>NC_044031.1:538716705-539044481 GCF_901765095.1 Microcaecilia unicolor
AAGAACAAACAAGGAGGTGTTGGATGGTTTAGGAAGTTGACTTCTTCAGACTGGCAATCAGAAAAATGACCTATCAAAGAATTAGTCCTTTGTTGGTGTTCTACCACTGGAGGCGGGTGCTAACAATGATATTGTGCTTTCACACTAAAGTGCTATTGTTTTTTCAAATTATAGTGTAGGGTGTTTGTGCTAAGTAGTGGGATTTACACTATTGTTATCTTGCTTATAGGAGTATTTAGTATTTTTTATGTATATAAAGAATATATTTTCACCTAATTGGTGCCATATTGCTCCAAATTGTAATCCAGGAAGTACAAATAATGGACTTGATATTCAAAGTGATTAACTGACTGGTTAAATCACTTGGTCAGGGCTAGCTGCAAATATTCAGTGGCACTTAACCAGCTGAGCTGGTGAATATCGCTGTTAGTGCTGACCTCAAAGCTGGCTATGATGCAGGCGTTCATGGGGGTGGAGTCAGCACTTGTTTAGCAGAGATTAGGTAGCAACACTGCTAACTGGGAAGCAAAGCCAGTGCTGGGCAAGACTTCTACGTTCTGTACCTTGATCGTGGCTGAATAGATTTGGATGGGCTGCAGTGGAGCTTTTCAGGGGCTTCAACAACTTCAGAAATTTAGAACAAGGACAGTGCCAGCAGTGGCGTAGCCAGAAGGCAATTTTTGGGTGGGCCAACAGGTTGGATGGATGGGCACTAGAGAAACACCTGCCACCTGATATGCCCTGCCCACGCTCCTACTCCTACTGCACACCTACCCCATTCCCAATAACTTCAATGGGAGTAGCTGTGCTGGCCTCAGTGGCTGCAGGCCACATTGAGAGCTAGAGGAAATATAAGAGGGTACACTCTTCATCCTCCACTGAGCCACGGTCCACCAACACACATATGTTTTCCCCAAATATGCCTTAAATATTACAGTGGGGCCCTAAAGTATCAATACATCAAGAAAACTGAACAAGCCAAAGTACTATAGAATACTACATAGAAAATTGATGCTAACAGAATACTTTGGTCACAAACAGAACACAAATGCCAAATACAGAATAAGTGACCAAAAACCATAAACAAATTAAATCAAAATCCCAAGAGGCCAGACCTTGCATTTAGCACAGCACAAAGAAATACAAAGAGATGCATTTTCTCCTATAGTGTGCAAAATATGATAGCACGTGCAAAAGACAGTGTTAGGGGAGGTACAACTATGGCAACTGTGTTTGGCCCCCTAGCCAGAGAGAACCCCAGACCAGCTGGAAGCTGAAGAAGGTGCAGCCTGTTAGTAAGCTTTTGTGTCCTTTCCCAAATTTCTGCCTTGGGCCACAGCCATATCTAGCAGGATGTACATTTCAAATCTGACATATTCTAGTCACAAAATAGAAAATAAAATTCTTTTTTCTACCTTTTATTGTCTGCTCATTTTACTTTTCCCAAGTCATGTTGGTCCTAGGCTCTGGTTTCTATATCCTTCTGTCTTCTCTTAACTCATTCACCAAGGTCTCATGTCTATTTGATATTTCTACTTTCTCTCCATGTTCACTATCCATCTTCTTCCATCTCTGTACCTCTATCTTCCTCCATGTTTATCTCCCTTTCTCTGTGTCCCTATATTTCTCTGTCCAGCTTCTCCCTTCTCTTTGTCCCTAGTGCTATTACATATCTACCCTCTCTGACCCTACCCCATCCAGCTTCTCTCCCTATCACTCCCTCCCCTTTCCAGCATCTGGTTTGGTTGCTTGATTCCCTGTCTGCCCACCCACCCCGCCCTCCCTTCCTTCCTCCCTCACGCTGTAGGTTTAATATTTGTTCCCTTTTCCTTCATTTCCTTGGTCTGGTATCTCTGTTTCCCTTCCATCCCTCCTTGTGCTGTACCAGCAGTTCTCCCCCTTCCCTCCAGTTCTCCTCCTCCTCTTCCTCCCACGTCCAGCAGCTCTCTCCCTTCCATCTAGTCTCCTCCTCCTCTTCCTCCCATGTCAAGCAGCGCTCTCTCTCTTCCCTCCAGTCCCTTCTTCCTCTTCCTCCCTTGTCCAGCAGCTCTCCAGCCCCTTTCTCCTCTCCCTCCCATATCCAGCAGCTCTCCAGCCCCTTCCTCCTCTCTCTCCCATGTCCAGCAGCTCTCTCCCTTCCATCCAGACCCCCTCCTCCTTTTTCTCCCACCTCCAGCAACTCTCTCCCTTCCACCCAGATCCCCTCTTCCTCTTCCTCCAGCAGCTCTCTCCCTTCCATCCAGTCCCCTCCTCCTCTTCCTCCCATGTCAAGCAGCTCTCTTCCTTCCCTGCAGTCCCTTCTTCCTCTTCCTCCTTTGTCCAGCAGCTCTCCAGCCCCTTCCTCCTCTCCCTCCCATGTCCAGCAGCTCTCTCCCTTAAGTGCTGAATATTGACTTAAGTGGCTATGTTTTAACTGGCTTAAAAGTAACCAGATATTCAAAGCCAGAACCCACACAGATCCTGGCTATGAATATCTTGGAATAGCACCATCAACGGTAAACAAAAACACTCACTGCTGATGGCTGAATGTTGACCCCAATATTGTTTCTAGGGATGCACATTTGTAGAACACATTCTATTCGTTAGTGTGCTTTAATAAACTGAGTGCAAGCAAAATTGATTTAATGCATGTTAACCTACAGTTTAGCAGGCAGACAATTTATTTGCACATGTTAATTTCTAATGTATGTCAAAAATATTATTGAGCTAGAACACACTGGAAAAAAAAAACCTATAAATCACAAAAAAATAAAATATATTTTTAAAAAATCTGAAAATGAACTGAAAAATATTTTCCCCTACACATCTAAAATGGTTTCTCCCAATGGTGGTTAAAGCACTGATATTGATATAATTGTCAATGTTAATACACATAAAATAAATCTTGTCTCCATCCTATATTTACTTATGGGATCAATTCTAAACTATGAATCTGAGGACATCATCCTTTTATTTTCATTACTACACGTTCTACTACAACTTATCATGTCTAGCACTAATAGATGCACATACTGATGGAAAACAATAGGCATAATCCTTGGAAACAACAAATGTTTTCCTGTTATGCCATTTTTTATATATCTGTTACATTCTTTAAACATCATCATCTTAAATCTATTTCACTTGCAGAACTAAAGTGTCTTATCAGATTTAAAATTCTTGCCTGCTTGCCACAGCTCATAATAATAGCTGAGCATGTGAACTTCATCTTTATGTATGTCGAGATAGCTAGGATTCTGCACTAAATGGTATATTCTATAAAAATAGGCACTGAAAATTTTGTGCATAACATTTGGGAATGCCCCCAGGGACGCCCCTATCCATGCCCCAAATATATATGCATGTTAGAATTTACGCGTACATTGTTATAAAATATGATATACGTGTAAATCCTAATTATTGCCAATTAGTGCTGATAATTAGTTGCTATCACACAATTATCAGCACTGATTGGCTCATTACTCAATTAAGTAACGTGCATTACATTGGGACTGTACCAAATTTAATGAATGTAACTTAGCACCATATATAGAATCTGACCCTAAGTTGATAGCAGAGACCTCCAGTGACTCTACAAAAGTAACAGATTTTGACTTGTAAATACTCCCATTCCTTCTGGACAAGGGGAAAGGTCTCTTGACTAGTGAAGTTATAGTGGGAGGAGACCCCTTTTGGAAGAAAGTTACAATTGGTATAAAACTTCAGCCCTGTTTGATTTCTTTGTGTTTTGCTTCTGCTTTCCTTGGCTGTGTACCACACAGAAAGGGGAAGAAGGCCTTTGGCGTGTCAAACTTTGAGGAGGAGGAAGGAGTGAAGAGGTGTAAGCTGGAATGGGGAACCAGCCCACCACCAGTCCTATGGAAGAGGATAAATGAGTGAAGCCACAGGAGGAACTGGAGAAGTAAGAGAAGATCCTGGCCCTAAGAAGCAGGAAAGGACAAGGAGGAAGTCCATGGGATCTACAAATAAAGATATTTACAGAGGAGCTCCCGTCTGGGGAAGAACAAACTCAGAGAAGGTGCAACAGTGAAACAGAACTCTCCATTGGAGTGAAAACCCTGAAGAAACTGATAAAAGACTGAGGGCCCCTTTTACTAAACGGCAGTAAGCCCAATGTGGGCTTACCGCTCGCTAATCAGGAAGTACTGCTGGGCTACCCCAGCAGCCCGGCAGTACTTCCCACCCCTAGAATGCTGTCATATCCGGCGCTATAAAAAAAATTAATTTTTGTAGCACCGGAGTACCCAGTGGTAATCAGGCAGTGCCGCATGCTGCCCAATTTCTGCTGGGTTAGTGCAGGAGCTCTTAACACCATCTCAATGGGTGGCGGTAAGGGCTCCCCCAAAATGGCCACACGGCTAGTGCTTTACTTGCTGCACGGCCACTTCCTGCAGGAGACTTCCCTTTTAACTGCTGCGGTAAAAGGGGGCCTTGGCACGCATGAAAAACATGTTCCCACGCCAGCGCAGGCCCCCTTTTGCTACAACTTGGGAAAAGGGGCTCTAAGTGCTATGATGATCATTTTTTTTCTGCCTCTGCCAATAGTTTGTTACAGGGCTTTTTTTGAGGGGGTACTTGGGGGTACTGAGTACCGGCACCTTTTCCATTGTCTGCTAAAATTGACCCATGGACCCCAAGTTTTAATGATAGAGCTCAGGCTCTACACACCAATTCTGTCTTGTCATAGATTCTGTGACTGGTTGCAGGGGACCTGGCTATTTTGGGGTGGGTCTCTCAGTGATCACCCCACTCCTGAAGGGTGGCCTAGCATTTGAGTACCGGCACCTTTTTTGCTAGAAAAAACACACTGGTTTGTTATGTTTCTGAAGGTTTGTCCTCTTTTTCTTAAAGACTCTGCTTTTGAGTAAACCTTTCAGTTCAGAACTCCAATTATGGCCGATTTATTGTGTGCTAGTAAAGTAAATAGACTGTGGATTGTTTTGTGCCAATGGCACCCAGTAAATCCTGACCTTGACCCACCACACTTTTAATTATGTAACCTTCCTAAGGTCGATTTATGTGAAAGCATACAGATGGGTAAAAAATTGGTGGCAGTGATACAGCTTGTCATCCTGTGGCAAAAGCACAAACCCACACCCCCTCCAACCCACACACACACTTTAAAAAAATCCAATATAAAGGTTTTTCCCTAAAATGAAATAAAATCAGGCAAACAAGGTTTGAATTCATCACCATCATTCATAACAGTCTGTTGAAAATGCACAGCTGGCTTGCTGATGAGTGACAAATCAAAAGTCAGAGTGAAACTTCCCAATCATCTGAGCCCATGCCACCCGATTAGCAGAAGAAAAACAGGGCAGATGGAGGGAGACGCAGCAGTGCTAAGGGAACAGATGGCCACTACGAACTTGATATATGAAATTAATAACACTTTCTCAAATACAATTTAGTAGAAGGAATACATTACCTGAATTTTCATAACTGTGAGCAAGCTGATATTAAATGAGGTTTTTCGGATTAACAGTTGATATGGCATTGATATTTGGAGGGAAAAGAAAAGCAGATAATGAAAACAAGAGGAACTTTATACTTTAATTAATTTTGCCAGTTTGAACATGCCAAAGCTGGACTATTAGGTGAGGTCTTGATATGGTTTAAAATTCCCCAGGCATGAGCAATCTTTCATGATGAGCATTTCTGAAATGCACTTTATAGATGTTAGAGTTGTTTCGTTTTATCAGTTGAAGGAGTAATTGCTTTCGAAGACCTTGCGCTTCAGTCAGTGCAAAGCACAGGTCTGCCACCTGGGAGAGAAAAGTTGAGCAGTGACCTCTGGCCTCTTGCTTCCTGTGCTGGTGGAGCAGAGGTGAAAAGCTCAGATTCTGGGGGAAGCTGAACACCATCTGCTCTGAAACGTTCCTCAGCCAGTTGATTTATGAATTTAAAACTCAGGGAAGATACTTGTCTCAGGGTTCCTTTTACTAAGGTGCGCCGAAAAGTGGCCTGCGCTGGTGTAGATGCATGTATTGGATGCGTGCTGGTCCATTTTTCAGCGCACCTGCAAAAAAGGTCTTTTTGGGGGGCCAAAAATGGATTTGCGGCAAAATGAAAATTGTTGTGCGTCCATTTTGGGCCTGAGATGTTACTGCCAATCATTCAATTTGCGGTAAGGTGGCGGTAAGGTCTCACGCATTAACTGGGTGGTACTCGGCAGCGTGCGTAGAATGCCGATTACTGCCCGGTTAATGCCGCACACCGGAAAATAAAATCGTGTAGTGGGCGCGCATAAAAAATGAAATTACCACCTGGGCCACGTGGTAGCTGGGTGGTAGTTATGAATTGTCTCGCGTTGGGCGCGCTTAGGCACCTACGCGACTTAGTAAAAGGGCCCCTCAATTTCCATGATAGTGCAAATGGAGGAGAACAGCAGCTTCCACTAAAGGGGGTAATTTTATAAGTAGCTTCTCCTTTTAGATGCCATGATACTGCATGGCAAATCTCATTCTATGGCTGGATCTGGACGCTCAGATTCCATTATGAAATACAAGAGTAACCCAGCAACGGAATTCCTTATATTTATTATACAAAAGGAAAAACACCACTAGTGTGAAGGAACAAATGACCCCTACAAAATTCACACAGTTAATAAAAAAATTAGGGTTGAAGGATTAGTCTTCCAACACCAGACACTCATGCACTGATTTGTTCCCAAAAGTAGTGCTTATTGAATAAGCAGCTAGGACCTGACATGGGACCATGTTTTAGCATAAAAGTCTGACTCAGGGGTCTGCTGTGAATGGAGCAAGAGAAAAAAAAAGAAAACCTCTTCTGAATTAGAAAACAAGGTCACATATGCAAAAACCATCTAAAGCTCTTTCTGGCTCAGGCATGGGACCACTTCTGCTTCTCTGGCCATTGAGGGGAAGAATGTCTTTGGCTAGTCAAACTTTTGAGCAGGAGAAAGGAGTGAAGAAGTTGCTGAGGTCACTGCACTAGTCTGAGCCAGAAATAATAATAATAATGATAATAATAATAATAAAACTTTATAACCTACTGTATCTAAAACAATCTAAGCAGAAAACAAAAGATACATACATAATAAAATCCAATTTAACAAAAATAACTAATGATAAAACAAAATCAAACATTACTACAACTACTACAAACTTGGTAAAACAATGAAAATAGAAACATAACATCAATCACTCTTATAAACAAAACATTATCATTCATCTATATGCACGAATAAACATATATTTAGATCTTTCTTAAACTGAGTGATTTCCTACACAGAGCGAAGTTCCATGGACAACACATTTCTCAACTTAGGGCCGTTAACATAAAATGTAGAAGACCTATATTCTTCTAGATGAATCTGCTTAAAAGTAGGAACCTCAAGTAATTGCTGTTGCAAGGACCTCAGAGAGTGTGAGAGTGAAGAGTGGAAGTTTAGATGGCTTTTGCAGATGTGACCTTGGTTTCTAATTCAGAAGCATTTTTGTTTTCCCTTGCTCTATTCACAGCAGACACCTGAGACAGGCTTTAATGTCGAAACACGGTCCGGTGTCAGGTCCTAGCTGCGTATTCAATAAACACTGCTTTTGAGAACAAAGTGCACGAGTGTCTGGTGTTGGAAGACTCATCCTTCAAACCCACAGTTACACCAGAGCCATAGACATAACTGCAGGCGCCTAAATGTGGCAAAAGCACAAATAACTTCAGTATTCTGTAAGTTGCAGTACTGCTTGTGCCCCTCCCTTGCTCTGCCCATGTGAACTCCCCCATTTGCATTTACATGCTATGCCACTTATGTGCACCTTTACACAACAGTATAGTATACTATAAAAGTTTAGTTATATACCACCTTTATCCAAGGCAGAGGTACAAAAAATAACATACACAATAAAATACAAACAGGAACAACTTCAAAACAGTAAAAACCAAAAGCAGTGGCAGTAAATCAGCCCAAGATAAATCTCGGGCTGATTTACTATAAGGCAGATGAGTGAAGAAGGCACAAAAAATGCCAAACAATACAGATAGTCTCTCAAGGACCATTTGAAGTAGGCAAGTCTGGATTCAGTCTTCAATCATAAAGGTAGCTTGTTCCATTCCATTGGTGCAATGACAGAGAATGCACCAGTTCTAGTTATGTCCAGATGCAGACTTAAAAGTTGTAAAGCAGGGACAACAAGTTTATGCTGGACTCATGATTGCAATGCATGGGGGGGGGGGGGGGGGGGGGGGTACATACCATGTGACAGCCTTCTTCAAGTAAGTGAATAATTCTTGGTACAATACACGATCAAAATTAACAACAGTTTAATAAAGCTTAGCCACGTAGGTGGTACTTTGTAGAATAGCGTCTAAGTGTGGTTATATGCGTAACTGCAAATATAGACACCATGTGGTATATAACTGCATTCATCATGCCTAATTCCATACCAATTGGGTACTCCATTTTGCATGGCAGATTAGAATTATCGGTGGATGTTTAGCAGCATTATCTGGACAGAGTTTCTGAACATCTTTCTAATAGTTGTGGCACTGCAGGGATAGTTTTATAAGGGAATAGAGGTAGCTTCGGGGGTGGCCCAAGGCATACAGTATATCAGGTGAGGAAATGGCTCAGGATAGCAAGACTCAAGGGTGACAAAAGCCTGTCTCACTGATTCAGCCTCACAGTGGCAAGAGTGTGCTTTGCTCTCACTGCTGCACTCTCACACCTCAAGCAACCCTCTTCCACTCCCACCCCCAGACCACAAGCAGACATCACTCCTTCTACTCCCCAACCACTGTCTGAAATCCCCCCTTTTTCACCCCCCCCCCCCCCCACTGCCCTCTGTCTAGCATCCCCCCTCTTTCAACTCTTCCCCAGCCATGGTCTGGCATCCCTCCTCTGTGTCAACACCCCTCCCATCTACCTTAAAATGTCTGTTTCTTAGCGGGCAGGTCAAGGGTATAAGTTATGTTTAATAAAAGTTTAAAAATGTATAAAGACTGGAGTTCTGAAGGTTATATATGTGTTTAGGCACAATTGCACACAAGTGAAATATACTGAACCCAAACTGTTAACAACGGGAGGCGTGATGTGTTAGCAATGGCCAACTGTTATACATGACTTGTGTTAAGTTACCATGAAATGTCAGGTGAGGTTCATTCTGTATTGCTCTGTTGGATATTGTATTACTTGTCAATAAAGACTACATGCAAATTTAAAAAAAATGTCTCTTTCTCTTTAGAGGATGCCAGCAGCAGCAACAGCGATACAGAGATGCAGTCTGTGGCCTGACCCAGAGTCTTTCCTCTGATGTGAGCTGCCCTTTCTGACGCCACTTCCTGTTTCCATATGGGTGAATATATCAGAAGTAAGGCTTCAGGTCAGGATGCAAGCAACATCTGTTTATCACTTTTGATGCCTGTAACCTCTTGAGCAGAACAATCCTGTACCCTCAGGTGCATGGGAGAAAGAAAGAAAGAAAGAAAGAAAGAAAGAAAGAAAGAAAGAAAGAAAGAAAGAAAGAAAGAAAGAAAGAAAGAAAGAAAGAAAGAAAGAAAGAAAGATAGATAGATAGATGCTGGGCAATGGGACAGAGGGAGGAAACAGAAAAAGAAGAGATGCTAAATCATGAGGGAAAAGAGGGATGCTGGGAATGGAACCATGTGCGGGAGTACACAGAAAGGAGAAAATCAAAGTAATCCCATACAGTGCAAACACAGGAAAAGCACAGTGGGAACGACCAAATGGGTGAACCAGAAATTCATCAAAGAATGTCCTTTATTCAACAGTGGTGCACAATTCACATATGCTCAGGATTAAAAATTGTAGAGAGACAATGGTATTCAACACATGCCATGTTTCAGCGTCAATGCCTTCATCAGGAGTCCTTAAAAATGGAATAGAGAACAGCAGCAATAAGACCAACTTTAAAAAAATGATATTTTCAAGGGTGAAAGCACCACTGTTGAATAAAGGACATTTTTTGATGAATTCCTGCTTCTTCTGTTTGGTCATTCCCACCATGTGGGGAAGACCATGGGGGGGGGTATCAAGGAAAGAGGTGGTGATAAGGGCTCCAGTAGTAACCCGGCAGTAACTGGGCAGCACAAGGTGATGTCCAATTATCACCAGGTTACCTCTGCGAAAACCATTTTTTTTTTGGGGGGGGGGGTTCTTTTTCCCCTGGAAATGGCGTGCGCTCTGGGCAGAACTACTGCCAGTGGTTGTGTTGGGCTGGCAGTAGTCCTGATTTAGCTTTCGGTAAGCCTGTGTTGGGCTCACTGAAGCTTTGTAAAAGACCCCCTTACTAAAAAGTTACAGAAAACTCATCAATACACCATTAAAAAAAAACAACCCTCTATGACAGGATCCCGATAAAAAGCTAGAAAATCCAAAATCTTTCTTTAACAAACATATCTTTTAAATACAAAATTTTTTAAAGCTTTTCTGAATGGTAGATATTGACAATTTTTTCTAATATCCAAGGGAAGCATATTCCCTGCTGAAGCTGCCTGATAGCTAAAACTCAGCATGAAGAAAGTTTTGGAACACAGTTGGACAATGTAACAACATAGAATCCTAGAGTACTCTATTTTGCATCTGAAAACATATTTGTCCTATTAAGTAGGTGCTAAACCATGCAAGATTTTAAAAGTCATAATACCTCATTTAAATTGGATTATAGCCTCTATAGGAAGCCAATACAATTGAATAAATAACTAGGTAATTCTCTCATATTTATGAACAGAGAAAATTAGTTGCGCTGCCATGTTTTGAATGGTTTGAAGTTTTCTTAATAAATTCTTTTGACAACCTGCATAGAATACATTACAATAATCCAGGGAGGACAAAAAAAGAGATTGCACCACCAGATGAAAAACTGAGAAATCTAAAACCCCTCAAATCCTTCTCAATTTTCTCAATGATAAAAATGATTTTTTTTTTACTAAAAGGACACCTTAATGATTATATTTTATTATAGTATATCTTTTGTAATCTAATTCATTTAGTTTATGTATTAATTAATTTATGTGATTAGATTTTTATATCTCTGTGGGCCCTGTTTATTAAGGTGCAATAGCATTTTTAGCATGCTTATAACATCACTTAGTAAACAGAGCCCTAATTCTTTTAGTTTTATTTGCCCTTATAGAACCAAATTCTATATATGGTGCTGAAAAATTGGCATGGACAAAAAACACGCTTAGGGCCCTGTTAACTAAGCCGTCCTATAGGCACACGCTAATGCTAGAGACACCCACACATTCCTATGGGTGTCTCTAGCGATAGTGTGTGCTAATTTTTAGCGAGTATTAAAAATGCCAGCATGCCTATAATGTGGCTTAGAAAACAGGGCCCTAAATGTGGTTTTTGTCCAAGCTGATTTTTCGGCACTATATATATATATATTTGGTTCTATAAGGGTAAACAAAACTAAAAGAAATAAGGCCCTGTTTACTAAGCAGTACTTTAAGTGTCTCTAGCGTAAGCGAGTGCCAAAATGTAAACAGGGCCCTAAGTGGTATTCTATAAACCATGCCTAATGTTAGGTGCGGTTTATAAAATAAGCATAGTACCCTGACCCACCACTAAATTTAGATGTAACCATTTATGTCAACTAAATCTGGTGTGAATGCCCGCACCAAATTTAGGTGCAGATAGGGCATATTATATAACAGTACGCATAATTTCTAGAAAAGTCCATGACTCACCCATGCCCCTCCCATGGCCATGTCCCCTTTTGAGATCAGCACATTATAATTTATGTGCACCACTTTACAGAATACGCTTAGAAAGTTACGTGCATAAATTCTAATTAGTGCCAATTAGTGCTGATAATTGCTTGTTATTGGCGCCGGTTGGCTTGTTAAAGAATTAAGTTTTGCATACAGTTTGATTGCACAACTTTAGTCACCATATATAGAATCTGGGGGAGAATGTGTTTTTATATGATTTGTTTGTCTTTTAGATGAATAATTAGCACCACATAATTTTTACAGTTTTATCAGATGTCTCTGATTAGCTGCATTTACACCTTATTTATGCTCTTAGAATCCATAACTGTTGATTTTTAAGTGTCCCATGCATTTAGATGGTTTTTTAGCTCACAGTAGATATCAGCTGGCGGTAAACGCCAAGACGCCCATTATATTCCTATGGGTGTTTTGGCATATACCGCCTGCTAATTTCTACCATGAGCTAAAAATGCTACCGTGGCTTAGTTAAAAAAAAATCCTTAGTGTTTGTTCCAGTGTGGCTTGATGCCAATGAGATCATCATCATCGTGTCATTGGAAGGTATAAAATCGCCATTGGAATGCATAGAAATTTTCAATTTTTGTTAACGATTTTTAAACATTTGGAACAATAATTTTTAGAGAGTCTGGGACATCACTTCCTGTTTCAGAATCAGTCATTATTTTTTATTTTCATCAATGTCACAAAAATGATTGGTGTTTTTAAATGGCTAATACTGTTCTCTGAGTGCATCTTTTCCTTTTTGTCATAGTTTCACACCAGTACACAGTTTCTTTTTTTGGTATTTGAAACCTTTTTATAAGTTTTTTAATTAAATTGCTTTTCTTTAACTCAAACTCTTATAAGTGACCCCTGACCTTAGCACAGCAATTATAAACTTACTAAAGTCTGGATGACACCCTGAGAGATGCTGTGTGGAGAGCTGCTGTTACTATTGTGGCTGTGAGTAATTTGTGTTTGATGTACTGCTCTTTAATCATTTTCCATTTTTACTTAAAGGACCAGCTTTACTACTGGCAAATGTGCACAGGGCTTCTTGGAAACTCAAAGAGAAGATTTATTCCATTTTGTTTTGTAAAATAAAAGATATGTTTAAAAAGTTGTTTCAGACCAGATCAATACAAGGTGGTTCTTATGACCATTAATGTTTTTAAAGTCTGTAGAAATTATATCTCCACAGGTCTGATAATGGAGGTCTTTCCCTTCTTTTATTAGAATCTGAAAATAAAGTTGTTGTTTGAGGTTTTTTTTCCATATTGTTGACATGAAAGTAATTCTGGCTTTCTGGCTGTGTTGCACATATTATAGGTTTCCTATATTGTGTAAATGATTGCCTGTGTTACAAGAGGCTATGAATTTGGCAAAGCTTTTTCTAAAATATTGTGGGAATGCTGATTTGGACATTGAAATTCCCCTCTGTAGGTTCTTTCTAACATGAAGCTCCACATGTCCATAAAATAGCTTTGTACTTCCAACCTAGACCTGTTATTTATTTATTTGTAACATTTGTACCCTGTGCTTTCCCACTCATGGCAGGCTCAATGTGGCTTACATGGGGCAATGGAGGGTTAAGTGACTTGTCCAGAGTCACAAGGAGCTGCCTGTGCCTGAAGTGGGAATTGAACTCAGTTCCTCAGTTCCCCAGGATCAACGTCCATCACCCTAATCACTAGGCCACTCCTCCACTGTTATAAAAGGAACCTTCAAAATGGTAATTATTTAACATTCTGCCTAACTTTTGAGGTAGGTTTGTGCATAACTTACACCAAAAGTATTCATGTAAATCCAAACTCTGTTTCACCTCTGCCTCCAAGATTCCTCCACTTCCCACTGGCAACAGTATGTGCAAAAGCATTATCCCCAAAAATCTATATATGGCGCTTAAAATTGTGTGTGCAAATTTAGGAACACACCCAATTTGCTTGTGTAATTTAATTGAATAAAGAGTCAATTAGCACCTATAATTGGGTGCTAATAAGCAATTATTTGCACTAATTGGCCTTAATTGAAATTTATGTATGCATATTTAGTCACATGGATCTGTGTGTACATTTTATGCATGGCTCCAAAAAGGGGGCATGGCCATGGGAGGGTCATGGGCAGATCAGGGCATTCCTAAAAATTTATGTGCGCTATTCTAGAATAAGGGGGATCTGCACCTAATTTAGACACAAAGAGCTCCTTTTACTAAGCAGCGGTAAGCCCAATGTGGGCTTACTGCTCGCTATGCAGGAAGTACCACCAGGCTATCACAGCAGCCCTGCGGTACTTCCCACCCCTAGCGCACCGTCATTTCTGGTGCTACAAAAATGTATTTATTTTTGTAGCACTGGAATGTACCCGGTGCTAATCGGGCAGTGTCGTGCACTGCCTGGTTACTGCTACTACTACTACTTAGCATTTCTATAGCGCTGCCAGGGTTACGCAGCGCTGTACAAGTTTAAACATGGGGAAGGACAGTCCCTGCTCAAGAGAGCTTACAATCTAAAGGTAAAAACTATGTAGTCAGTGTAGGTATCAGGAATGGGAAGGTGGTTAGGCACCAAAAGCAAGGGAGAAGAGATGGGCCTTGAGTAAGGACTTGAAAATGGGCAGGGAGGGCGCATGGCGTATGGGCTCAGGAAGTCTGTTCCAGGCATAAGGTGATACGAGGCAGAAGGGGCGGAGTCTGGAGTTAGCGGTGGTGGAGAAGGGTACAGAAAGGAGTGATTTGTCCCGATTACTGCCAGGTTAATGCGGGAGCCCTTACTGCTACCTCAATGGATGACAGAAAGGGTTCCCCCTCGAAATGGCCGTGCGTCAAGTGCTTTACTTGCCACCTGGCCATTTCCTGTAGGAAAGTGAGACTTCCCTTTACCAGTCGCGTTTCCGCAGCTTGGTAAAAGGGACCCAAAGATTTACACCAGGGAATAAATCCTAGTGTCTAAAGTTAGGCACTAAAGTATTTTATAAATAGCACCTAACTTTCAGCACCATTTACAGCATAGTGCTTAGTGTTATTTTTTTGGCCCGTATACTTTGGCACTCTTTATAGAATTTGTTTCTATATGCACAATAATGCCCACATTTCTGAATATAACCCTCTTTTTAAGAGTATAAATGTCTGTCAAAATTACCCCTTAAGGGCTAGATTCTATATATGGCACCTGAAAATTACACACAGAAAAAAAATACGCCTAGACATATCCTGTAAAGTATGACAAAATTTGATAGAATAGGCTTAAAGTTTTGCATGGTATATAGAATACGCTGAGTGACTCTCTGCATGACCAAATTTGGTCGCGTTCATTTATGCCACATTTTACTTAGTGTAAATCCCAAAGCCTAAATTAGGCACACATCGGGTGTATTCTATAACAATGCACATAAATTTTAGAAACGCTCACTCCCTGCCCATAGCCACACCCCCTTTTCAACAATGTGACTTAGAATTTAGGCACACTACTTTATAGAATACACTTAGCGACCTGTGCACGTAAATCTCAATTAATGCCAATTACTGATAATTGCTTGTTAACATTCAATTAACAGCACTGATTAGCTAGTTAACCAATTAAGGGGCCCTTTTACTAAGGTGTGCTGAAAAATGGCCTGCGCGGGTGTAGACGTGTGTATTGGACACACGCAGGTCCATTATTCAGCATGCCTGCAAAAGAAAGCCCTTTTTTTGCCGAAAATGGACATGCGGCAAAAATTAAAATCAGCATGCATCCAGTTTGGGCCTGAGACCTTACCGCCACCCATTGACATAGCAGTAAGGTCTAACACGTTAACTGAGTGGTAATCATCAGCGTGCGTACACTGCCAATTACTGCCTGGTTAGCAGCACATGGTAGAAAATAGAAATTATTTTCTACCTTGCATTTTGGACACACATAGAAATTAGAATTACTGCCCAGGGCATTCAGTAGCCGAGCGGAAGTTCTAATTTGACGCACATTGTACATGCATAGGAACCTACACGTCTTAGTAAAAGGGCCCCTAAGTTATGCGCATTCATATAGAATATGCTTCAGTTTCCACATGGAAAGTAAGGCTCCACATAGAAGTGAAGGAGTGGCATATTTGTTGGAGCGCCCATCTTGATATCCATAGGTGACCAGTTCAAATCCCGCTACTGCTCCTTGTGATCATGGGCAAGTCACTTAAGGGTCCTTTTACTAAGGTATGCTGAAAAATGGACTGCACTAGTGAAGGCGCAGGTTTTGGGTATGCGCAGAATTATTTTTCAGCGCACCTGTAAAAAAGGCCTTTTTTAAATTTTGCCGAAAATGGATGTGCGGCAAAATAAAAATTGGATCTGAGATCTTACTGCCGGTCATTGACCTAGCGGTAAAGTCTCATGCGGTAACCGGGTGGTAATGACCTATGTGCACCAAATGCCACTTGGCGCGTGTCCGATACACGCATCCAAAAATGAAATTACCACAAGAGCCACGTGGCAGCCATGCGGTAACTCCATTTTGGCGCATGTTGGGCACACGTAGACGCTTATGCAGTATAGTAAATGGGCCCCTTAATCTTTTGTTGCCTTAGGTACAAAACTAGATTGTGAGACCCCTAGGAACAGAGAAATACCCAGTGTACCTGAATGTAACTCACCTTGAGCTACTAAAAAAGGTATCAGCAAAATACAAATAAATAATAAAATATATAGAATGCCTGGGTAAAGTCCTACATTTTTTGGCAGATGGCAGAATGGGATTTGCCAGAAACAACCCATCTGTAGTCTTCAAATGCTGGTAAGCTTAGCTGTTCCAGGGACCCTTGGAATTACATGCAGTCTTCATGCGCGACAGAAGTTCCATCAGTGGCCCTGCAATCCTGCTTTTGTCTCCAGCTATTGGTGTTATGAGCTCTGCCAACAGCCCAATTTTAGCATGCAAGCATTTTAAAAACTTGCAGCTGGCCCATGCGATGTCCTGATCATTGATCTCATGATGCACAAAACCAGCAATCAGAAAAAGAAAGTACATAGGTTTTAAAAATGTTTACAACCAGTGCCTTGAGTAAGCTCCACCCAAGGATTTCCTGAATTTCGCCACCCCTTATATCTTGGCATTCTAAGTGCTATTTCTTACTATGGAAGACAGACCCTGACAATACAGTAACAAAGGGCATCTGCTGCTTGGAGCAGATTTTGTGAAAAAAAAATCAGCTTCAGTCTGCTGTGCAGGTTCAAGAAAGAGGAACTCCTTGAAATAGGACTGTCCCTATGCAGTAATCTTCTCTCTATGAGGGGCAGTCTCTTCCGAAGAAACAGACTCTTTTTTGCCAAAATAGTATTAATATGAAAGAATTTCATCTGGAAGATGGAAAAAATGTATTACTGTTGATAGATCTGCAGGCTGGAAGAAAAAAAAAAAAGCTTCTTTCAGCTACTCACTAATAAATAAAACTGCTGGCAATGTGCTTACCAAGTTACTTGGCAACTAATTCCGAAGTATCACATATCCAAAACTGTTGGCTCGGGAGGCTACTTCAGTTGGCTCCATTGAATCATGGTTTCCATATGCACCATATGAATCCATTAAGGCTGCTGGTCATTAAAATAGAGAATACATGTTAAAGGAAGTGTGAGGGGAGGGTTAGGGGCGGCCCTCAAAATAAAGGGAAACCTCAAGGGAAGAAGAATTACTCACAGAGGTAGCATTGAATGTTTGTAGCCCCAGCCACTTGCAAATCCATCAGGCCTTTCACTACTAATGGTGATGGCCTCTTCTTCTTCCGTACTGTTATGCACTTCTCCATCAGAGTGGAGCAGAATTTATTAATTTTTTATTTATTTTTGTTACATTTGTACCCCACACTTTCCCACTCATGGCAAGCTCAATGCGGCAGGCAATGGAGGATTAAGGGACTTGCCCAGAGTCACAAGGAGCTGCCTGTGCTGGGACTTGAACTCAGTTCCCCAGGACCAAAGTCCACCACCCTAACCACTAGGCCACTCCTCGCTGCCTCTGGAGGGGCTTGTAGGGTGCAAATGTTTCCTGACATATCCAGGTTTACCCAATTAAGGCGCAAGGCCCTCCTACAGCAGTGAGAGGCACTTTTTTCTTAAAGTTTCCCTGTAAATGCCATGCATTTTCTTAGATATAGCTCATTTAGAAGCTTTTTTTGTCTACCAAAGTTTTCATGATTTAAAGAACGTTGGACTAATTAGGGGTTTGCAAGTACATGCTCCTAGCCTGTGCTTGTTTACTTTTTTTATTCAGTGGTAGAATTCTTGATCTATATCTTCAAGCCCCCTTTGTTCCCATCGTCGTGGACTTGAAGATATAGATTTTACTAGATTGTATTGCCTTATTTTTCCTATTGGTTCATGTATGTAACAAAATAAAATTTTCAAAAGAAACAAAAAAAGGAATCATGAGGGTCCTCATGGCTCAGCCCCCTTGCTGCAATCCCTTAAAAACATAATCATGGCATCTGGCGCTACTGCAGGTGTCCGTGCTATACTGGTAAGAATTTACAGCAGTTTAAATCTAAACTTGCAAAAAACAAGACAAAGAGTGTGAACTGGTTCAAGATCTTCAAGACCGACCCAAGACGTTCAATTTGGGTTTGTTTTGAAGAGCCTGATACAATTCCCACTCTTCGTCTTGCAGTGTGTTTCCCTCTGGGACTTTGGTGTTCTTTCCACTTCTGTGGTTTTCCTACCCATTCCATGCCCATGGCTACGCCTCCTTTTCAACTATGCGACTTAGAATTTACACGCATCACATTATGGAATACACTTAGACAGTTCTGTACGTAAATTCAAATTAATACCAATTAATGTCAATAATTGCTTGTTATATGCCCTTCATTATGCCATCTCTGACTGATTTTCAAAGTTAAGTAGTACATATGCATAGTTTTAATGAGTTGAAATACCCCATTTCAACCTTGCCCTCAAGTATGCCTCTTCAAACAGCTGGTACACTTTAATGCATACAGGCTGGACATGGTTTTACTGGCCTATGATGTGGACGGTTTTATAAAGGCCCCTTTCTGCGGGGCTTTGAAATGGCTTTAAAAATCACCCTCATAAATGGCAGATGAAATTTTAATACGGACCTTTGCAAAGTGATGTATCTAAGGAAAAAATGCCCTGCTTCTCTGTAGGTAAAGTACCCATTTTATACCACGGCAAGAGCACTTTCACTTATAGTAAGAAGGGGCAAGCCTGGAATGGGGAAAATAAAGCCAGTAAGACACGTGCAGGGATATTAGTTTCAGGGAGGGCTTTGTTGAGAAAGTAGGAGAAATTTAAAAGGAAAGAAGGAGAAGGAAAGGGAACAAGAAAATGTTTTTTTTAAATATATACATCTAAGAATAGGAAAATGTTTAATATTTGCTAGAACTTAACACTGTGATGTGGATGCAACACGTCATTAGATTGGTAGAAATAGCTATATTTGTTTTAGATTTAGATTGTAAGCGCTTTTGAGCAGGGACTGTCTTTTCTTCATGTTCAGTTGTGAAGCGCTGCGTACGACTGGTAGCGCTATAGAAATGATTTGTAGTAGTATTTTAATTGTGTATGTTGATTTTGTTACCTGCCTAGTTGGAGGTAGGCTAGAACTTTTTAAATAAATAAATAGCTACATTTAACTTTCTGTCTTTGGGGTCATTTTACTAGGGTACATTAACGGATTTTGCACACTAACAATTGGTTATATACCTATGTGCTGTATAAAAATTAATTCACCAGCATGTGCTAAATCCATTAGCATACCTTACTGAAAGGACCCCTTTGTGCTTCATCAATATATATTGGATTGGGTTTATTATTTTTAACCCGCCCTTATCCAGGGCGGCTTACAAAAGTACATACATAAAGGGTCCTGTTTACTAAGGCACGTTAGCATTTTTAACGCACCTACAATTAGCTGCACACTAACTGTGTAGGCGCCTATAAGGATATTGTAGGTGCATACACTGTTAACGCACGTATATGGTTAAGGCACATCAAAAACGCTAACACAGCTTAGTAAACAGGGCCCAAAAATTGTTAAAGTACACAAAAACAAATTCTTTATAATACACAATCAAGAAAAGGAAAAATAATGTCCAGAACTCTTAAATAGACAAAGAAGCAGTATTAACAGGTATATAATAAGCCAGGCATAAAAAATGTGCCTTCAATAGGTGCTTGAATGTTTGTACTAATTGCTCATCATTAAGGTAATTTGGCAACTTATTCCACATTGGTGGACCTACTATAGAAGTTGAATCGTTCGATCTCTCATTATTTGGTATCTAAATAAAATTTTAACTCAAAAGGTTTATGCATCCTGAATATAGTTCTGTAAGGACATGCTTTATATTATACCCCATTAAATTCCAATGACACATTTATTCAAGTAAAAAAGAAAAAGAATTGGTTTTCCTTTTTGTTGTAGAATAAGACATCAGATGTCAGAGTCAACATTCAGAGACCAGTGATTGATGTTCCTCGTTTAAAGTGGTGAGAAAGCACAGAGCTCTTTGAGTTCACACCCAGGCCATATGAATAGAAGGATGATTATTTTCTCATAGAAGCATTTTATTTAAGCCACGAGTGATAAGCTTGGCATGCCGCCCTAGCTAAGTGTCAGTCCCTGAATGTTTTCAAGTTGCCCTGGTGGTCTTAAAAAGTTTCTAAAATACTTGTGGAGTCTGTTTTCTATCATTGGCCAGGCTGAAAATGACATTGAGAAAAAGCAGGTGAAGGAGTTGGAGGCAGCTCTGGACTCTGTCTTGTTTAATTCTGGTTGTAGTCTCTGTGTCTGCCTGGGCTGTTCATAACCTTCCTGTGATCCTGCGGAATTCCATTCCTTTCCTTACATTGTTAGTTACATTATTACAGTATAATCTCTTCATGCCATGGTTTTTCATTTAGGCTCCCAAAAGAAGGTTGTCAAAACTTCTTATCTATTGAAAAGAGTTTCTGTTTTCAGTATTTAGGATTGGTTAATATGACTCAACGATACTAAATGGTCAGAGAGTATACTGGTGGTTAAAAATATCAAAATTCGTCTGGTCCACAGATCTTGCCAAACCCTTGGAACAAGGAAACCTATTTGGATATTATGGGGAAAGAGTCTATAAATGATTCACAAATTTCCACGTGCAAAATTGCACTCTATCCTATGATTTGTGTGCAACTAAATTGGCTACCAAGTCAATTATTGCCAGTAATTGAGTGCTAACAATCAATTATTGGTATTAATGGGCAACATTTTGAATTTGCACACACATCTTGCTAAATGTTATTCTATAAAGATCCACCAGTAAATCTTCTAGTGCACAACCCGAAAGGGGGCATGGCCATGGGAGGGACATGGGCAGGTCAGGGATGTTCACCAAAGATTCACACAGTATTACTGCAATATATCAAATTGCTAGAAATAAATAAATAAATAAATAAAACATAGATGTAATTAAGGCTTTTCTTTCTAGATTTTCATAAAATTATAAAATGTAAAAATAGGTCTTTATGTTCCAATTAATTAAAGATCATTCGAGGGTAGCAGAAACTGTGTTTATCACTGTGTTTATCAGTGTCACTCATATTATTGCTGAGTACTTTTTCTAGTGGAATCAAGTACATATATTTGACCAGTGCAGCTATAGCACAAAAGCAGAGTGAAGGATGCAAGGCAGACAAAGAGACAGGTTAAACAGTATTAAGGGAAGCAGTGTTTAGCCAGTGTTTATCCAACACTGTTTTGCTTTATTTGTGGGTGGTTTTTTTTTTTTTTTTTTTTTGCATTAAGGTGTTTTATTGCAGTTTATAAATTAAAACCTAAAATAAAAAGGCCTGGATATACTAAAAGCAATTCTATAACCTAATGCCCAAATTCTATGTGGCGCCTAAAGTTACTTGCATTAAATTGGGCATGTGTCAAATTTACAGCATGTAAATTAATTGAATAATGGCCAATCAGTTCTGATAATTGGTGTTAACCAATTATCAGCACTAATTTATTTATTTGGATTTTGCCCTCACCTTTTTCAGTAGTAGCTCAAATTGAGTTACATTCGGGTACATAGTCGATAAGGTGCTGAATATCTGCGCCTAATTAGCTATGTCATGTGAAAGTGGGAGATAACCGGTTACCTCCTGCTGAATATCCACGGTAAGGAACTTAAATCCTATTTAACTGGCCAGGAATGGCTCCTGGCTGGTTAAATAGTTTTGAATATCAGGGGGAAAGTAAATATTGCACATCATGTGGATCACAGGACAACAGTTCTATGAGCTGTCAGAAAAGTGTTCCAGGTCACTTAAACAGTACTACTATACTACTATAAATCATTTCTATAGCGCTACCAGTCGTACGCAGTAAGGGGTCCAATTACTAAGGTGGACTGAAAATGGCTTGTGGTAGTGTAGGCACAGGTTTTGATCCATTTTTCAGCGCACTTGTAAAAAAGGCCTTTTTAAATTTTTTTGTTGAAAATGGACATGCGTCAAAATCAAAAATTGCCGTGCGTCCATTTTGGGTCTGTGACCATACCGCCAGCCATTGACCTAGCCATAAATACTCACGTTGTAACTGGGCGATAATGACCTATGTGCGTCAAATGCCACTTGGCACACGTCCAATATGCACATCCAAAATACAAATTATTTTTTGGATGAGAAGGGAAAGGAAATGAGGGGAAAAGGAAGGGAAAGAGGAAGAAAGAAGGAAAATGGAAGGAGGGTGAGGGCAGATGGGGAGGAAAAAGAATAAAGAAAGAGAGAGAAAAAGGAGGAAAAGAAGAAAAGAAAAAAAGCTACAAAATGCAACACCATTTCTTTCAAAGCAAAAGGGAAACACAGGTTAAACACCGGACTTCCAAAGGGGCTAATTGCAAAGAAGGTCTAAGGTCTAATTCTTGATTCGGGTATGAAGGTGAAACAATATTGAATTTAAAAATGAATCTCCGCTGCTCTTTAAACAGTATGGCATCTATGTCTCCACCATGCCATCTAAGCTGAAGGTGTTTAATTACAATAACATGGAACATAAGAATGGCTTTACTGGGTCAGACCAATGCTCAATCTAGCCCAGTATCTTGCTTCCAACAGTGGTCAATCCAGGTCACAAGTACCTGGAAGAAACCCAAATAGTAGCAATATTCCATGCTACTAATCCCTGGGCAAGCAGTGGCTTTCTCCATGTCCATCTCAATAATAGACTATAGACTTTTCCTCCAGGCATTTGTCCAAAACATTTTAAACCCAGATACGCTAATCGCTGTTACCACATCCTCTGGCAACGAGTTCTGGAGATTAACTATTCTTTGAGTTTAAAAATATTTCCTTCTATTTATTTAAAAAATATTTCCATGTAATTTCATTGAGTGTCCCCTGGTCTTTGTACTTTGTGTGAAAAATTGATTCTTCTACCCGTTCTACAGCACTCAGGATTTTATAGTCCTCAATCATATCCCCCCATCAACCATCTGTTTTTCCAAGCTGAAGAGCCCAAACCTCTTTATCCTTTCCTCATATGAGAGGAGTTCCATCTCCTTTATCATTTTGATCACTCTTCTTTGAACCTTTTTTAATTCTGCTATATCTTTTTTGAGATATGGAAACCAGAAATGAATGCAATACTCAAGGTGAGGTTGCACCATGGAGTGATGCAGAGGCATTGTAATATTCTTGGTCTTATTTTGCAGCCCTCGCCTAATAATTCCTAACATCCTGTTTGCTTTTTTGGCCTCTGACGTACACTGGGCAGAAGATTTTAGCATATTGTCTACAATCAGGCTCATTTTTGAAAGAGAAGGACGCCCATGTTTTGGCACAAATCGTAAGATAGGTGTCCTTCTCACAGGGTCGCCCAAATCGGTATAATTGAAAGCCGATTTTGGGCGTCCCCAACTGCTTTCCATCGCGGGGACGACCAAAGTTCACGGGGGCGTGTCGGAGGCGTAGCGAAGGCGGGACTTGGAAAAAAAGGGCGTCCCTGACGAGCAATTGGACTTTACCTGGTTCATTTTTTCTTATGACCAAGGCACAAAAAGGTACCCAAACTGACCAGATGACCACTGGAGAGAATCAGGGATGACCTCCCTTTACTCCCCCAGTGGTCACTAACCCTTCCCACCCTCAAAAAATATCTTTCAAAATATTTTGTGCCAGCCTCTATGCCAGTCTCAGATGTCATACTCAGGTCCATCACAGCGGTATGCAGGTCCCTGGAACAGTTTTAGTGGGTGCAGTGTACTTCAGGCAGGCAGACCCAGGCCCATCCCTCCCCCTACCTGTTACACTTGTGGTGGTAAATGTGAGCCCTCCAAAACCCACCACAAATCCACTGTACCCACAACTAGGTGCCCCCCTTCACCTGTAAGGGCTATGGTAGTAGTGTACAGTGTGGGTAGTGGGTTTTGGGGGGGTTTGGCGGGCTCAGCACTCAAGGTAAGGGAGCTATGTACCAGGGAGCAATTTATGAAGTCCTTGCAGTGCCCTCTAGGGTGCCCGGTTGGTGTCCTGGCATGTCAGCAGGACCAGTGCACTACAAATGCTGGCTCCTCCCAGAACCAAAGGACTTGCATTTGGTCGTTTCTGATATAGGTGTCCTTGGTTTCCATTATCTCCGAAAATCAGAAACAACCAAGTCTAGGTACGACCATCTCTAAGAATGACCTAAATTTCAAGATTTGGGCGTCCCCGACCATATTATCAAAACGAAAGATGGACGTCCATCTTGTTTCGATAATACGGGTTTCTCTGCCCCTCCATCAGGATGTTTTGTGAGGGCATCCTCAGCAAAACTTGGGCATCCCTTTCGATTATGCCCCTCGACGACACCTAGATCTTTTTCTTGAGTGCTGACTCCTAAGGTGGAACCTAGCATCAGGTAACTATGATTCATATTATTCTTCCCAATGTGCATCACTTTGCATTTTTCCACATAAGTGTTGTGGCCTTAATCATTCCAATGCTAGATAAGTTCCATGGAATCTTCCTCAAAACCAATGTTACAGAGGATCATTGATCAAGTACTACACCGTTCTCCACCACTGGAATGAGGAAGATGATGCTTCTCCACAAGGAGATTAATGGATGTGACTGTAAAGGAAACGTGCTTGCTTTCTCATTCCAGTGGTAGGAGTGGGAGCACGGTGTAGCGGTTGATCAATGACCTCTGTAACACTGGTTTTAAGGAAGATTCCATGAAACTTATCTAGCAAAATTTATTCACCCATGAGTTTTTGAGCTCTCCTTTAGCTTCTTGTCATATATGATACAGAAACTACATATTGTTTGTGGACTCCTGATGAAGGCACTAATGTTGAGTCCACTGTTATATTCAGAGATTGTTGTGATTTCCTTCACCTGTTCCTTGTACATTGTTTTACAATAAAGAATATTTAGGGTGTCTTTTACTAAAGATTAGCTTCAGTTATCAGCAGCGGGGTCCATAGGAATAAAATGGGACCTGCTGCAGATAACTCGAGCTAACCTTTAGTAAAAGACTCTTTTAGGGCTGGATCACCTGGGTCATCCATTTTGGTCAGTCCCACTGTGTTAT
This sequence comes from Microcaecilia unicolor, assembly GCF_901765095.1. Lineage (NCBI taxonomy): Eukaryota > Metazoa > Chordata > Amphibia > Gymnophiona > Siphonopidae > Microcaecilia > Microcaecilia unicolor. The sequence continues at coordinate 538,741,926 of NC_044031.1, forward strand.
TTTTCTTCTTTGGTGTTTCATGGGATTTTTCTTGGTTTTTTCTCTTTTTTGCCAGCTGCTAATATGCCATGTTTACTTATTTTTTTTAGTTCTATATTAGCTGCACATATTAAAATCTACATCAAACAATAGCATCCTGAGTCAGAAATGTACCCTATGAGGCATGCCCCTAGGCACTCCCACCCCACCCATTGTGTTGCATCGTGTCACAGCCAAGGAAGTTAAACCAATGGATGAGGAACAATGTTGGCACTCCTGCTTCCCTATGGCCCCGTGAATACCTAAAGTAATTTATTAAATGAGCTATATAGTTCAGCGGCTTTATGATCAGTGTCTTTAGTGTGCATACTAAATAGTCTTCATCGTACATAGACCACAGGCTTTACAGTATAGTATGGAATTCATTTTCAAAAGAGAAAAACATCCAAAAAGTGTCACAAAGCATAATTTGGATGGATTTTTTCTCAAAGCATTTTGCAGACATCTATCTAGGTATTTCATGTGCAGTGCATCCAAATCACAAGGGTGCATGTTGGGGGTGTTTTGAAGGTGAGAATAGGGCGTGCGAAACACTTGGATGTTTTACAGCCATAATGGAACAAAACTAAAATGTCTAGAGCAAAAACTTCAACATTTTGGTCTAGACCTCTTTTTCTAACAATTAAGACACAAAAATGTGCCCTAAATGACCACTGGAGGAAATCAGGGATGACCTCCCCCTTACTCCTCCAGTGGTCACTGATGTTCTCCCACTCCCACCCCCACCCCCCCCAAAAAAAAATGTGAATAAAAATAGTACTCATCAGCCTCTATGACAGCCTCAGATGTTTTAGCCAGGTTCATTAGAGCAGCATGCAGGTCCCTGGAGTAGTATAGTGGTGGACAGGTGGACCCAGGCCCATACCTCCGCCTACCTGTTACACTTTTGGTGGAAACTGTGAGCCCTACAAAACTCACAAGAAACCCACTGTACCCACATATACCCATAAGGGCTATTGTAATGGTGTACAGTTGGGGGTAGTAAGCTTTGGGTGGGTTTTGGAGGGCTCAGCAGACAAGATAAGGGAGTAATGGTGAAATGTGCACCTGGGAGCATTTATGTGAAGTTCACAGCAATGCCTCCATTGCTCTACTGGGATGTCTGATGGACCAGTCTGTTAAAAATGCTGGCCCCTCCTGCATTCCAGTAGCTTGATTTTGTGCATTTTTTAAACTTGTGTGTTGTTGTTTTTTTTCAAAATGGCCTATAAAGATAAACACACAAAGCAGAAAACTTTGTTTGAAACAAAGTTTTTGAAAAAAGGAAAGATTTGTTTTCTTTTTTCAAAAATACTACTACTACTACTTATTATTTCTATAGCGCTACTAGACGTACGCAGCGCTGTACACCTGAACATGAAGAGACAGTCCCTGCTCGACAGAGCTTACAATCTGGATATATTTCCTATTCAGATTTGATATGTCTAGTGCAAAACATCCAAAGTCTGACTTAAGTCTACGTGGAGGGACATTTTCGATAGTGCATCTAAAATGCATCTACACATTGACCATATATTCTACGATTATATTTGTTTGCTAAGGTGATAATACCTTTTATCTAGTAGATTCAGCCCATGTGTAATAATAACAAAGTCAATATTCAGCTGTTCAGGAATCACATGACGATATATGGATAATTATCTGTATATCTTTATGTAGAATATCAGTTGACCAATGTGTTCAACCCAGTTTGCAGAAAATGCTGGCATGATGTTACACAGATAACTTATCCATACAAAGTTACTTCTGCTATTTCTGTTTTTATATTGCACCTTCCCTGAGAACCTATATAATGCATCTAAACTTGAAGATACCTGTTCCTTTAAATCACACAGAGAATGGAATGAAGGAGAGGCCAGATCAGGATTTCTAGCTTCATGTGTCTATGAAAGTGTGTTGGATGCTTAGAATACCCTCCCAGTGGAGGTGGTGGAGTCAGAAGCAGCACTGGAATTCAAAAAGAATGGGATATACAAAGAGGATCCCTAAAGGGCAATAGGATGGAAACCAAACACAGAGCAGCACCTCAACTCAAAATATCAGTGGAATGACTTTTGAAAATTCTATGAAATCATGGGGGAAAGCAAGCTGCACAGAATATACAGCTCTAACCACCTTGCTGGGCAGACTGGATGGGTTATGCAGGTCTTTATCTGCTATTATCCAGCATGTTGTTTGCATGTTACATTTCATTGCATATTCTATTCCAAGTTTTCTGTTGTCTATTTTTGCTTAGTGATAATAAGAAAGAAGGGCAGAAGGAATCATCTTAATTTATTCTTTGCATTACCCATGCCATGTTATTATTATTGAGTGTCAGACTGTCATGCATAAATACACCCTGCCACAAGGCCAAATTATGCAAGTATCTACATTTGAGAATCATTGGAATGTGTGTGTATTTCAGAATGAAGAAGGCACAGTGAGGCAGCCATTTTTAGATCTCTGACTGGGCATCAGTTGATCCACATTTCATCTTCCAAGGCTTCATCGCTTTCAGTGCTGCTGTAATTCCTTAGGGGGGGGGGGGGGGAGATATTTTTGAATATGATCCCCAGTGCTGCAAAATATACTAACAAGCCATTGCTAGTATTCTCCAACATCTACTCTTATGTTCCCTGAGTTTTGCTCCAAATAAATAAAAGGAAAACAACTGCAAAACTCCCATCTTTGAATCTATTCTGCAAATCAGATGCCCTGAAGAAAGAAACACTATTTTCAGCTCCCTTAGACAGTCAGAATTATTCCTTGAATAACTTCATTTGTGCCTTAATTATTCTATGGTTGCCTGTCTCTAAAAACAAGGAGCACTGCTGTACATACATATTAATATCTCTCCACTTTGCAAGGCAGTGGCACGTGTTTTGATTTGCAGTGGACATTTCAGCATTTAATAGCTTAATCTCTATACAGTGTAGAAAAGAAAAATATGCCAAAAGGCCACATGAGACAGCTAAACAGTCCCGGGAGAACATGTGCCGAAGTGCTTTGATTCTTTCTCATTTCAACTGTTGTTGCTCCTCATAATTCTGAAATCACATTAAAAAAAAAATCGAAGAAACTGTTCTGCATGTGTAAAATCCTTTCAGCGCATTGATAATTACAGTATTTCCATGTGCCACTTTAATTACAGAGTGCTTCAGACTGAATTTTAACATCATTTTTGATTGAAAAAGGTATTCTAGTGGCTGCAATGAGGTTCATATGCACTGGTAGTTGAGAGACAGCTGCAAAAAAAAAAAAAAACCATAAAAATCTAAACTAAACTAAAAAAAACAACAAAAAAATTGGCTAGATATGAACTCTAGTACCAATGTGCAGTATTCAGGCATGTGCTATAGCTTAGCACAGGCATCCCATATTCTTAACAGGACCCCGTCCGGCACAGTGATCCCCAAATATTACTCTTCATTGACAATGCAGTGGCATCAAGGTATGGTTCAGTCTGAGGGATCCAGAACACACACGATAGTCAAAAGACTTGGCAAAGCGGCATGCATGCTGCGTGTGTTACTTACTGGTTAGAGCGATGGTTGCACTGAGTCCCGTCTGGTGTATTAACGAATGGCATGCAAGCACCTTCTGTTGAAACATCTGCGACAGGAAATTTTCAGGCGCCATTCCAAACAATTTTTATGGCCAGGACCAAATTTTCATTAGAACCATAAAAGCTGGCAAACAGCATTGTTGTGTATGATTTTCTTTCATTCTTTTTCTTTCTTTCTTTTTTTAAAATAAACTAGGATATGCCTTTGTTAGATGGAGTGTGTGGGGGAGGGCTCTTTAGAGAATGGTTTCTGTTAAAGAAAATTCGAGGAAGCATATGGCAGTGCAGTGAATAGCATCCCCTAACTTATCCTCAATGTAAGTGCTCTGGGCTTTTATTTTCTGTGGTAGGGAGCTAATTTTTATTAAAGCAGAACAAAAAATGGTAACACTAGAGGTGCAGCACTACACGTGGTTTACAGATGGCACAATGGTATGTTGTTTATAGATCATTTATTAACATGTGATATTATTTAAATTATTTATGATGTGTTAAAACACATTCCAGAATGCTCCGTTTAACGTGCTGAAGTGTGCAAGGAACCCTTAAGAAAGCTATGAAGCATTCTAGCAGTAGCATTCCAGTGAGTTATAAAAGTACATTTTTGTATTGCCAGAAACCACACTAAGGATTTTTTGCTTGTTTGAGGAGTGTGGTAGCCGTGTTAGTCCACTCTTAAGGTTATCAATAGAAATCAAACAAAATAAAACATGGAAAAGAAAATAAGATGATACCTTTTTTATTGGACATAACTTAATACATTTCTTGATTAGCTTTCGAAGGTTGCCCTTCTTCGTCAGATTGTTTGAGAAACCAGTTCTCTCACAAGGAAACAGCAGAATCAACTGATTATGTGAAAATTTGTTTGTAGAAGAAAAATAAGTCCTGTGCTCATATTCTCCATGCTGGTGCTGAATGAAGCACACAGGGAGGGTAATTTTCCAAACCATTTTTGAATGGTACAGCAATGGTCTACCCGCAGAAACAAACAGTTTATGAAATTATCCACCTAAGTACCAGGTAAAAATGCATGGATACAGACTGTGTACACCTTTACCCACAACAAACAGAGGGGCCGTCTTACTAAGGTGTGTAGATGCCTACACACATTCAAAACACACCAAATTGGAACTACTGCTCGGCTAACGCATGTCCCGGGCGGTAATTCCATTTTTGATGCATGCCCAAAACAACGCGGTAGAAAATATTTTCTATTTTCTAGCTTGTGGCGCTTACCCAGTGGTAATCGGTAGTTTACGCACACTGGCCACTTAACAACTGGTTAGAACGTGAGACCTTACTGCTAAGTCAATGGGTGGTGGTAAGGTCTCAGCTCGAAAATGGATGCACGCTGGTTTTAATTTTGCCGCACGTCCATTTTCGGCCACCAAAAAATGCTTTTTTCCCAGACGCGCTGAAAACTTGACCTGCGCAAGTACAAAACACACTCCTATAACAGTGCAGGCCACTTTTTAGTGTGCCTTAGTAAAAGGGCCCCAGAGACATTTCAGGGGCCAAGGTTGGGGTGGGACTTGGACTTCCATGCATAGTTTTGAAAATGCATGCATTCACATGCACAATTTTATAGAAAATTTGTATACACCAAATAACAGGTGTAAATATGTGCATAGTTTCCCTGTGGGTAATTTTCAAAGCAAAAGCATGCACATACAGCTACATCTGTATAGTGAAAAGTATGGGTGCACTTTTCACTAATGATGATTAAATTATATTACTTTTAATGCTTGTATGCCACATATACCATTCATAAATCAACTGCGGCTCACATTCAAGAAAAGTAGGTCATAATCCTAGAATTATATCAATATAATCAAGTAGCCCTTACAGTAACATCCAGATAAAAACATTAAAATAAGGATCACAGCATAGTACTGCTATGACTGATGGATGGATAATTATAGCCCACTCTATTTCTACATTTAGGTTCAGAGCGGGTTAACAGCATAAGAAAATAATAACATCAGACCAGAACTACAATAATAATAATTATAACTCAAAAATAACTATTCGTCCTTTCAGTTATAAAATTAATCCCCCACATCTACCCCCTTTATCTAGCTTCTCCTGCTGAATCAAGAACATTCAAGGGTAAAGTTACCAGCATGGGCTACAATGAAAGCAAGTTATTTTACTGTTAACCCTATGTAATCACCCATTATAATGGGGTTTACTAGACTGTGAGACACCCCTCCCTAGAGTCACGGGGGGGGGGGGGGGGGATCTAGTTAGAAAGGGAGAATGAGAAGCCCAGCCCCAAGGGGAGTGTTTATGGGAAATTGCTGAGGAAAATGTTTCTGGTTATTGAATGACAGTAGGGGTGGAGTTTGTAGTTTATAAAAGTTGTTGTTATGCAGAGCTTAACTTGTTACGCATAGTTTGGTTGCCTCTACCTTGCCTGGACCATTTAGGAGAGGAGGTGTCCTAGATGGGCTTAATAAACTAAGGCTGAACCAGGGGCGTATCTGCGTGGGGCCACAGGGGCCTGGGCCCCCGCAGATTTCGCCCTGGCCCCCCTCCCCGCCGTCAACCCTCCCCCGCTGCTTACTTTGCTGGCGGGGGCCCCAACCCCCGCCAGCCGAGGTCCGACCCGCAATCTCCATATTTCGTCTTCCTCCGTGGCCATGTGCTTCAAGGAAGTAACGCTGCAGTGCTGATTGGTTGAATCCAGTTCGGCATCTGACGTCGCTGCGACGTCAGACGCCGAACTGGATTCAACCATCAGCACTGCAGCGTTACTTCCTTGAAGCACATGGCCACGGAGGAAGACGAAATATGGAGATTGCGGGTCGGACCTCGGCTGGCGGGGGTTGGGGCCCCCCGCCAGCAAAAGTAAGCAACGGGGGAGGGTTGACGGCGGGGAGGGGGTGGAGGGCGGCGGCGGCGGCGGGGGGGGGGGGGGAGGGAGGCAAAAATGTGCCCCCCCTCTCTGGCTCTGGCCCCCCCCTACCGCCGGATTCCAGATACGCCCCTGAGCTGAACTAAGTGGAGGTTTCTGCCAGTAGAAGCATTGACTGTGAAGTGGAGGAGTGTTCCAGATGGGAAGCAGGAGAACCCAGCCTAGGAGCAACAACAGGAAAGAGCCTGTTTGGAGCCAAAGGTAGTAGCCTGGAGAGATACTCCTTTAGAAGAGAGTGGACAGACAGGGAGGACTGATCCAGAGTGGAGATCTCTTGCTGCAACTATGCTGCAGTCTCAGCCTTAGGTTGGGTCAAGGACAGGAGGAGTTGTAAATATATACATACCATAGGATATATAAATGGACAATTGAACATAACACCAAATTATTGAAGCTGGCATTTAACCTCAGTTTGATCATATTAACTGTTGGAATACAAATTGATTTATAGTTTAGTATATAATAAGTACATAAGTGTTGCCATACTGGGACAGACCGAAGGGCTAGCAACCCCAGTATCCTGTTTCTAACAGTGGTCAATTCAGGTCACAAGTACCTGACAAGATCACAAAACAGTACAATACATTTTATGCTGCTTATTCTACAAATAAGTAGCGGATTTTTCCCAAGTCCATTTTAATAATGGCCTATGGAAATTTCCTTTAGAAAGTCTTCCAAACCTTTTTTAAACCCCACTAAGCTAACTGCTTTTACCACATTCTCTGGCAATGAATTCCAGAGTTTAATTACACCTTGAGTGAAGAAATATTTTCGCTGATTTGTTTTACATTTACTACTTTGTACTTTCATTGCGTGCCCCCTAGTCCTAGTATTTCTGGAAAGATTAAACAAGGGATTCACCTCTACTTGTTCCACTTCACTCATTATTTTATATACCTCTATCATATCTCCCCTGAGCCGTCTTTTCTTCAAGCTGAAGAACCCTAGCCATTGCAACCTTTCCTCTTAGGGAAGTCGTCCCATCCCCTTTATCATTTTTGTCACCCTTCTCTGTACCTTTTCTAATTCCACTATATCTTTTTTGATATGCGGTGACCAGAATTGCACACAGTATTCAAAGTGCGGTCGCATTATGAAGCAATACAAAGGCATTATAACATCCTTGTTTTTATTTCCATTCCGTTCCTAGTAATACCTAGCATTCTATTTGCTTTCTTTGCTGCCGCCGCACATTGAGCAGAGGATTTCAAAGTATTGTCAACGATACTTGGTTGATGACTCCTAAGATGGAACCTTGCATCACATAGCTATAGCTAAGGTTCCTCTTTCCACATGCATCACTTTGCACTTGCTCACATTAAACTTCATCTGCCATTTGGATGCCCAGTCTCCTAGTCTCGTACGGTCGCCTTGCAATTTTTCACAATCCTCTTGCAATTTAAAAACTTTGAATAACTTTGTGTTGTCAGCAAAGTTAATTACCTCACTAGTTATTCCCATATCTAGATCATTTATAAATATATTAAAAAGCAGCGGTCCCAACACAGACCCCTGTGGAACCCCACTATCTACCCTTCTCCATTGAGAATACTGACCATTTAACCCTACCCTCTGTTTTCTATCCTTTAACCAGTTTTTAATCTACAATCGAACACTACCTCCTCTCCCATGACTCTCCAATTTCCTCTGGAGTCTTTCATGAGGTACTTTGACAAATGTCTTTTGAAAATCCAGATGCACAATATCAACTGGCTCACCTTTATCCACATGTTCATTCACCCCTTCAAAGAAATGTAGTAAATTGGTGAGGCAAGATTTCTCTTCACTGAATTCATGTTGGCTTTGTCTCATTAATCCATGCTTTTGAATATCCTCTGTAATTTTGTTCTATATAATAGTCTCTACCATTTTGTCCGGCACCAACATCAGGCTCACCGATCTATAATTTCATGGAGAGGGTGGTGGATGCCTGAATTGTCTCTCGTGGGAAATGGTTGAGTCAAAAATAATAATGTAATTCAAAAAGGTGTGAAATAAATACAGAAGTTTCTTGAGCATTTCTAGTCACATTAACAGTTAAATAACTTTAAAAACTTTTTAAAAAAGAGGCATAGAATAGGGGATAGGCTGTACAGGGTGTAAGTTACAATCCTAAAGTCAAAGGAGGGGGGGGGGGGAACCTGCATAGAATCATAGGTGCATCCCTGGCCTCCTTTCTGGGCAAACTGGTTGGTCCATGCTGGTCTTTATGTGCTTTATGTTGCTAGGAATAATTGATTTAAAGCAATATAAAGAGCCCCAAAATAGAATATTCAAGGTTCTTTTTCCAGCAAAGTCCTTAGCTGGAGAGACAATCGGTCCAAAGGTATTTTGACATGGATTTAAAAACCTGATTCATCTTGCTAATTTATCGAAAAGCTATTTTCTCTTTCAGATTTGCTTATTGTTGACTGTAGAGTTATTCAGAGACTTTAGACATGACATGGTCAGTTTGATGGAGTGTATGTAAGCTTTTGGCACCACATCTCTGAAATCCTATGGATGGTCAAGGAGGCGCCTCTTATAAAAATACACAGTGAAGCACAACTGGAGGACTGCTCTTTCTCAAAACCTAACGTAATGCATTCCTTCTGTTTAGGCTCATTTTCCAGCCTCTCACATTCTTTGTGAACAAGAGTTATAAAACAAGCCTGATGCAGGCCAATTATTTTTACTTTGAAGGCCATTAATCAAGATTGACTACGAAAATGAAGACAGCCAAGCAAAATTTTGTATGTGAATAGAGTAAGATTAAAACAAAAACAGATGGGGACGGACACAAATGTTAAGCATTTTTTTTTTCACTCGTGTAATAAATGTCTTTCACAAATTACAGCACTTTTATTTTCTTATGGTAAATCAAATCAGGTCATAATGTACAAGTGGTTTCATTGCTGAAATGTCAAAAATAGAAACTGCCTTGTTCTTCTGAAGAGTAATTCCTCACAATCTAAACCAGCAATGTGGCCTAGCAGTCTATAAAACATCTAGGTAGAATGCAGCTGTAAGGTAAAATGTAGATATAAACAGAGAAGTAAACATAGCGAAAGTTGATTAGAGTAAGTTATGTTTATACCTATATCTTTATGGAATATTGTAGCCACAGAAGAAATGCAGGGGTCCTTTTACAAAGCCCCAATAAAAAAAAATGGCCTGCAGTAGTGTGGGCGTGTCTTTTGGGCTCGAACTGGGCCATTTTTTTACCACAGCTGGGAAAAAGGCCATTTTTTAATAGGTCAGGAAATGGGTGTGTTCAAAAATTAAAACTAGAGCGTGCATATTTACAGACTGAGCCCTTACCACCAGCCATTCACTTAGCGGTAAGGGTTCGCACGCTACCTGCATGGTAACCATGCGGTGCATGCCAACGTGGCCTCGCTGCCAATTACGCCGAATGCTGCATATTTTCTACCATGGGATTTGGCACACATCAAACTCGGAATCACCTCCATGATGCATGCGCTTTCCCAGCGCTAGTGCCAATTGGCATGCACTACCCATGTGTTAGCCCTCCCGCAGATTTGTAAAAGTGTATCACTGACTGAGTGTCTTCTGTGGCTATAGTATTTCACATATACATATATATCCACAGAGTGATATGTTTTTTCTCTTACATCCTAGCTGGGATCTGTTGGGCAAATGAAACTGGTGATGCTAACCCAGTAATGCTGCTTCATCGTGATCATATCACCATTATCATAAAAAAAAGAAGCACTACAAACTCCTTAGAGAAATCTCAGAACTTAGCCATCTCCTGTAAAATCTGTGGGCCAGATATGCAAAGGATTCATGCTCCTAACTTTAGGAGTTACTCCTAAACTGAACTCTTCAAATTACTAGGGCTGAATACCTAAATTTAAACTAACAATTACAGTAAACTCCTAAATTTAAGTGAATAAAAAGTGGATGGCTATTGTAGTATGGAAAATAACTTAAGAGCTTAGCACTGATTTTCTGCACTAGGATCAAAATTAAGCTCATAAATTTAAGCAAATGAATGGCAAGCCTAATTTATAAACCCAGGGACCTGATATTCAAAATGATTTAAATGGACAGGAGAGGCTCCTGGAACCGGCACTGTTTGGGCACCGGCACTGAATATCGGGGGATAATTTTGGGCAGGAAGACTGCTGGAACTTATGCGTGCCGAGACAATATTCAGCCAGGACTACATAAGAAAGTTATTCAGGCCCCAGCTGAATATTGAGCTAGAACTCACATAAAAGAAAGTATCTTCCCGCCCCCTTCCCAGCATGCTCCTTGATGTGTGGCCCTCCCCAGCAACAGCACCCTCCCTGGGCAGCACCCCTGCATCAGCCACCCCTAATCACAACTAAGTCAGAAAAAGGTGCCCTAACTGACCAACTGACTACTCGAGGGATAGATACCAGGTTCTATGACAGCTCCAGATATTATGGCCATTCCTAATAAAGCAGCAAGCAAGTGGATGGAATAGTCTAGTAGTCAATGCAGTGAACCGTAGTTCTGTCCAATTTGCAAAAACATTTTAGATTCAATTCACTGATATGAATCAATTTTTCTATTCAATTCAATTCAGTTCTTTAAGGCTACTATCAATAAATAGAAAATAAAATTCAGGTTTCTACCTTTGTTGTCTGGTTTCTGGGTTTCTGCCAGGTACTTTTGACCTGGATTGGCCACTGTTTGAAAAACAGGATACTGGGCTAGAGGTGTGATAAAAAACATTAATGAGGTGCCTTACATTATCTGAGCCATAATGATTATGTATAAAGCTGGTTTGGTCTGGGTGAATAAATTCAGTAATAGCATATTCCAATCTTTGACTGAGGATTTTAGTAAATATTTTATAATCTACACTCAATAAGGAGTTAGACCTAACATTAGAACAAATAGTGGCATCCTTCTGATCTTTTGGAATAACTGTTAGAGTCACCCAGTAGAACATCTCGGGTAAACGATGGCTATCAGTCACTTTACTAAACACTTCTGTTAAATAAGGAGCAAAGTGGGCTGCCAGACTTTGGTACAATTCAGCTCGGAACTTATCAAGATTCATCGCCTTGTTACATTTTAATTTTGTAATAGCTGAGCATATTTCAGTAACTATGAAAGGTCTATCAATGTTAGATTGAAAGACAGGTTTCAGTTTAGCCACATCCAATGTGTTTAACCTACTGTGATTCTGTTTGTCATTGCTAAAGAACACGAAGAATATAACTTCTGAAAAAAGGAAGAAAAGGTATCCAAAATATTCTGAGTACAAGATGTGACAGCACCAGAAGGAGATGTTATTTTCTCTGCACACCTTTTGATTCTTGTGCGATGTAACTGCCAAGAGAATAGTTTAGGAGATTTATTTGCACTCTCAAAAAAGAAACGTTTAGTCATATTCATTAAGGGCCTCTTTTACTAAGGTGTGCTAACGTTTTAAGCATACACTAATATTTAGGGCATGCTAAACGTTAGAGACATCCATATATTCCTATGTATGTCTGTAACATTTAGAGCACGCTAAAAACGCTAGTGTGCCTTAGTAAAAGAGGCCCTTAATAAGCTATTCCTTCAGTCTTGAGGGCTGCTATCTGATGTTTAACCTGTAGCATTTCCCCCCGAATATAGTGCATTTATAGTTGTCATCTAGCTCAGCACTACGTATGCCTTTTAGCGCAATAGAAGTGATAAGTAGTAGTAGTAGTAGTAGTAGCTAAGGAAGCATGAAAGCGATCTAAGTGTTCTTTTGCAACCACTTTCCCAGCATCCCAAAAATTGAATAAATGAGTATCATATTCATCCTAGGTAGGAGTAAGTCCTTGCAGAAATATTGGATTGGGAAGAAGTTGTCTATTAAAAGACCAATGTTGAGAGGAATAAGAGTCCCTTAAGTTTCCTAAAGAGAAATTAACAGAAGTATGATCTTAGAGATATCTAGTACCAATGGAACTATCCAAAACTGAAGAGCAAAGTTCATAGAAGATAAACCAGTTATCTATTTTTGCAAAAGAATCATTAACAACAGAGAAAAATGAGTAATCTCTCTATGTCCTATGCACAGTCCGCCATATATCTATGAGAGCTAAGTCATTTGTATTTTGTAAAATGTTTTTGCAGATTGAGCTGGATAAGAAATTACATTCTTAGCTAAAGAGGTTAAAGCACAGTTAAAATCTCCACCCAGAAACAAAAGTTCCTGTAGTGAAAGATTTAGAAAATGAAAGAAATTTGAAAGGAAAGACAGGGAAATTATTATTATGGGTGTATAGGTTAGCTAAAGTTATAAATTTGCCATCTAACTTCCCAGTCACAATAATATATCTGCCTTCTAAGTCTTTTCTGACAGATTGAAACGTGAAGGGGCAATCTTTTGCAATTAGTATAGCTACTCCCTGTTTTGATTTACAAAAGGAGGAGTAGAATATCTCTGTGAACCATTTGGTTCACAATTTTTCATGTTATGCATCCGTTAAATGGGTTTCTTGGAGAAAAACAATCATAGCTCACAATTTCTTAAGAGCAGATAATACCCTTTTTTGCTTAATAGGGTGATTCAGTCTATTAATATTCCAAGAAATGAACTGGGTCATCCTGGTGGTATGAGATAACACATTAATATAAATACAAATAAGTACCCTTTCTGGTTGTGAGCAATATATGGAAAAAGAAAAAGTCTCTGTCATAAGGAAGAGAATTCACACTTGTGTGTAACATCATAACTATGATAAAGAAAAGGATAACTAGAAAACTTTGTCATATTAGTAAACCAGAATTAAGAATAAAGTGAACTCTACAGAGATAACACTGTGGTACCAAATGCCTGAGCAGAGGAAAGAGGGGATAGGCACCTGAGAACCACTCACCTGCAGTGTATGGTCAGGAAATAGAGTCAGAGTGCATTTTTCTTCGAATAATTAAATCAATAATATTGCTGAGATTTAAGTAGACAAGATGCTAATATAGCAATATCCATCTGAGTTACCTGGATCTGACTACTTGACAGAACTTAAAATATGCTTTTTATCCTTTTGAATTCATCCCTCTTTGAACCTTTATTATACATTCTTCCTTACTCACAACATATTACCACAACTTACACCCTCTCCTTGTTCCCTACCTCTTCCACCTTCCTCCCTTATCCTTTTTATTGTCCATCTCTTTATATATTATGCTTAGATGTTTTATTCATTTTGTTTTATCTTGTAAATTTGCTATATTATGTAAGCCGCATTGAGGCAGCTGACAAGTGGGAAGCGCAAGTTATAAATGTACAATTACAATTACAATAAAAATTACCTGTAAAGCACTGAAATATCAAAAAAAGTCTTATCCAACTCTAAATGTTCTATTACAGGAGATTATCAACTAAGTAGAGTTGATACAGGTGACTGAAAAAGGTACTTCAGGTTGGTGCATTGTTGAATTTGTGTCCTCAAATTTGTGTCCCCAAACAACAATCCTTACTGGTTTTCCATTGTTTAAGAGTATTCAATTGTCAATGAAACTCATCAGATTTAGAGCTCAGGTATGTTTGCGATATTTTCTCTTCTAGCAACAATATCTAACCAGAAAGCATGTTCTTCGGAAGTGTGGATATTTTGTTTGTGCCCTTATCAATCAAAGCCAGAGCAAAAGGAAAACTCCTGTTTGTGGTCAGAGAGTACATAGTAACATAGTAGATGAGTTGCAGGCTGTTGTTGCACCTATCCATGGTGAGAAGATCCAGTTAGAAAGAGGTTTGGCAGTGAGCAGCGTGATTGGCCCTATGACATCATCTTTATGCACATGGCCATAGGCATGCAGCCACAGGACCACAGCTTGAAGGGGCATGATCAAAGGGACGTGCCCCTTCGAAGCCGAGAAAAGTCAAGAGGTGCCAGGAGCCATTAGAATTTTTTCTAAAGGTACATTTTTTTTCTTAATTATGGGGAGGAGGAAATGTTTCCAGAAACCCTCTGATCAGATTGAGATCATGCCATCCAGCACAATGGACAAGCATATGAAAGTTGGACTTCCTTATTCCTCAGTTATTTCTTCCTCCACCCCTCTTTCAGGAGTCTCACTTAGTTCTGGTGAGCGACCTAACCCACCCCTACCTATATATTCTCTCAGTTCAGAGGCTTTACGTTGCCCTAACTCTCTGAGGGATAATTTTCCTTCCCTCAGTTCTCCTTCCCTCAATGTCATTGCTGAGGGAAACTGTTGGCTCTTTGCAGACAGTGTTGTAGAGAGGAATTTCATCATCTGAGGAGAATACTCCTCAAGAGGAGGAGACATTGGTTGATGTATATAAGATAGTTCGTGGTTTGGAGAATCTCCATTCTGGACCATTTTTTTCAGTTGTGTGACTTTTCCTCTCAAGTGGTGACTTAAATCAAAAATAGGACAATGCCACTATATTTGAAACAAATACAATTTTACCACCAAAGTGGCTCAATCATTTAACAGTTGCTATTCATCATATGTGAGGAGGAAAAAAGCCTCTGTATTCCCGTTTCAGTACATATTTGTGTCTGTTAAATCGGGATGGAATCTTCATAGGCTAAAAAAACCTCTTCATAACTTTAATCAACAAAACAGCAATCACATCACATTTGATGAACACTTATCTTTAGTGCCGCCCATGCAGTTGCAATTTAGCTTCACTCATACGCCCGACGGGGTCCCGTTTCGCCGACTGTATAAGGTAGCTCAGCACTGGCCTTAGTTGATGCAAAGTCGCCATCTAAGCACCACTTGACATGCAAACTCTTAAGTTTTGTTTTTTTTATCTCATTCATTTTCTAATTAAAGATCTTCTGTGTTCATCCTATACCTTTTTGAATTCTGCCACAGTTTTCTTTCCACAACCTCTCTCAGGAGGTCTTTCCAGGCATCCACCACCCTCTCCATGAAAAAGAATTTTCTGACATCACTCCTAAGTCTACCACACCGCAACCTCAATTCATGTCCTCCAGTTTTACTACTTTCCCTTTTCTGGAAAATATTTGTTTCTATATTACTACCTTTCAAGTATTTAAATGTCTCTATTATATCTCCCCTGTCCCTCCTCTCCTCTGGGGACATACATATTCAGGTCTTCCAGTCTCTTCGTATATGTCCTTTGGTGAAAGCCCCATATCATTCTTGTTGCCTTCATTTGGACCACTTCAAGTTTTCTTACATCTTTAGCAAGATACAGCCTCCAAAACTGAACATAATACTCCAGGTGGGACCTCACCAATGACTTGTACAGAGGCTTCAACATTTCCTTTCTTCTGCTAGTTACACCTCTCTCTCTCTATACAGCCTAGCATCCTTCTGGCTACGGCCACCGCCTTGTCACACTGTTTCATCGCCTTCGGATCCTTACATACTATCACCCCAAGATTCCTCTCCCTGTCTATGCATACAAACCTCTCACCGCCTAGCACATATATCTTCCTTGGATTTCTACTCCCTAAGTGCATCACTTTGCACTTCTTAGCATTGAATTTTAATTGCGAACATTAGACCATTCTTCTAACTTTTACAGATCCTTTTCATGCTTTACACTCCCTCCAGAGTGTCCACTCTGTTATAAATCTTGGTATCATCTGCAAAAAGGCAGACCTTACCTTCTAAACCTTCGGCAATGTCACTCATAAATATATTGAATAGAATCAACTCCAGCAATGATCCTTGAGGCATTCTACTACTCATCTTTACTTCCTCTGAATGAATTCCATTACATAACCACCCTATGGCATCTGTCTGTCAACCAGTTCCTAATCCAGTTCACCACATTGGGTCCTAACTTCAGCCTATCTAGCTATTTTCCATAGTGTGGCAAATGGTACGCGCCATGGCTGGAACTACTGCCAGCGCCCGTGTTCCTCCAGCGGTTGTTCCAGATTAGCATGTAGTAAACCTGAGTTTGGCTTACCACCACTCTGTAAAAGGGCCCCCAAATTAGCTAAAGGGAGTTTACCTCTGGTATCACCAGCATAATAGAGATGAGAGATTTCAAAAGACTATGCGGAGATAATAAGTGAAACATCGCCATGTTGAAAATTATCTCTCTGCAAGGATCAAAGTTCTTCCAGCATCTGTGTTTGCAGAACAGATTTCTTTCCTGGTGTTTATTTTCCATCTCTGAAAATTCAGGAACATCAACCAGGATCAGCTCTCCAACATTTAGGGTAACTCTTTCAAAACCACAGTCCTTCTGGTATTCTTCAATGCAGTGGCTCAGGCCCACCCAGTAGCAACATACCTATGATGTGGCTGGCAGGGATTCCCAAGCCCCACTAGCCGAAAACTCCCAACAACTGTCCTGCCTGCATACCTTTTAAGTAGCAGATCTTAGCCTGCAGTGAGCAGCGACTGATACATACTGCTTGCACTGGCCCCACAGCCTTCCCTCTGATGTATTCCCACCTATGCGGAAACAGGAGGTTGCATCAGAGGGAAGGCTGTGGGGCCAACATGAGCAGTGTGTATTATTTGCTGCTCGCTGCCGGTGAAAATCTGCTATTTACAAGGTATGCAGGGGAGGGGGATATTTGAGAGACCATATGGCATGCAGGCGAGCGAGGGAGAGACCAAATCACTTGTTGGCCAAGGCAGAGTTCTTCTGCCCACCCATCTTGGGCCCAGGCCCACCCAAACTTGGGTGTCTGGTTACACACCTGCTTCAGTGGAACTCCTATATTCTCTATCCTTGTATTTATGTACATAGGCTCCTTACTTTTACAGGTCCAGACCCTCCTGGCCTGATCTCTCTCCAAGGTGACCTTTGCATTGGTTCACCCTGGTCCTGGGATCAGCACTCCCTGGCTCCTATCCCACATTCCAGGCTGAGTCTCTCCTCTGCCCACCATTAGTTCTCCTCTGTCACAGTTGCCACTCTACTGAGCCACAATTCCTCTTTACAGGCAAAGGTCTACTTCTCTTAAATGGGATCCCCCTTCTCCTTCTTCTAGTCACTTGGCAGGGGCTTGCATGCAACCAAAGAACGCTGTAAAGGGCAAACAATTAACTTTATCTCCTCCTAGTTTCCTACCCCCCTTGTCAATCTTCCAGAACTAGGGTACTATATCTTTGCATTTTATTTCCAAACGACTCCCCTTGATCTGTGTTTTCTCCCACCCAGGGACCCCACAGTCACTCCCCCTCCAGTGACTCTTTACAGAGACTTACTCTTCTCAGTAATCCCAATCTAACAGGGGATTATAGTCTCCCCCCAGCCACCAGGATTACCTTGGGCAAGGGATTACCTTGGGTTCTGTTCTCCCTTTCCCCTGAAGCAACGGCAACCCGCACGACACCATTTTATTTCAACATCATAGAACGTCATATCAACTTTATTCAACGCATAACATAATTTCTTTCTTGTCTCCCCATGGTTATCTTCCCCTTTACATAATGTAATACAAACACATTATTCACATCAACCTGTCATCCACATTACTTCATCATTTTTACAAAGAAACACTCTGTTCTCTCTTTTTCCCCAGGAAAGACAGCAATTTTCTCTCTCCTTCCCCACCCATTGGACACGTTATCAATGTTTTTTTTTTTCTTTTACCCCACCTTTAGACAGGACACCCAGATAACCTTCAGGATGATAACCTGTTCAAAGCTACATATATCATATCCCAATGCGGGCTTACCACTCGCTAAACAGGAAGTAATGTCGGGCTCCTGCAGCAGCCCAGCGGTAGTTCCCACCCCCAGCGCACCGTCATATCCTGCGCTACAAAAATATATTTATTTTTGTAGCACCAGGGTGTACTCGGCAGTAATCATTGCCCGGATACTGCTAGATTAGCGAAGAAGCCCTAATCCGCCACCTCAATAAGTGGCAGTAAGGGCTCCCCCTCAAAATGGCTTTGCGACAAGTGCTTTACTTGCTGCATGGCCATTTCCTGCAAAAAAAAAAGATTGCCCTTTTACCAGCTGTGGTAAAAGGGGGTCTCTGCGCATGTCAAAAACATGTGCCAAAGCCAGCGCAGCCCCCCTTTTGCCGCAGCTTGGTAAAAGAGCCCTAAATATTATTCTCAAAATCAAAATATACAGGACTCCTCTATAAGCTTTTAAAAATAAAAATGTCTTCAACTCTTTTAAAAAAGTTCAAAACTCTGTATCTTTCTCAGATTCAAGGACAGAAAATTCCAGAGTTGTGGGACCACTGTAATAAAAACAGCTGAACGATATTCTTCAAGATGTACCAGTCGATAAGATGGAACCTCCAAAAGAGCTTTATTCATAGATCTCAAATCTCAAACTAATTGGTAAAAATGTAACCCTGCCGCAATAGGTGCAGAGAGTTTATTATTTAAAACTTTAAAGGCTAAAGATATCAACTTATACTCCATTCTCCATTCACCTTGGAGCCAATGAAGTTGTTTTAGCACAGATAAAATATGAATAAAGCAAGGACAACCCGCTAAAACTCTGGTCACAGCATTCTGTGCTACCTGTAATACACCCAAAAGATTCTTGGATATTCCTGCCAAAAGGCCGCTGTAACCATCAAAACATGGGGTGATGATGCTTTGAATCACCATCCGAAAATTGTTGCGATTCAAAAGCTCTTTTAGTCATCTCAGTAATGTAAATTACTACAATACTGGCATTTATGCACATTCTTGCCGCCTAAAACTAGGCAGATCCTTACAGATTTCCCCCTGAACGAATCCACAATCTTTTTCCTGAGAACCTAACATTGTTTGCAGTTGGAATGCTTTTTTCCTATATGCAACACATTACACTTTTCCCCATTTGTTCACAGAATAAGCATAGGCACAATAGAAGCTGACGCTACAGTAAACTGACAAAGCGCTATATCATTCTTTTGTAGGGTCTCACCTTTGAGCATGAGTATTCAGTCGGCATGCCTATTCATTCACTTGTTTCTCTTTTTAGGTTGTCAATTAATACTCATTTGGGAAATGGAGTGAAACCACCACTTCATTTTAAACAGCTCACCAGTTTCCAAATGTTTAACATTTTTGGTCGCTGCTGAATTAAGCTGTATCTGAACAGACAATTTTAGAGCTATAAGATTCTATAGCCCTGTACCAATCTAGTTCCCCTGATAAACTATCCTAAGGAGCTCAGATTTTTTTTTATAAACTTTTGCTTCATGTTTTTGCATTTCGTCCCGTAGGGTTTCTCCCAGGCTTAAAAGACATGTTTGATTTACTGTGAACTAGGATTGCATTATGTTTTAACGACACAGTACAGTCTTTGAACTCAATTGCAGAGGGAATTTGAACAGTTCTGGAAAGCTGCAAACTAGTTCACATGTATCATATTTCACTGTAATCCGGGAACAAAAACGTATTGGGGTTAAGAAATGCATTGGAGTCCTAAAATACTGATCTGATATTTTCTTTCCTTACAATATTAATTTAATCTCAGAAAAACACCTGTTATAAAATCCCTCTTAAATATTCAGACTTTTAGACCTATTGTAACATTTCTTGGGTGTAGACATTGCCTGTAGAAAGGTGTAAGTAAACTAACATTGCATTAAATTGTAGTGAAAGATTCCATTTAACCGAGTATTCCCATTGTTCCAGCAAAATGGACAGAATTCCTAATTGTCGTAAGAAAATTAGATTCAAGCATAAGCACCAACACTGGGTACTTGAAAAACCCCAGTACTGAGAGGAACTAACCTTTCTCTCTTTCTCTCTCTCTCTCTCTTCTTCCCCTCCCCACCCCCAATTAATGCTGGAATTATTGCTGGACAGAAAAGGAGCAGTGATTCCTTGAGCTGTCTCCTTTTCTTTTTGTTACCAGGAGATGGGATATCACATTTTAAGTGCACAATGCAAAGTAGTGCTCTGTGTTTCAAAATGTAACTTCTTATGGCAGAAGAGAAAAGAGTGGCTTAAGGCACAGCCATTGTTGCTCTTGGGCTGGCTTTTGACATGTGTATATATATGAGTGAGTGTCAATGTTAGTAGTAAGAAGTTTTCCCAGGAATTGGGGGTAGGGAAGCAAATTTCTGCTCAGAATCCCCTATCATTTGGAAAAGTTGGCTTCTGTAGATTAAAATTATGATATAATTGGAATCATATGTGGGTCAATTTTCAGAATAGCATATGGGCACTTAATTGCTTCTCCTTGAATTTCTTACAGGAGCCACTGGGTGAAATTCGATTATATAAATGAGTATATGGTCAAATTTTATCAATTGTTAAAGAGTCATTATTTGGGGATGGACTGGGGGCAAAGCCATAAATGATCTATTTAGCATCAAAATTCAGCTGCTGAATGAGTAAACTATCTATTTAAACTGGGCTGTGAAAATAGCAATCCTAACTTAAAGGACAAGCAAAATAGGCCCCATCACCTCCCCCTTCTCTCTCAGGGTAAAGAAATAAGAGATTTCTTTTCTATGCCTTTGTATGATTCAAGACTTATCTGGAAACCACTAAACTTATGGCCGTGAAATAAAGCGTGCCTATTGGAAGAAACAATGAGATGCTGTTTTGGGGAAAACATAAAGGTGAAAACAGTGTCCCGATGGATTTTTCTTCCTCATCTACTAATCTTTTCAGAAGCCCTACAGAATCAAGGCTATCAGCAAACAGATGACCTTCTGCTAAAAAGGCTCCCTGTCCTCCAAGATACTGATCAGGTTGAAAGAGGTAAGCTCTGCTGACACATTGGAGTTCTTCAGATGGCACTCTGTATGCCGCCAAGAGGTATTTATTAAACAACTTAGTTGGAAAACTAGTAAGAACATAAAGAGCACCATTTTAGACAGAACATACAAGTCAGAATTGTGAAGTGCATGTCAATACATCTTAAGTTTTACGAGTATTTTAGAACAAAATCTGTTCTAAAATATGGAGGAAATGGACATTAATGCACCAGATGCCAGCAAAATAAACATCCATGTTAGCAAAATAAACAGAGAAAATAGCAATGTGTTCAAAGCCAGACTATAAACAGGTATGTGTCAGCACAGTCCCATTTATCTTTGTGACTTTGAAAACATAACTGTGTATTATCCTGATACTGTCACAGAAATCGCTTTCCCTTGCAAATTTGATATCTTGGGAACAAAAAACACTGGGGAATTAAGGGTCATCCTCCTCTAATCCCTCCAGTGGTGTGCTGTTCAATTACAGATGTTAGCCAAATCTTAAACGTGCTTGATAGCAGGTGCAGCTCTTGACATCAATCTTTTTTGGACATACATATTTAGTCGCCTTCAGAAATGGGGAATAAATGTATATTTATCTGCAATGCCCATATCCCACCCCAAATCCACTCAGACTACACCCTCTTGCCATTTCCACACACTTGGGTTTGAGACATTCATATGCCAGCTGGGGACTTAAGTTGTATATGCAAAATAAATGTTTACGTTACAGTTTATGCACATCTCAAATGTGAACAAGGCTTGTAAAATGAAAACCAAAATATCCCACCTTCTCAATATAGGTGGTTATGAAAACCTCACAAGATCACATCTGCTTATGAGTATCAGTGGTTAACAGTCTTGTTCGCTTAAATGTTAATACTTAAGTAAAAGTACAGTGGAGAACACATTTAAAAAATGTACTTAAGTGAAAGTAAAAAAAAAAGTTACTGCCTAATATGATACTTTTTGAGTAAAAAAAGTACTGCACTTACAATGAACACATCTATTGTTAATGTTCTTATCCAACAACTTTATTGCTCCACAATTCAATTCATTTTGCTTTCAGCAAAACTAAATTTTAAAAATGGCTGACACTCATTTGAGTGCACTTGTGAGTCATTAATCCGGCAAACCTAAAAAGGTGTTCAGCAACTGTACTAGCAGAAAGTAGATTGTTCAGTCTGATTTAAAAACAAAACAAAATAAAACCTCCTTCAAATCAGGCCAGGCTGCAATATTAATGATATTTTCTGATTGGGTCTGCAGGTATTGCTCAGAGGAATCTCTGTCTGGAACCCTTGGGGCTCCTTTTTGCTAAGTGGCGGTAAGCCCAATACGGGCTTACCGCTTGCTATACAGGCAGTACCATTGGGCTATTGCAGCAGCCTGGTGGTACTTCCCACCCGTAGTGCACCGTCATTTTCAGCACTACAAAAATGCATTTATTTTTGTAGTGCAGAAGTGTACCCTGTAGAAATCGGGCAGTGCCGCATGCTGTCCGGTTACCGCCAGGTTAATGCAGGGGCCCTTACCGCTACCTGAATGGGTGGCAGTAATAGTTCCGCACTGAAATGGCCACGCAGCAAGTGCTTTTCTTGCCACAGGCCATTTCCTGTAGGAAAGCGAGACTTCCCTTTTACCAGTGGCAGTAAATGGGGGCTTCGGCGTGCATGTAAAACACATGCCGATGCCAGAACCAGCCCCCTTTTGCTGCAGTTTGGTGAAAGGGGCACTTGAGGAGTAGCCTAATGGTTAGTGCCATGGACTTTGATCCTGTAGAACTGAGTTCAATTCCCACTGCAGCTCCTTGTGATTCTGGGCAAGTCACTTAACCCTCCATTGCCCCTGGTACAAAATAAGTACCTGAATATATGTAAACCTCAGAAAGGCAGTATTTCAAGTCCCATTTCCTTTCCCTTATGGCAAAGAATCCTTTCATCATCATCATTGTCATTATCATCCGCATTACTACTACTACTAATCATTTCAATAACATTACTAGATGTATGCAGTGCATTAGAAGTAGTCCTGTCTAATTCATCACTTGTATCTTCATCTTCATTATCACTGTCATGCTGTCTAATTACAGAGAAGGCTTTCACAAAGTTGGCGTCATTGTTGATGTTCTAACAAATTTTCTTCCGATGACAATTTGAATATCTTCAAGAACTGATGCAAGAATGTCAAATGTATGAGAACCCTTAAGTCCAGACAAGAAGGCTTCCTTTCTAAAGACTCTGTCAATCAAGTTGACAGTTACTCCAATGACAATTTTCCACAGGATGACCAACAGTCTGTTGTGATAAAGACATATGTCTCTTCATCAAGAATTATAACCAGCTTCAGCGTCATCTCTACTTCAAAGTGACCCAATCATTGCTGTTCTGTTTGGCTGGAGATCAGTGACTAGTTCAACATACACAGGCAACTCCACTGAACAGCAAAATTTAAGATGAGATGATCCACTGTTTCTATGCTGAGGTTTGCAATAGCAAAATCCTGTTCCATGGTTTACTGAGGAATTGTCATTTACATCTTGTTTCCACTTTTACTTTTTACTGCAAGCATCAGATGTAACTGCCCTTAAATTCAGCAATTTCTCCCTCCATCCATATCCAGCATTTCTCCTCACTCCTCTCCCCTCCATCCATATGCATCTACTTCTTCTATTTTCCCTTTCCTCCATCCATGTCCAGCATTTCTCCTCTCTCTCTTCCACTCCGTCCATCTGCATCTCCTTCCTTTGTCTTTCCTTCCCTCCATCCTTGTCCAACATTTCTCCGCTCTTCCCTGCCCTCCACTCCATCCATGTCCAGCATTTCTCCTCCATCCATGTGCATCTCCTTCCTGACTTCCCTCCCCTCTATCCATCCATGTCCAACAACTCTCCATTCTCCCCTACCCTCTCCTCCATCCACCCATATCCAGCAAATTTCCTCTCTCCCCTGCTCCCATTCATCCATCCATGTCCAGCAATTCTCCTCTCTCCCCTGCCCTCCCCTCCATCCATCTCCAGCAAATTCACTCTCTCCTCTGTCCCCTACATCCATGTCTAGCAATTCTCCTCTCTCCCCTGCCCTGCCCTCCCCTCCATTCATCCATGTCCAGCAACTCTCCATTCTCCCCTACCCTCTCCTCCATCCATCCATATCCAGCAAATTTGCTTTCTCCCCTGCCCCTCCATCCATCCATGTCAGTAATTCTCCTCTCTCCCCTCCCCTCCCCTCCCCTCCATCCATCCATGTCCAGCAACTCTCCATTCTCCCCTGCCCTCTCCTCCATCCATCTCCAGCAAATTCGCTCTCTCCCCTGCTCCCTTCATCCATGTCCAGCAATTTTCTCTCTCTCCCCTGACCTCCCCTCCTCTCCTGTCCAGTGATCTCTTCTCTCCCCCTGCCCTTCCCTCCTCTCCATGTCCAGCGATCTCTTCTCTCCACCTGCCCTCCCCTCCCATCCATGTCCAGCAATTCTCCCTGCCCTCCCTCAGCTCCCTGACAGCCCTCCTCTCCGTTTCTTCCTGCCCACCCACCCCCACATGCGTTTAACCCTTTTACTTTCAGTGGCAGCGACATCAGTGAAGAAGAAAGCACTGCGGGCTCGCCTCCAGCTTCTCCTTTCCCTCAACAGTGTCCAGGCTTCTGCAATGATGTATTTCCTGTTTCCGTGAGGGCAGGACACTGTGTGAGGGAAGGGAGAAGCTGGAGGAGAGCTCACAGTGCTTTTTTCTTCACTGACATCACTGCCACTGAAAGTAAAAGGATTAAATACATATGCACGCGCAGGGGGGTTGGAGGGAGGAACGGAGAGGAGGAGGGCTGCTGGTCGGGGAGCTGAGTGTGGGAAGGAAGGAGGGGTCGTCGGACACCTGCCTGGCTGCAGCGCTGCACCAGCCCTGTGTTTGGGGGGGCAGCAGCCAGGGGAAGGTTCTCGGTTGGGCTAGCCACCCCAAGCCTCTTATACGGGGTGCCTATGATAGGTGCATTCTAAAACTACATGCATTACTTAATTGGATCAACAAGCAAATCAGCATTTTTAACAGCACTTAACAAGCAATAATGAGCACTAATTGACAATATTTGCAAGTTACGTGCACAACTCGGTAAGCGCATTCTATAATGAACTGTGTCTTAGTGGTAAAGCATGCAGTTCAAAATAAATGCATGCAGTTCAAAAGGGGTGTGTTTATGGGCGTTTCATGGGTGGTCCAAAATTTATATGTGTAGTTATAGAACATGGTATGGTCTGCCTAAATCTACATGCTGGGATTTACGCCAGGTTTTCATTGGTGTAAATGGGCACATGCAGATGTAGATGAAACTGAGTTCTGCGTGGATGTTTTAGGCACCATGTCTAAAATGTGACCCATAGGGGTTGGCTTTGATGTGTGAGAGGAGGCGTTTACTACCTGTGAACATGAGACACCGTCTTTTTACATGAGAAGGACAATTTTTGAAACTAGGCAATAACAGATATATATACCCATTGCATGCATAAATGTTTAGGATATTAGCATGGGCATATACAGATGTGCATAAGAACATAAGACTAGCTTTACTGGGTCAGACCAATAGTCTATCTATCCCAGTATCCTGTTTCCAACAGTGGACATTCCAGGTCATGAGTACCTGGCAGAAACCCAAATAGTAGCACCATTCCATGTTACCAATCCTGATAGAAACAGTGGATTCTCCATATCAATCTCAATAACTGACAATGGACTTTTCTTCCAGGAACTTGTCCAAACATTTTTTAAACCCAAATATAATAACTGCTTTTGCTACATCTTCCAGTGAAGAGTTCCAGAGAATAACAATTTGTTGAGTAAAAAATATAGTTCCTCCTATTTTTTGAAAAATATTTCCATGTAAATTCAGTGTCCCCTAGTCTTTGTACTTTTTGAAAGAGTAAACAATTGATTCACTTCTGCTCGTTCTACACCACTTAGGATTCTTGTTGACCTCAATCATATCTCCCCTCAGTCATCTCTTTACGTAGAATGTAAATATGCAACTATCTTGCATAGTGCATATTTGGAAGGGGATATACACATGGAAAGAACATGGGTGGAACACAGGCAGGGATCCCACTTACAGAATACTGTAACTTATGTATGAACCCGCCTTATTTAGGTGCCCATACTCATGCCAGCTCTATTGTTGGTATTGTGTAGGCACTTAAATGTTAGGCACATTGATACCAGGTTATGCTAGTATTCTATAATGGAACCTAGGTGTGTTAGCAACTCTGTATCTTAGAATCCCTCTGGCTTTAGCCACTACCTTATTTTTTGTTCGTTCATTCATTCATTCACTCTGGCTGATATTCAGCTGGCAGATATCAGTGTTTTTTTAAACATTGATCTTCGCCAGCTAGAGTAGCTCCCGATATTCAATGTCGGTTCATGTCTGGCACCAACATTGGATATTAGTGGCTAAATGTGATGGGGATGGCTGGTGGAGCATAATGCCTGGTGCTCCTGCCCCTTGCAGCTAGCTTTTGCAAATGACTGCTGTGATGCTGCGACCTCTAGTGGCAGCTTGCGGTACTACTTGCTCCTGCTCCCAATAACCTCCACCAACCACCAGGAACATCAGGTAGGTCCAGGAGGGGGAGGGGGGTTCCAAGACCTCGTGGGGGGGGGGGGTTAAGCTGTCCTAAATTAACCTGTTTAGATATGCAGGTCTCAACACACCCGCATTACCTATGGCTCCTCCTTTATGCTGCTCCCAGTGCCACTCTGACCTGCCCTTTTTTTTTTGTTGGGTGGCGCACAGTGATATTCAGCAGCAGTGTCCGGTTAAGTGCTGCTGAATATCACCACTAGATGGTGGTATGTAATTTAAGCAGGTAAGAGAGGCTCCCACCTGCTTAATTCACTTTGATTATCAGTCAGACTATTTTTATTCCACACATCTAGCATGGCTATCCAAAGGGTATTACAATAAACTTATACAGCAACATAAAAAACACATAAACTACATATATTTTCTGCACTATAGCTATTAGCAACTAACTATACAACTCTCATTAGCCTTAGTAAACAAATAGGCCTCTAATCTCCTTCTAAAAGATAGATATTTCTTCTCCCACAGCAACGTGTTCTGTAGCTTCTGTCCAGTTATTGAAAAGCAACAACTAAGGGTAAATGACAGATGAGCCACCCAATTGTGCCTCTCCTGCTGAGCTCCAAGCTAGTACAGACACATATGGTTTAATCATCGTCTCCGCAAGTTATCTTGGAACATCGCCACATG
This sequence comes from Microcaecilia unicolor, assembly GCF_901765095.1. Lineage (NCBI taxonomy): Eukaryota > Metazoa > Chordata > Amphibia > Gymnophiona > Siphonopidae > Microcaecilia > Microcaecilia unicolor. The sequence continues at coordinate 538,769,282 of NC_044031.1, forward strand.
CGATCTTAAAAAAGCAAACAACAAATCTTAAAGGCTACTGTTTCGCTGACACTGTTTCAGCATGCTGATTGGATTAATAATCTAAACGTAGATGTCTCTGTTCATCTATACCTAGCACATCGTTTTCATTCAAACCAATCTATTTCAATCACTATCTCTAGTAAACAAAGTGGGTCATTCTGTATATCCTATGCTTATGTAAACCCACCATGAATCCCTGTTTTCCTGTGCACAAGAGTATTCAAGTAACATTGACCCTTGCCTGAAAGAGAATTCAGCTATCTCTTTTTTTTCCCTATTCTAAATTTCTTTTAAAATTAATTTTTCTGCTGGCTGGTTGACTCCTTACTGAATTAGGAAGACAGTGAATTTTCCCAATCTGCAGATTTATGGTTTATATTATAGATAATATAATGCTTTCTCTGTCTCCAAGCTCACAATGTTTTAGTTGAATCCTTATATAATATTGGTTGTTCAATTGCCTCTTTAACAATAAGCATGTGTGTAAAAAATGTTATCTAAATTGGCATCTATTGTCTAAAATTGAGGTAATGTACATTACTTCATGCATCTGCCCTACCTTATCCCACAGAATCTCTTTTCCATCCAAAACCAAACCAAATGAGATTGTGTTAAATTGTATTCAGTTGAATTAGTTGAAAACAGTTCTATAGTTAATGGAACCTTAACTGGTAGGGCATTAGGTATGGACAGGCTATGAATACCTAATGGCTGAAGTGGTGATATTTTAGTTTGATCAAGCATCTCCAGCTTGATCAAAAGGAAACGAAAACTGCAGAGATCTTTACTTCATACTACAAAGTCATTCTGCCCCAGCGGAAAAACAGAATTACCCCAGATTAAAGCAACTTTTTAGCATCAGTGCCAGGGCAAAACATGCTTTTGGTTATGAAACCAAGATCTTGACAGTTTACATTGTACTCAAATGGTGGAAATGATATAAGCAGTGGAGTGGAAGGAGGATAGGGGCATCCAGAGAACCAGTGGGAGACCACAGATGATTGTGGGGACCAGCAAAGGCCCAAGAAAATCCAGGAGGCCTGCAGGAATAAAACTCAAGTATTTAAAACAAAATGCTGTCCAAAACAAAATCCAGTCAATATTCAAAACAGTGTAAGCAGACAGGAGAGGCTCCTACCCACTCAAATCACACTGTGTTGGCTGGCTGCTGATTTTCAGTGGTACTTAACAGAGTAGTGCCGCTAAATATCCAGTAGTTGGAACATAAGGACAGAGCCGGGTGGACTTCTATGGTGTATGTCCCAGAAACAACAAAGAAAGACCATGATCACGTACATAATATCATGTTCATTGTTGTTTTAATCTAGAATTGAGAATGAATGTGACTGTTGGGCAGACTGGATGGACCATTCAGGTCTTTATCTGCCATCACTGACTATGTTATGACTATGTTCTGAACAGCCATTTTTGATGTGGGCTGGAGAGAGGCATTCTGAGGGTGGAGCTGGAGAAGTGCTGGCAGCCATGCAGTTGCCAGCAATATTTAGTGTCAGTGGCCACATAGGTAAGAGACTCGGTGGTCCTTTTACAAAGGCGTGGTAAAAAGTTGGCCTGCGGTAGTGTGGTGCATCTTTTGGATGCATGCTGGGCTATTTCTTTACCACATCTGGAGAAAAGATTTTTTTTTTATGGGCTGGAAAATAGACGTGAAGCAAAATTAAAACTAGTGTGTGCCTATTTACGGCCTGAGCCCTTAACGCCACCCATTGGCTTAGTGGTAAGGGCTCACGCGCTACCCACATGGTAACCGTGCAGCATGTGCCAAATACCAATTGCCGCCAGGAAAGCCCCCTGTGGTAGTAACCAGAAAATTATTTTTTACCCTGTGTAACAATGCACTGGCCATCTTTGAATGCAATGAGCATACAAATGCAAGCTAAGTAGGGCATTACCTATTCCTCCCCCATGCTTAGCAGACAGCATGGCAAAAAATGGCACTGCTCCCATAGTAAACCCTACACCAGCTCAGAGCTGGCATTAGGGTTTGTAGGGCATTGGGGAGAATGGAAAGCCCTGTCCAGCATGCATCTGCATGCTAGCAGTCCTCTCCATCCCACCTTGGACAGATGCTGGCCTAAAGAAACATTTTTTAATGACCTATACACACTTTTGAGCAGATGTAAATGCTAACGTGAAAGTTTTTTCACATTCATATGCATTAATTTTACAAGCATACACACTGAAAAATACCAACAGTGGAAGCTCAGCAAAATATTTGTGCAAGTGCCAGTGCTTACACATGTAGAGTAATTCTGAAAACTGCACCTACATAAAGACATAAACAGGATGGAGTCGGTCCAGAGGGTGGCTACAAAATTGATCAGTAGTCTTTGTCGTGAAGCATATGGGGACAGACTTAAAGATCTCAATATGTACACTCTGGAAGAAAACCGGGAGAGAAGGGATATGACAGAGACATTTGAATACCTCCATGGCATTAGTGCAGGAGGTGACCCTTTTAAAAATGAAGGAAAACTCTGATATGAGAGGGCATAGGATGAAGTTAAGAGGTTATAGTTTCAGGAGTAATCTAAGAAAATACTTTTTCACAGAATGGGTGGTGGGTGCATGGAATAGCCTCCCGGTGGAGGTTGTGAAGATGAGGACTCTGTCTGAAATTAAGAAAGCATGGGACAGGCACATGGGATCTCTTAGAAAGGAGGAGATAGTGGTTACTGAGGATGGGCAGACTGGATGGGCCATTTAGCCCTTATCTGCCGTCATGTTTCTATTTTATTTATTTATTTAGATTTTGCTCACACCTTTTTCAGTAGTAGCTCAAGGTGAGTTACATTCAGGTACACTGGATATTTCTCTGTCCCAGGAGGGCTCACAATCTAAGTTTGTACCTGAGGCAATGGAGGGTTAAGTGACTTGCCCAAGATAAATCAGTTTGTCAATTCCAGTCTCTACATTCTATTTTAAATGGGTTTTCACACATGTAGTTCAAGACTCCGTGTGCACTGTGCCAAACTATGCTTCCAAACATGCGTACATAGAGGTTGCATTAAAATACATACCTTCTTCTCGCCACATGTACTTTTATAATAATATACCATGGGATAATTTCATAAAAGCCCTTTTCTTCAAGTGAAACAGAGTTTAGCCATGGAAGGAAAAAAAAAACCTTTTTATAATTACTTCCTTTACATTTATGCAGTTTATTGTAGCTGTTACAAACACCAAATATGGATAAAGAAGATTGTATTTTATAATAATAAGTTTGTGGGTTTTTTGCTAATGAACCCATGCCACCTTTCTTTGAAAGTTCTGCAATAAAGACATTGTCATGCTGCTCTTGGCTGCAAAGATATGCAAGTTTGTTTTAATTGAGTGATTATGCTAAAGCTGCATGGTTAAGAAATAGAGATAGCTTTATTAGATATGTTAAGCAGTTATCAGAGAGTGCAGAGAACAAACCAGCATCCTTGAACTTGCTGATCCTGCCTGCTGAATAAACAAGCTGAACAACAGGAATACTAAACAGATTAGAAACACTAAATAAAAGATCTGAGGAAAGGCTGAAGCATCTAGGGCTCTTCAGCTTGGAGAAAAGATGGCTGAGGGGAGATATGATAGAGGTCTATAAAATAATGAGTGGAGTGGAGCGGGTAGACGTGAATCGTTTGTTTACTCTTTTCAAAAATACTAGGACTAGGGGGCATGTGATGAAGCTACAAAGTAGTAAATTTAATACGAATCAGAGAAAAAGTTTATTCACTCAACGTGTAATTATACTCTGGAATTTGTTGCCAGAGAATGTGGTAAAGCCGGTTAGCTTAGCGGGATTTAAAAAAGGTTTGGCTGGCTTCCTAAAGGAAAAGTCCATAGACAATTATTAAATTGACAGGGAAAATCCACTGTTTATTTCTGGGATAAGCAGCATAAAATGTATTGAACTTTTTTGAGATCTTGCCAGGTATTTGTGACCTGGATTGGCCACTGTTGGAAACAGGATGCTGGACTGGATGGACCTTTGGTCTGTCCCAGTGTGGCAATACTTATGTACTTATTATAATATGAAATGTATATCATTTCAGTTTCTTTTCCTGATTCTCTTTCTACCATTTCTGGGTGTTGAGGGTTGAGTGATCACAGGTCTACTAGAGTGCCTGTGAGCTTTTATTCAAAGTTTACTATTGCTTTCTAAAGCCCACACTCCCTGGCTTTCATTAGGGGTGGGGGGGGGGGGCATATCCAAGTAGAAACCAGTTTTGTATCATTTCCTGCGTCATTTACAGGAATGTTTGTTCATTGGCTTTTTTATTTGTTTGTCAAGGGAGCAATGTCGTTGAGTGTACACTATTTCAAAAGTGTGTGCACTATATGGGAAATGTACACACTCTTTTGGCAGGAGGGTGCACACTGTCAGAAAGAGCACACACTCTTTTCCCGGTAGTACGAACATGAGCGCAATGACATGATATGTTGTTTGATATTTCCCATGTTGTTGCAAAACAATAGCACATCCCTACTAAACAGTGTTGAGCTGCCTTAAATACTGATGTCTATCACTCAAGTGTCTGCTCTCCCAGATTGTTCTTGCTGGTGAGAATTTCACTGAGCACAATAAAATAAATTCATAGAACAAATAAGTTTTAACATCAGAGACAGTGACTTGTCCACCTCGACTCAACAATTATACAAAAGAAGCATTAATAAATGATAAAGACAAAAAAAAGTTAATATGTTGGTGATTGTCAATGATTTAATCTTGTTTGACTCAACCTGCAGATGATTCTTTTCACTAAAATTCTGGGGCCCATTTACTAAGCATGCGCTGAAAGGCATTACCGCGATAGTTCTGGGATTGGCGTGCACTACCCGTGCGCTACCCATGTACTAAAAAATAGGTTTTATATTTTTAGTATGGGGGCATGTTTGGAGGCGGAGAGTAAGTGTGCCCTGCGCTAATCAGGTAGTATGGGTAAATCACAATATGCTGCCTAACAAGCGTGGGGTTAGCATGTGAGCCCTTGAGGGGCATAATCGAACGGCACCGGCAAAATCGATGGCCGGCCATCTTCGGGACCGGCGCCATAAGCAAGCGGAGCCAAGCATATTTTCAAAATACGCTTGGCGCCGGCCAAATCGTTTGCCGGTTTGGAACAGGATTGCCGGCGGATCGCCGGGTTTAGATGAAATGGCTGGCTTCGATTTTCAGCTATAATGGAAACCGGACCCGGCCATCTCAAACTCGGCAAAATGCAAGGCATTTGGCCGTGGGAGGAGCCAGCATTTGTAGTGCACTGGCCCCCATGACATGCCATGACACCAACCGGGCACCCTAGGGGGCACTTAAAAAATCTTTAAAAAAAACAACAAAATTAGCTTCCAGGTGCATACCTCCCTTCCCTTGTGTGCTGAGCCCCTCAAATCCCCCCCAAAACCCACTGCCCACAAATCTACACCATTACCATAGCCCTAAGGGGTGAAGGGGGGCACCTACATGTGGGTACAGTGGGTTTTGGGGGGGTTTGGAGGGCTCAACATTAACCACCACAAGTGTAACAGGTAGGGGGGATGGGCCTGGGTCCACCTGCCTGAAGTGCAGTGCACCCACTACAAACTGCTCCAGGGACCTGCATACTGCTGTCAGGGAGCTGGGTATGACATTTGAGGCTGGCAAAAAATGTTTTAATTGTTTTTTTGTGTGTGTAGGAGGGGGTTGGTGACCACTTGGGGAGTAAGGGGAGGTGATCCCCGCTTCCCTCCGGTGGTCATCTGGCCAGTTGGGGCTCTTTTTTGAGACTTGGTCCTAAAAATACATGGACCAAGTTCGGCAGGCGAAATGTTCGTTCGAGCCGGCCTTTTTTTTTTCATAATAAGGTGAAGCCGGCCATCTCGTAACCACGCCCCACCCCTTCCCGCCTTCGCTACCCTACCAAAATGCCCCCTTGAAGGTTGGCCGGCGCCACAACAAGAAAGCAATTGGGGTCGGCCAAAATCGGCTTTCGATAATACCGATTTGGCCGGGATTGAGAGAACGCTGGTGATCTCCCGATTTGTGTCGGAAGATCGCCTGCTATCCCTTTCGAAAATAAGCCTGTTTGCCACCTAGTAAATAGATGGCGGTAAGGGTTCACGGGCTAATGGCCACATGCTAATTGGGAAATTAGCATATGGCCATCAATGGGGAAATAGAAATTGCATCCATTTTACAGCTGCTCTAAAAGTAGCCTCTGCAGATAGGAAAGGTCTGTGCTACTCATTCCGCAGGCCACTTACTAAGCACAGCTTAGCAAAAAGGCCACACTCTGTGTCATTTACCCTCACTATTTAATGTTTTTACTAATTTTATATCTGCATTTGAAAAGCTTGCATATGTTATAAGGACTATTATAGTGATGTACAGTTGGGTACAGTAGGTTTTTGATGGGTTTTGGAGAGCCCACCATAAAATATAAGGGGATAACGGTAAGATGTGTACCTGGGAGCTTTTATGTAAAGTCCACTGCAGTGTCCCCTAGGGTGTCCCACTGCTCTTCTGGGATGTCTGTGTCGCCAGTCTACTAAGAATGCTGGCCCCCTATACATCCCAATGGCTTGCTTCTGTGCATTTTTCCCTTGGACTTTTTTTTTTTTCAAAATGTTCCTAAAAGATAGACACACTGAGTACAAAAATATCTAGCAAATGGACATCTTTGAAAAAAAATGTTTTTTTTTCTGGATTGAAAATGGCCATGTCCCTTTCTAGATTCTTGGACATTTTTCACAAAATGTCCAAAATTGGATTTAGACGACATATCAAAAAAGCCCCTCATAATATGACAAATCTCAAAAATTGAAAGAATTCAAGAGATTGAAAAACATATTGGACTGGATAATTAAAAATACATATCTGTTTTGCAGCAGCCACTATGAGGCATATTCTACATCAGAATGATTTGTAAGAACCTATTCTATAAAGGAACATAAAAGTATATTTTCCTTCATAGAATACTAGCCTAACTGGGTATATATATATGCTTAAAGGTTAGACTTGAGTGCTTACACCAGTCATATGTCTGGAGTAAGTGTTAATGCTTTATTGCTTTAGAGACAGTATTTCATAAGTTAACTGTTCAGCTTATTTTCGAAGGAGAAAGGCGGCCATCTTCTGATACAAATCGGGAGATGGGCGCCCTTCTCCTAATGGCGGCCAAATCGGCTTAATCAAAAGCCAATTTTGGTCGGCCTCAACTGCTTTCCGTCGCAGGGCTGGCCAAAGCTCAAGGGGGCATGTTGGCAGTGTACCGAAGGCGGGACGGGGGCGTGGTTAAGAGATGGCCATCCTCGGCCGATAATGGAAAAAAGAAGGCCGGCCCTGATGAGCATTTGGCTGACTTTACTTGGTCCCTTTTTGTTCATGACCACTGGAGGGAATCGGGGATCACCTCCCCTTACTACCCCCCAGTGGTCACCAACCCCCTCCCACCCCCCCTCCCACCCCCCCCCCCAAAAAAAATTAAAAAACATTTTTTTGCCAGCCTCAAATGTCATACCCAGTTCCATCACAGCACTATGCAGGTCCCTGGAGCAGTTTTTAGTGGGTACTGCAGTGCACGTCAGGTAGGCGGACCCAGGCCCATCCCCCTCCTACCTGTTACACTTGTGGTGGTAAATGGGAGCCCTCCAAAACCCACCCGAAACCCTCTGTACCCACATCTAGGTGCCCTCCGATACCCTTTAAGGTACAACTATGGTAGTGTTGAACAGTTGTGGGTAGTGGGTTTTTTTTGGGGGGGTGGGGGGCACAGCACACAAGTTAAGGGAGCTATGCACCTGGGATCAATTTGTGAAGTCCACTGCAGTGCCCCCTAGGGTACCGGTTGGTGTCCTGGCATGTGAGGGGGACCAGTGCACTACAAATGCTGGCTCCTCCCGTGACCAAATGGCTTGGATTTGGCCGGTTTTGAAATGGTCGCCATTAGTTTCCATTATCAGCGAAAACCAATGGTGGCCATCTCTAAGGGCGGCCCAAATGTTGAGATTTGGCCGGCCCCGACCGTATTATTGAAACAAAAGATCGCCGCCTGTCTTGTTTCGATAATACGGTCGGGTACACCGCTTTATGGGGCCGTCATTAGAGATGGGCACCCTAATAGATGGGCGCCCCCATTCGATTATGCCCCTCCATGTAAGTCTGAGCCCCGACCATGTTCCCCAAGTTCCACTCGTGTATATCCTCCTTGCAAACGCATGCTATGTAAGTTTAGTATGTATTTATAGAATTGTATTAAGGTGGAATTCTGGCAGGTAGAGAAAGTACCCTCATATAATATATGCAAACCACTTTGGTTGTACCCACAGAAAGGGGGTATATCAAATCCATGACCTTTTATCCTTACCCTTTTTTTTTGTATGTATGCATAAAAAAATTGCTAGTATTCTAAACATATATGCAGGTAATTGGCAAGATCAGCTCTGCCACTCATGTGAACTAGGTGTTTGCCTAGGATAGCAGGGTTTGAAAGTGTTAGCACAGATTCAGCACACATGAGAGGCTTCCTCTTGCAAGACCTGCTGCTGCTGGCTCTTACCTCCTTCCACATCAGCCCTAAGTTAATGCAGAGTGAGCACTGCATAGACCCTGAAGCACAGGCCCATGCTGAAACCTTGCTTTGTCCTCCCCTCCAAGGCAGACTTCCTGTTAGGGGGGGACATGGCAGCGCTTCGGTGTAGGCCTGTGGCTACAGGACCCATGAAGCATGCACTCTTCTTTAAGCTCATGGCCAGCACAGGAGGAGGTGGTATTAGGGCCAACAGTGGCCTAGGAGAAGGGAGAGAAAGGGTGGAGATGCTCGATATGGGGGTCTGGATAGGGAAGGTGAAATCCTGGGCAATTGAGTGGGTGAGTTAGAGTGGAAGGGGAGATTAGGGTAACCTTGGGATGGGGGGATAGAAATGGAAAAGGAAGACACTGGCAATGTCAGGGGCATAGGGAAAAGAAGGGGAGATGCTGACAACCTTGCAGGAGTGGGATATATAGGGGAAAGGGAGATGCTGAACCCTGGAGTGGGGAAGGGAAAATGCTGACCACCTGGATGTGTAAGGAGGGGGAGGTGAGATGCAAAATTATGGGGGGAGGTCCTTGGGGAGGGTGCACAGAGTTAAAAGTTTAACTAGGGCATCCAGTACCCTTGGGTCAGCTCTGGTAATTGGTATATAAATGTTGGTACCTATGTTATAGAATTACCCCCACCCCCCTCATTCTATAACTTGACACTTATTATTAGGTCCACCCAACTAATTAACTATAGGGATTTTTTAACCAACCAGAGTCAGTTTTAATGCATAACTACTAAAGACTCCAGAACATATGAAAAAATCTTTTACTTTATTAACAATAAATATCAATCATCCATACAAAACCTACATACGCTATAATATCTCACTCAGACATTCACACGCTCCTGCCATCCATCCATATGCATAACAATAGTGTGCAACTATAAGTACCTTTCACAAAGATGATACAGCTCATCATAAATCAATACAATGTACATATACCAATCTGAAACTTTTTGATTAACCAATAAGTTCGTCATGAACGCTGGTTCTATAACTCTTTAGAAACCTGCGTATAGTCTGTATCCATTGTCCTTTGTGTAGCTGAAACAACTTTATAGGTGTTACACCATATACGTAAGTAATTGGAATATTCCTCCAGCCACAATAATGTTTCCTAGTAAAGACAAATATCACTGGGAATATCCAAAACCCACAAATTGAGGAGGCTGGAAACGTGTGTCCAAGTTTGAAAACATCAAATCGCCGGTTCCCCGATGCTGATCGGCATTTCGTCTCCTTCCTCAGGAGGAACCAAAGTAATAATACTACATCAGGCTGCACGCCGAGTGGTAGTCGGCCGGACTTCCGCCCTGGAATCGCAATGGATACAGACTATACGCAGGTTTCTAAAGAGTTATAGAACCAGCGTTCAATGCAAACTTATTGGTTAATCAAAAAGTTTCAGATTGGTATATGTACATTGTATTGATTTATGATGAGCTGTATCATCTTTGTGAAAGGTACTTATAGTTGCACACTATTGTTATGCATATGGATGGATGGCAGGAGCGTGTGAATGTCTGAGTGAGATATTATAGCGTATGTAGGTTTTGTATGGATGATTGATATTTATTGTTAATAAAGTAAAAGATTTTTTCATATGTTCTGGAGTCTTTAGTAGATATACTTATTATTAGGTGCCAAGTATGTGTGTAGTTTATAGAGTACTAGCACTTACGCACATCAGAGGTACCAATAATTGGCATTTACGCTATTCTATAAAGTGCAAGCCAAAATTGCTTAGTGTGTAACTGTGAAGGGGCATACAAATGGGCGGAGAACAGGTGACCATGGGTATGTCACTAAGAGATGCACACTTCTAGAATACTATCAGTTATGCGCATTGCATGATGTACTTTGAAACCTACATTTTGCTGCACCAACTTGGCTCTGTTCCAGTATTCTATAATGGTTCATGCCCCATTGTGGTGGCTACATATTGGCAGTAAGTACAAAAGTGAGGTGAATCCAAAGAGGATATCAAAAGAGTCTTTATTATAAACAGGCTGAAAAACAACCTGACACAGTCTCCAGAGGTGGAAGCTGTCGCTCTTCCAGCCAGCCCTCCTAATCCTGCAGCTGCAGGGTGTTAAGACCTGGGAGGTCCAGGTTCTCTGGGTCTGTTGCCTGAGCCTTCCCAGGGGGAAGATTGTATATGCTCCGGTGTGCATGGCTAAGTATCCAGTATGCACAGCTCCTATGATATCTCTCCCATCTCTCCTCATGGTATTACTCCTCCACTTCCTCCAACCACTTCGTCCTGTACAGGGCACGACAACATGTTGCCCTGATTTACATACAGTACGCTTCTCAGGGGATGGCAGCTTGGTTGAGAGTCAGAGTATAACCGTGGTAGGAGGCAGGGCCAGTGCTTGGGTATCTGGCACCCCCCCCCCCCTGCAAACTATCAGTTGGCGCCCCCCATCCAGCATCTCCCTCCCCCCTTCTCCCACCCCACACCCTTTTTCAGCCCAGTGCTTTAAAAGGTGAAGAACAAAAGGCTGTGTTTTTTTGCTCAACAGTTCCCATATGTAGATATAAATATCATGAAATAAAATTGAATATCACTAAAACTGCTTAAATTATTGTAGCTGGTGGAAACAGCACTAATAAAGGCTATATTTTGTGCTCCTTTTTCTACACTGTAGTAATATAATTGCCAAATTTCAGTGAGGATATCCTGTTTACTGATGGGTTAATCTCAACTGTTGTTGTAATCTGCCTTGGGAAGCCTGGTGTTATAAAGATTGGAAGTAAAATGAAACTATTCTTTCGTTGGAGCACATGGAATCACATCTTCATCTCATCTCTTTTGTACAAATGGATTATTCTGTTTTGAGCATGTTTCAGGGACAAGTGGTTTTCATAACTCAAAATAATTAAAAAATATATTTTCTTTCATGCAGTTCTCTCATTTGTTTTAACACAATTAAATGGGCTTTAAGCCCCTGATGCAGTCCATTGGTTTTCTTATATTTTGTCCTTGTGATTACTTATACTGTGCCAAAGCCTCCTCCCCCCCCCCCCCCACACTGCCACAGTAAAGCCACCATCCCCCTCCAGCAAACTAGAGTCCTACCTTGCCACCCACTGTGGTGGTGTAGTGGCCTTTGCGGCTGTGGGGGCAGGAAAGAATCCCACTCTTTCCTGCCCGCTGCCTCTACTCTGTCTCCAGCGCTGTCCACTTTTCTCTTCTGTGCAGTGGGCGCCATCGCTGTGTTTTCCCAAAATGGCTGCCAAGACATCGGCATTGCTATAAACTTTTCTAAGCAGATATACCTTTTTCAGCTGTCTCCCACGAATAAATGTCTTGGAGTTATTTGTTTTTGAGCTGGGCGCTTTCGGTTTCCATTATTGCTGAAAAACAAAAACGCCCAGCTCAAAAAAAGATAAACGTCCATGTTTTTCGAACATACGGTTCGGTCCGCCCCTTCACGGACCCGTTCTCAGAGATAAACGCCCATGGAGATAGGTGTTTCCGTTCGATTATGCCCCTCCAAGTGTAATCCTAGAGACCGCACTTTCAAAAAGATGTAAACAGGACAGAGACAGTCCAGAAAGTGGCTACTAAAATGATCAGTGGTCTTCGTCATAAAACATATGGGGACAGATTTAAAGATCTCATTATGTATACTTTGGAATAAAGGCAGAAGAAAGGAGATCTGATAGAGACATTTAAATACTCTCCATGGAATAAATGCACAGGAGGCAAGTCTCTTTCAATTGAAATGAAGCTCTTGAATGAGGGTGCATAGGATAACGGTGAAAGGGGACAGACACAGGAATAGCCTGAGGAAATACTTCTTCACGGAAAGACTGATGAATTCATGAAATGGCCTCCTGGTGGAGTTGGTGGAGACAAAGACTGTAACTGATTTCAAGCAACCTTGGGACACCTATATAGGATCTATTAGGGTGAGGAAGGAATAGTTGATGGCATGGATGGGCAGACTGTATAGGTCATATGGTCTTTATCCGCTTTCATTTTTCTTTGTTTCTATGAATTGAAAACTGCATGGGATAGATGCAGGGGATTCCTATATAGAAAGAGGATGCAATGAAAACAAAACTTTAATGATCCTCATACTTTAAACATGGCATAGAAGGATGTAACCTGCTTGGAGCAGCAGGTTCAACTCTGGTCATCTTGATGGACAGACTGGATGGACCATGCCATTCTTTATTTACCATCAATTACTACGTTGCTATATAGTTATTAGCATCTATGGATGTACTGCATGTTGTTATAATTGCAGACCAAGTTGATAAACCACTACTAGCTTCAGGCTGACATCCAAATAGAAATTGGCACATTCTGAGCAAAACATGTCCTCTTGAAACAACTAAGTGTCTGCCTACTTGCTAGTCCTGTTGGCCCCTCCTATCCCAATAATTCAAGCCATGTATCACTGGCATACAGTGCAGAGGCTGCTTTATATAAGGCAACTTGGGTATAACACAGTATGGGGTCTTTTTACTAAGCCACGTAAGCGCCTACGCATGCCCATTGCATGTCAATTCTGAGTTACCACCCGGCTACGGCATGACCCGGGCGGTAATTTCATTTTGCCGCACGTCCATTTTCGCGCCCCCTCCCCCGCAAAAGGAATTTTTTTACAGGTGCGCTGAAAAATGATCCTGCGTGCGGCCAAAACACTTGCCTACACTTCCACAGGCCATTTTTCAGTGCACCTTAGTAAAAGGACCCCTATGGTAGTTAGAAAGGTCACCAAAAGTATCAGGGTGCACAGCATTCTCTACCTTTGTTTAAAAATCATATCTAAGTTGCATACTTTTTCTCTGCCTCTCACCATTCTACGTCCTACCCTAGCTGTCAAACTGACCATGAGAAAAATTTCTGTAACAGCCTGAAAACAAGCAACTAATCTCCTTGAATTGTACCCAGCTAATGGATTTATGAAAGAAAAACAGGCTTGATACTTGATAAAATAACAGATTTGTCTTTCACATTACCAATAAAAACATGTGTATGTTTTGAACTCTATTGGAATGTTTAGAGGCAGATAAGGTCTTTAGGCCAGAAATGTGAACTGCATTTTCTGTTTCTCCCAGATAGATTTTCTCATTATTTCATCTTGATCATTTCTGCACACAGCTTTGCAAGCCAAAGAGTAACACCATATTGCCATAGTTGCTCTACAAAATCAGTAGAACAATGATTATTTTGTCACTTATTTCACATTTTTCCCTGAGATAGAATTTCATAGTGTGCAGTAACATGAAAAGCAAATTTGTTCTATGAACAAAGAGGCTAGCACATCATAAAGTACTGTGGAATCACTAATTGGGCATCTCATTTATCTTAGAGCCTGACTAAAGGAAAACAAAGGACCAGGGAGGCTGAACAGGATTCTGGTTTTATTTGAATAAAAAGGGAAAAAAAAAAAAAAAGCCTAAACTAAACTAACCCAAAGGAATCTGCATTTAATCAAAACACACAAAACAATCTCCAGATACTGTCTGGCAATACATGCAGGACTTGCAGAACTGAAATGTTCTTTCACTTGACTATAAATATTGCACTGATGAAACACAGTCCTAATTCTGTCTTCCCCTACATCTCTGATTTTATGTGCTTGGGTGGTGTCATCAGACCAAGCTTTTCAAGGGGTGTCTAGTAAAAGGCAGTGACAAAGGAATGAAGCTTTAATGTGCAGACAGTGGAGAAGCTTGGGAGAATATATTTAAATCTTATGATTGCAGCTGAGCACAAATATTGTTTCCAGGTGCTACATTTATTTTTAATTTTCTGTCACAATCAAAATTGTGGGGACAAGTAAGATCTGATCAACAACAGACATAGGTGCAGACAAAGGGACAAACTGCACAGACATGTGGAAGATAAGCATAGACACAGACAATTGCAGAAACATAAAGGCTACCTCTGGAAAGGGTCTGATATAGGTCATCTGGTTCTGGAAAGGAACTTCCAAGCCAGGTCTTTCAAAATTGGGTCCCTTTTACTAATGTGAGCTAAACCTTTTGCACTTGTATTGCAGTAAGAAGGCAATTCTATATTCTCCACATGATATTCAGACTGCAGTGGCAACTGAGCCGCTCACAGCCTTGGGCTGAACTGACCCCCATGTGCAGCTCCCAGCATTGACTATCTGGGTATCAGCAGTCATCTGGAATTTAACTAGGCACCGGCTGATATTCAGACTGGTGCCTGGCTAACTTTAGCTCATTTGGACAGCCTTTTTGCTGTCTAACATTGGGGTCCTTTTACCAAGCTGTGCTAAAAAGTGTCCGGCATTACTGTCAGCGCATGGGTTTTCCACACTCTGCAGCCACTTTTAGTATGGTGGTAAAATGGTTGCCTTGCCATATTTTTCTGTAATGGCTGTGTGCTAATTTCCCAATTAGTGAGTGACTATTACTGCAGGAGCTCTTACCGTCACCTTATTTAGGAGGCGTAACGGACTCCCATGCTACTCCCGTGCTAATTGAGTAGCGCACAGTAATGTTTCCACGCTACCCGATTAGAGCTGACACACCTACTCTCCATCCCTGAGAAGATAAAAAAATATTTTCCAGTGTGGGTAGTGCCCTTTTAACGCACAGTAGCCTAGCATTAGGCCCTTTTATATAGTTACTTAGGACACTTTTACTAAGACGCGTAGGCGCCTACACACATACAATGCGCATCTCTAAGGTCAACCTAAATTTCATGATTTGGGCGTCCCCGACCGTATTATCGAAACGAAAGATGGATGTCCATCTTGTTTTGATAATATGGGTTGCCCCACCCCTTTACAGGGCCTTCCTGCGAGGATGCCCTCCTGAAAACTTGGACGCCCCATTCGATTATGCCCCTCCACGTGTGCCAAGAAGGGGGCATGTACTTATATGCACAGTCTTGCACCACATGTAGGTGTTCCTAGGGGCACAGTTTGGGCAGAGTTATGATGTACATGTTATAAAATACATGTGTACTCTTGTGTAATACACGCACATATTCACATCAGCTTTGAAGCTGGTGTAAATTTGTGCCTTTGCTCTTGCATGCTGTGGTGTCTAGACCTGGGCTCCTGTTTGATAAAGGCATTTTGGCTTCTATGTAGCCTTTATAAAATAGACTTAAAATAGGTGCTTTGTTTTTTCCTTTAACATAGGCATCTTGTTATACTACTACTACTACTACTACTACTACCAGTGGCGTACTAAGGGGGGGGCGGTCCGCCCAAGGTGCACGCCGCTGGGGGGTGCCGCGCATCTGTCAGCAATGCTCGTTCTCTGCTCCCTCTGGCCCCGGAACGGGTTATTTCCTGTAACGGGGCAGAGGGAGCAGGGAACGAGCATTGCTGATGGACGCGCGCCACCCCCCCAGCAGGTAAAGATGCACCGGGGGGGAGCTGCCCCTTTCACGTCCCCTGCCCCGCCCCTTCCATGCCCTCATCCCGCCCCTGGCACATATTCCCCTCCTCCCCCAATCACCTTGCCTCCCCCCTGTCATCTCCACCTCCCCCCCCCCGTCACCTCCCCTCCCCTTACTCTACTATCCCTGGTGGTCTAGCGGTACCTCTTCAGGGCAGGAAAGAGCCCCCTCTTTCCTGCCCGGAGCGCTGCTGACAGCTGCCCTGCATCCTGTAGTGAGTCCAGCTCTCGGCATTTCAAAATGGCTGCCGAGAGTTGAAGTCTCGCGAGGCTGCTTCAACTCTCGGCTGCCATTTTGAAACGCCGAGTGCCGGACTCACTGTATGCAGGGCAGCTAGCAGCAGCGCTCTGGGCAGGAAAGTAGGGGCCCTTTCCTGCCCCGAAGACGAAGAGGTACCTCTAGACCACCAGGGATAGCAGAGTAAGGGGAGGGGAGTCCCGCGCCAGCCCCCACCAGCCAGCCCGTTTGTGTCCGTCGTTTCGCCGGGGGGGGGGGGTCGCATCGGCGATCCGCCCCGGGTGTCAGCCCCCCCTAGGAACGCCACTGACTACTACTACTACTTATCATTTCTATAGTGCTACTAGACATACCACAGCGCTGTACACTAAACATGTATGAGACTGTAAGCTCTATAGAGCAGGGACTATCTGTTCAAGACAGAGGAACTGGACAAATAAGGGATTAGGGAATTACTTATTGTGGGAATGATTAAAACAGAAATAGATATTGAACAGGTGAATAGGAGGTTAAGAGTTAAAAACAGTATCAAAAAGGTGGGTTTTTAGTCTAAAATTGGATAGTGCCGGAGACGGAGCAAGACAAGGAAGTCTATTCCAGGCATACAGCACAGCAAGATAAAAGAAACAGAGTCTAGAGTTGGCAGTGGAGAAGAATGTACAGATAAAATCAGGAGGAAGCAATGCATGTGTAAATAGTACAAGCCTTGCCAAGGTGCTGGAGCTGTAGCACTGGGAAAATGTGTTTTTCAATTTTGTGATTAGTGTCTGTAAGTAAACATTTCACATCAGTGACCTCATATCCACTTGTTCGCTACCAATATGTATACATCTACAATGTCAGTGTTTTTCTGTGAGTGTATGACAGTACCAGGAGAGATTTTATTGTCTGAAATTCAATTCAAACAGGATCATGTATTACTTTGGCAACCTGAAACCATCATTCTTTATCTGAATCCATTTAGAGTCTTTTATCACTATACCTACACAACAAAGAGTTAGCATGTATGTGTGTGTGCACATTGTACTATAATTTATTTATTTATTTTATTTATTACATTTGTACCCTGCGGTTTCCCACATACAGCAGGCTCAGTGCGGCTTACATTGTAAAAGAAAGTATCTTACATGGTAGAAAATAAAGCAAAACAAGAAAATGTAGGAAGAGTATTATAAACTGTGATGATGAAAGCTACTTACATAGTGAAAAAGCATTATTAAGGACATGTGAAAAGAATATTAAGAGCTGAGAAAAAAAAACACAGTGGCAACAGCGCCTAGGAATAAATGGGTTGGAATAGGGAAGGTAGACAAGGATAGGATAGGTAAAAGGGAAGGAGATTGGGAGGGAAATGGTAAAAGGATGGAGGGGAGAAGATAAGAGATTGAGTATAAAGGATCCCTTTCAGGGTCCTCCTTTGTCTCTCACACTCACTGCATTGTTAATGAAAAAAAAATCAATCCATTTATTGGCCTTTGGTGTGATCTAGGGGACCAACTGGTGATTATTGGTCCCTTGTTTGACTACTTTTATTTTGTTTTTGGTTTCACCGAAAGGAATTAGATTTGTTGAAAAGGTGAAGAAAAGGTACGTATTACGTGTATCGGAGCTCCATATATATGTTATTTTAGATAGAAGCTGAGGGAAAGTTGTGGTCCAAGAAGTCCCACTTCTTCTAACAGTATGTGGACCTCTTTTCTCGCTTATGCTTGTCAGAGGAGGAAAATGTTTTTTTTTCCCATCTGACAAAAGTGGCAGCAATATGAAATAGATGAGTGAATCCTGGTATTCCCTCCTTTGATGAGCCAATGATAAAGCCTTACATCCGGTAGCTATGTGCGGTGAGTATGGCCACATGGGATACAAGAAAAACTGGGGCACAAAAACTGCACCATGACCATTGACTTCCCTTGCTGGTATGACACAAGTGGATGGGTCAGGAGAGCACATCAGAATAGCAGAGCTCACTAGTGACATGTGATTTTTTACTTTTACCCCCCAATTACCCTGGCTATGAATGGACTGTGCCGGTCATCTTTATCTACCATCATTTACTATGCGTTCTTATCTGTGCATTTATTTTGATTGAAATGAGGCTGAAGTCAACCAATATTCCTACTCAACACATGCTGCCATTATTTTCTAACCCCCAAATTCTCGCTTTAAGTTGTGTACATTGATTTGGTTGCATGTTCAACTTAATTGATTAACAAGCCAATCAACACTGATGATTAGTACTTAACAACTAATTAGCAGCACTAATTGACTTTAATTAGAATTTATGTGCACAACTTTCTAGGTGTGATCTATAACGTGATATGTTTGAATTCTAATGCTTGCAGCCAAAAAGGAGCATGTCATTGGCGTGGAATGGGTAGGTCATGGGTATTTCAAAAAACTATGTGCACTATTATAGAATACACTCGATCTGCACCTAAGTTAGACAGAGGTATTTAAGCCTGGTTTTAGGTGACCTAAATGGGTGCACCTAAATTTTAGTTGCAAGAGCAGCTGCTAAGCATATCCTCTAAACTACACCTAACTTTATGTGTAGTTCATAGAATCATGCTAAGTGCATGGTTTTTCACGCCAGTTTTTAAGGCACCATTTATAGAATTTGGCCCTAAGTGAGATGACACACTCTACTCTTGAATGCAACTGCTGCTTTTACTTCCTCAGATAGTTTGTCTCTGCATGAATGGAAGGCTGCAGATCCTGGAGTTATCTTTCCATTACAAACAATTTTCAGGCAACCTTAATTTTCTAGTCTAGTTCCTTCCTACTCTCATATAGGGTCTTGGTTTTGTAATTCCTCAGTAATTTTAACATGTTTCTTTTTACTTATGACCCAACATAGTATCTGGTGGAACCTGGCAGGAATTAATTGTACCTTTCCCTTGCAGTTTTTCAGCAGTATATAAACCCTAAACCTAGGCAAGGCTTCTTCTCTGGAGTACGTATTTGATGAATCTAAATTGAATTTGTGCACACAGCTACCATGTCTTCCTCCTAACAGCGAATGACACCTCCCTATGACTGTCAGGGCTTCCTGGTGGACCTATAACCTCTGAGCCAGCCAGCACTAGTGAGTGAAATGTGTTAGTGAGTGGGTGGAGGTTGCTTGCTTTTTGCAGTGATGCTTGATCATGTCATAGCAGTGAGTGCATGGCACTTTTAGAATTCAGTCACAATAACTGTCTTCCCCATTGTGTTTATAATTAAGGGAATGGGAGTGCTCTGTAGCTTGCAGACAGGCTGGGCGAAGAGTAAAGCCAGATTTGCACTTTAAAAACCCCCCAATAGTTCACCTATGGAAAAATGGCTTTGACTATTGACCTCTAAGGGAGTAATTCTGTAACAGTGTGCCTAGAGGCACTGCCTATGAAAGTGTGAGTCTTGCCAATGCTCCACCCAGATTATGTCTATGTGTATGCCCATTTGTCATATTTGAGATATATGTATATTTACAGAATAGCCGTTAGGCAGAATTTTGGCATTTATGCATTTGTACACATGCATGTGTATATGCCATTATTCTAAACATTTATGTGCATAATTATAGCATACGTGTTAGAATTACCCTACAAGACGTTTTATTAGAAGCACCAGGATTGGAACTCAATATTCCCTGCTATGTAATCCATTACTGTACTCAGCCACTAGGCCTATGTCTACAGTCTCAGTTTCTCAATTACTTTTTAAATCTTTTTTAGTAGGTGGAAGGTTTCTATGGAGTGTTATTGACTTTGTGGCATGTATCAGTGCGTGATAAGGGCCTCAGCACTCAGCAGAGTGTTTAAATGGTTGTGTAAGGGGGGAGGGGAATTTTAGACAATGTTAGGCATTTGGCTCCCTCTCTGAACCTCAAATTCTAGTTCTACCTAATGTAGCCAAATACTTAAATAAATGGTAATGTTAACTGCTAATAACTGCTAATCTTCCAGTAGGAATGAAGAGCAGCAGCACCACTGACCTTTTTCTTTCCTCCCCCTCCCCCCCATCATCCTTTTATCCACCTAGCCACAGGGTGATCAGGATGCAGATCCTGTGGGACTAGGGTTACCATATGGCTCCAGAAAAAGGAGGACACATTGATCCAGCCTGGGTTTTGATTCCTTTGAAAGCAATGGATGTAAAACCCAGACTGGCTCAATCTGTCCTTTTTCTGGAGCCATATGGTAAACCTATGTAGGACCATCAGCTGGCCTTCAATACAGCTGGCTGGGACTTGTAGGGGAGCAAGGCTTCTATCTATAGTTCTCACCACAAAATGTTAGGAGTTCTGTTTATCTGCTGCAGAAGATCGTTCAGGTTGTATAGAAGAATCAGGGAGATGTCAGATTAAGGTCTGAGGTGCAGATCCGGTTAACACTGATAAGCACATTCTTTTAGCGACAATGTCTCCAAATGGGTCATTTTTGTGCATACCATGAAAGAAATGAACCTCAGTCCTAACCCAGGGTATGTAGAATATGATTTCAAGCTCTCAGAGTTACTGCTAATGTTCAAAAATGGTAGATGCTCTAGAGTGAATAGTGCAGGCCCTCACTCAAGCACCACCCCCCTAAGGGGAGTCAGAACCTGACCACTTATCTCTCTATGTTTCCCCTTGTTTTATTCTTAACATTTCTTTAACCACTATTCCCTATATATCTGTTTATTTTTTTTAAATTAAAATGATAAATAAGAACAATTAATAATTAACATGTTTTCTTGAATATCCTGTGTATGATGTCTTATTTAACTGCTAGAGCTAAGGTCCTGGAGTCTAAGGACAAAGAGTTGGTGGTTCAGGGATCTCAGAGCTGAGAGGGGCAGAACATAGAGCAGATTAGGTGGAGGGAGTCCCATCCATGGCACTGTCTTAAAGGGACTGTGGCAAATCAAAGAAAGGATGTGTTGGAGACAGACCTACCTAAGCACTTTGAAAGGGGAAGCATAAAAAGCATATATTGATAAAGCCGCAAGGCAGTCCCACCCGAGGGCATATGTAAGCTCTGATAAAATCTATTCTCTACTCAAACACACAGAGATAGAAATACATACTGTGCCCACAACATCCCATTTAACAGAAGAAAGGATAGGGCAGTATACAATCAATCCTTATCCCACTCACATGGTATTTTGGGGAAACACAGCAGACTTATAATGACCCCATTTATTCATAACACTGGTTTATGGACAGAAAAGGAAATGGTGGGATACCTTACCAAGGTCTGGCTAGACCATGGCCTTGTGTGTCCATGGTTGGCTGTGGCTAAAATTTCACCGGGCTCAGAAAGATAATGCCTAACCATAGTTTCTATAGATCCTTTTGTGGGAGGTGCTGACATTTGCCTTCATTACCAACTGCTGAAGCCAAGGCCTTTATCAAGAGTCAATCCTGCGATGGTAAGCAGGAAGTGCTGATAGAAGGAGGGTGATGAAGAAATATCAGACCCTGTTGAAGTACAGCTGACATTATTGGTGTGGAACTGATACAAACAGGGCTGCAAGGGAAGCCCTTTCTCTGTCTTGCATATTACCCATTTTATGCTACTCAATCAATCAGCTTGTCCTTTCAGAAACAGAGTATACAACTGGAGAATGATAATCCCTTTGTCCTATGGACCACACATGGTAGTCAACATGTAGCGTTCCAGCTAGTTTGAAATGACTCAGTTGGATTCTACTAATACCAATACCTTGTTGACAATTCTTGCTTCTGCAGAAATTCCTCCAGTGTTTGTTCTACACAGAGAGGCATAATTGAACGGTGCCGGCCAATAGATGGCCGGCCATCTATTTGGCTGGCGCCACAAAGAGCAGTCCCGAAACGTATTATCAAAAAGATGGTCGGCCATCTTTTGTTTCGATAATACAGTTGGGGCCAGCCAAATGTCAGAGATCGCCGGGTTTGAGATGGCCGGCTTCAGTTTTCGCCGATAATGGAAAACTAATGCTGGCGATCTCAAACCCGGCCAAATCCAAGGCATTTGGTCATGGGAGGAGCCAGCATTTGTAGTGCACTGGTCCCCCTGACATGCCAGGACACCAACTGGGCACCCTTGGGAGCACTGCAGTGGACTTCAAAATAGCTCCCAGGTGCATATCTTCCTTACCTTGGGTGCTGAGCCCCCCAATTCCCCCCCAAACCCACTCCCCACAACTTTACACCACTACCATAACCCTTAGGGATGAAGGGGGGGCACCTACATATGGGTACAGTGGGTTTGGGGGGGTTTGGAGGGTTTAACATTTACCACCACAAGTGTAACAGGTAGGGGGGATGGGCCTGGCTTTACTGAATACACATTGAATCTATACTGGATACCAGGAAGCTTCATAGTATTGATATGGTTCCAGATTTAATACTGTTAGTTTGCCTCAAATTTAGTGTTGCCTGAAATTTGAGACATTTCTGAGTACTTTATTTTTCAATAGGATGGAGCTCCAGTGCATTGAGCTTGCAAAACTGTTGAACTCTTAATTAATGAAACCCCAGAATTCATTGAGCCAACAGTTCAGTAGCATTGAAGACTTTGTGACTGTGGATAGGTTGCAGGAGGCCACTTTGAACACAAATTATGAATTATCTAAAAAAAACATTATAATGTATTTTCAAAGGTTATACTAAATGTTTAAACAATTGCAATGTATTTTGAACCTATGTGAGGGTTTTTTCAGGACACTGTCTAGAAACTTCACTATGAGGATGACCTCACCCAAGTAAGATAAGGTAAGGGTAATGCATTCGATATACCACCTTCCTGTGGGACAATCAAAGCATTGTTGGGAGCTGAATTCAGGGCCACTGTGGCCTCCTTAAAAAGCAGCAGAACAGGTCGCAACACTTGTGACCTGTACTATAAGCATCTCCTTCCAAAAATAAAGATTATTCAACTGGAAAATGATACTCTGTTTCACCTGTGGATCATACACATTAACCAACATGTAGAATTTTAATTGGGTGAGAGATTTCAGATTACTTTCAACTTGCTTCTTTAAGCACTCTACTAACACCAGCACCTCCTCTGACAACTCTGCTTCGGCAGAAATTCCTCCATTGTTTGTTCCAGAAACTTCACTATGGGAATGATCCTACCCAAAGTGGCAGTGGCCAAACTCAGGCCTCTGTGGCCTCCTTAAAAGGCTGCAAAACATATACCATTTGTGCCCTGTATATCCAATCTTGATGTGATATATCAAGTATATATTAAACATTGAAACTTGGAATGATCCAGCCCTATACTAGCCTCCAAAAAATAATCAGTGAAGCACAATGTGCTGCTCAGCTAATCTCTATAGCATCAGGTATCTGAAATTCTACCTGGTGCTCACATTCTGAATCAGTGTATTCAGAGGTGTACCACTGATGCTTATTTCTCCCTTGGATGCTCCTTTCCTTTCACACTTTGATTAAAATGACCAGCTATTTTCCTGTACTTGCCTATGATCCTGTTGCCTTTCTCCTTATATCCTAGCCTGAGGCTGTCCTTTTCTGCCAGATGTGCGACGTGAGGGGAAAAGCAGCCATAGGGCAGGCAATGCAGTGGAGAACACCACTGGAAGAAGGCTTCTGCTGGCGGAGCTTGGGGAACTCCGTAAGCCAAACCAGAGGTCCCAAAGCCCTATGCTTGCTCCTCACCAGCCTCTAAGGGGGGCACAGCACCAGAGTTTCTCTTCTCCTCTCCCGTTGGGATGCAATCACCCTGTTCACGTCAGGAGCAGGAGAGAGACCGACCCCAGTGTCAGGCCCCCCCCTTTGAGGCTGAGCCAAGGGGAATCTAGCCCCCCCCCACCCCTCTAGGTGGCCCTGCTGACACCTGTCATTGCCTCATCTACCTGCCATCCATGTGCTGAGAGAGATAAGTACACATATGTGGCATTCTGGCATTCAGTTTTAAAATATGTCCTTTTCCCTTCTGCCTTGTCCAAATGTACCTTTATGAGGGCATGACACTGGATGAACAAAGTGGAGATCACCTATTAAAGGTCAACTTTCTGAGCACTTTGTAATTCAGAGCTAATGGTGGAGCATCCACTTTATCCCCACATTCTCCACAACCTACAGGGGCTGGTCATCCAAGCAATTATTTCTTCTATATACTGTGTAACCACTTTGGGTGCAGTCTGCTTCTTGATACAGGACTATGCAGTAGAAATCATTTGATCTATTGTATTTGCCTTTGTGTCCAGGATAGAGCCTGTGTTGTTATCACTGGTGGCAGGGGCTGGTGAGCCAGGTTAACAGACTGACTGTTACTAGACCGTCCTCTTTTCTCCTGCTCCTTTGTTTCTACAAGTTCATCTCTGACTTTCAGCTTCCTCTATAAGCAACACAATCCTATATTGCTTTTCAAAGTGGTACTTCATGGAAGTGTTCAAAAGAAGGCCAATTATTTTCCAGTTCATATGCTTTTTACAGTCCAGACACTGCAAAGCATTGATCTTCCCGGGGATGAACATGTCTCAGACATGAGCTTTATTCCTTGAATCCCTCCATGTAAGCTTCTTTGCTGCTCTGAAATCCTTTGATGCCACTGTGGCACTGGTGGTTAACAGTAGATCAGAAGTTAGACATCTACTGGTAGTATCATTAACAGTATATATGCTATAGCTTACATATGTATCTCTACAGGAGTCTCTTCCTGACTAGATATTGGGTTACTCATATCAACTACTATACATGAAATATCTCCAGACCTTCCCATTTATTCTTGGATATCATCATCATCTGATTCTTATAGCTTCTCAAACACAGACTAGGAGGGACATTTTTGAAAAAAACATCCAAGTCAGAATAGGGACGTCCCGCTCATTATATCCAAAAAAACCCATCCATCTCACAGCTGTTTAGAACAGGAAAAACTCAGAATCTCCTGTTTGAAAATATGCGAGAAGGATGTTCTTACGCTGAAAATGTCCAAAATGAACAGGCCATTTTCCAAACTGAAATGTCCAAAATATGAACACCAAAAAAGCAGGCACAAAAAACATCTGGCATCATTTGTACAAAAATGGCCACAAAGACATCCCTGTAGAGCAGAGGGGCAGCCTAGTGGTCAGTGCATTGGACTTTAACAAATGGCACCCAGGTACAAATAACATGTTAATATCTTTACCATGTACTGTGAGCCCTCTAGGCACTGAAAAATATCTACTGTAACTAACTACACCAGTACAAAGCCTTTACAGCCTGCAGGTGTCTCTATATGTAGGTTCAGTAGGTATTTTGCGATATTTGGAAGGTTCACAATTTCTAACATAAAAGAACTAGTAAGAGTGGGATTTGGACCTGGGTCCTCTTGTATACAGTCCACTGCACTGACCAGTAGGCTACTTCTGGGAGCTGCTTTGTGCTCTGTTGGGTATGCCCATAATACCTGAGCTGATATCCCTTTTCATTTTCACTTCTTAAGGGATCATGGAGGGCTCATGCTTTAATCCCTCCAGTAGTCCACTGGTCAACTGGAGCACCTTTTTGTTACTTGGACAAGATTGAAACAGGTCTAAATACAAACATCCTTCTTTTTTGACTTAGACATGTCTTCCTGTTCTATTATCACTGATAGACGTCCTACTTTTGGGCCTGCCCTGGTTCCGCCCAAAACATGCCTCCAACCTGCCCCCTTGCTATTGGATGAACTGCAGTGAAATATGTCTTATTTGTTGCTTTTCCAAAATCAGCATTTGGACGTTTTTGGCACATGACATTTTTTTGGCCATTTGAGACATCCATCTGCTTTAAAAATAAGCACCTGGGTATCTTATAAAGGAAGTGCTGCACTGGTTTTGGCTATTGTTGTACTCCACTGTTCCTATTATTGCTGCCAGGCTGAGCCTTCAACCCCCTTTCAACTTCTCTGTTTTGTTTTGTTTTTTCTTTCTAGAAAATTTGTGCTTAATTGTGGTTTGGGGGTTACTGCTAGTGCCACTTCTACTAGTGTTGCCTAGTACAGCTGCTAATCAAACAACATTTTCCCTTCCGTTTTCACCCTCTGCCACATGCTTGTTGTCTCCCTCTTGAAAAGGCATGATAATATCTTTATCTTCAGGATAAGCAGCACACTAACAAATGGATATGTGCAGTCAGAGCATACTTTCTGCATTAGTCAAATGTGTAGTGCTGAGGCTTGGCACAAGACATAGATACTCAAGAGGTCTATTTTTGCAATTCTTTTTTAAACTTTCCCTGTCCTCCTGAAAGTAGTAGGATCAGATATCTCTATGTCTCTTATGGCACTAGTTGTATCTGGCAGTGGTGTATAAATTTATTCCATACATTCAGCACTGCTATCTGGATAGCAAGTGACATTGCATATAGGTAGAGAGTGGTGATTGCTGTTGGCTCTACAGATGGTTGCACCCGTGAAAAACCGCTATCTAAGTAGCTATATGGCTTGCTAGGACAGCCCTTTTGCTGGCCTAAATTTATCCATATATCTAAAGTGCATGTGGTAGAAGTGCCATTCATATTTGGATGTCCATAAAACCGCACTTTGATATCTATCATACATAGACGTCTAAGTTCCAATTATACAAACCAGGATATGGATATTTAAAACTGAAGAACATCCAAATGACGAGGGGGTAGAGTCTAAGTGTGTTTTAGGGCAGGACTAAGGCAAGTCCAAAACAGAGATGTTTATTCCTCATTTCAGAATGGGAATGAATGTCCTATGTCCAAAAAGATAGACGTCAGGAGTTGGACCTGCTACTCAGGATGTTCATATTTCAGAAATTGCTCCTCTTGAGCAGCACTGCCTGGAGTATTAGGGAAGGTCACCTCCTTCACCCCATAGTTGTTAATGACCCCCCCCCCCCCCCCGAATAAAGGAAACTGACAAGGGATACTGGGCTCGGTGACAGCTTGGGGAGAAATAGACGTCCATGTTTCTAAAACGGCTGATATACTGTAACATAGACATTCATATGTTGCTATAGAGACATTTATATTGCCCTGTTGATGTTTTAAACATTTATCTTTCTAAAACGGATGTTTATGTTGCAAGTCATTGGCACATGAACGTCCCTTCACAATGGATTTTAGAACAGACTCTATATCACAGATCCTGTTCTAACATACTAGCTGAACTTCAGATGTCCCAACTTGCACCCTAAATGCCATTTGGACATCCATTTTAAAATTTCACTCCACATGTATAACTGCTGAATATCACCAACTATCTGTATAGTTAGGCGAACACCCATACTTTATCCCAGCACTATGCAGGATAGTGCTGAGGCAGTATGTAAGAATGCAGCACTATCCCACACACTGCAACTGAATATTCACGAATAGGGCACTAACTGTATTTCCTTGATTCTAAGATACACTTTTGTTTTCTGGTTTTGATGCGCTTACATTCGATAGTGTCTTAGAATCAAAGTCCAAAATTTGAAAATCACGCGGCCTAATTCCTTATTCTCTTCGTATAGCCACCGGGGACCTTGGAAACCCCCAACCGGTACCAATACCATATCTGTTGAAGGGATGGCGGGTAACAGAATTTTATGGTAAACTCTCCGCATCTGGATTGATGCTGTCACTTGCAAAATGAGGGTGCATTTTAGAATTGAGGGCATCTAGATTGAGTGTTTTCCCCCTTGTATGAAAATGGGGTCCGTGTCTTAGAATCGAGGAATACAGTGTCTGTATAGCAGCATCTGATTTTTGGATAAGCACTTACGAATATTGTCCGTAGGATACTAATGGGTCCCTTTACTAAGCCACGTAAGGCTCTACATGTGCCCAACATGCACCAAAAGGACTTACCACCGGGCTACTGCATGGCTCTGTGATTAATTTCATTTTGGCGTGTGTCCGATATGCGCGGCCCTGAAACAAATTTTTTATTTTCAGACGCATATATCGGACGCGCACCAAGTGGCATTGACGTGTGTAGGTCATTATCACCTGGTTACTGCATGAGACTTTACTGCTAGGTCAATGGCTGGCGGTAAGGTCGCAGACCCAAAATGGGACGTGTGGCAATTTGATTTTGCCACACATCCATTTTCGGCAAAAATTAAAAAAAAGGCCTTTTTTACAGGTACGCTGGAAAATGAATCGGCTCACTGCCCAAAACCTGCGCCCACACTACTGGAAGCCATTTTCAGCGTGCCTTTATAAAAGGACCCCTTACTCAACTAATGAATAATGATTGGAATCAATAAAATTGCAAATATAATAAATATTTTAAATTCAAGAAAGGACTTTGATAAAGTATAATCCTTAGTAGTACATGCTTTCCATAATATGCATGCCAGCTTAACTACCAATGAAAGGGGAAAAAAAACAAAAACTAATGCACACTTACCTGTACCGCTTTAAAAATATTGATAACTATACAGATTATATCAAATAACTCACATAAAACAGAACTGATGGAAATTCATGAGGCAAAATAAGACAATATGGCATATAGCACTTGTGTTACCTCAGTCTATACATAGTTTCTGAAAAGAGACAAGCAGGCTTATTTTCGAAAGAGAAGGGCGCCCATCTTCTGACACAAATTGGGAGATGGGCGTCCTTTTCTCAGGGTCGCCCACATTGGCATAATCGAAAGCCGATTTTGGGCATCCTCAACTGCTTCCCGTCGCGGGGATGACCAAAGGTTACAGGGGCGTGTTGGCACTGTAGCGAAGGAGGGACTGGGGCATGATTAAGAGATGGGCGTCCTTGGCCAATAATGGAAAAAGAAGGGCATTCCTGATGAGCACTTGGCTGACTTTACTTGGTCCCATTTTTTCTTGCGATCAAGCCATGAAAAAGTGCCCGAACTGACCAGATGACCAATGGAGGGTATCGAGGATGACCTCCCCTTACTCCCCAGTGGATTTTGCAAGCCTTTATGCCAGCCTCAAATGTCTTACCCAGCTCCATGACAGCAGTATGAAGGGCCCTGCAGCAGTTTTAGTGGGTGCAGTGCCACTTCAGGCAGGCGGAACCCATGCCCATCCTCCCCCTACCTGTTACAATTGTGGTGGTAAATGTGAACCCTCCAAAACCCACCTGAAACCCATTGTACTCACATGTAGGTGCCCCCTTCACCCCTTAGGGCTATGGTAGTGGTGTACAGTTGTGGGGAGTGGGCTTGGAGGGACTCAGCACCCAAGGTAAGGGAGCTAAGCACCTGGGAGCAATTTTTGAAGTCCACTGCAGTGCCCCTTAGGATGCTTGGTTGGTGTCCTGGCAGGTCAGGGGGACCAGTGCACTGCAAATTCTGGCTCCTCCCATGAACAAATGGCTTGGATTTGGTCATTTTTAGATGGGCGTCCTCGGTTTCCATTATGGCCGAAAACTGGGGATGACTATCTCTAAGGTTCGACCTAAATGTTGAGATTTGGGCACCCCCGACCGTATTATGAAAACTTTGGTGCCCCGTTCGATTATGTCCCTCAAGGTTTTTTACAGAACAGAATGTTACATTGTTGAAATGGTCAAAAATGATGTTGAGTGAATGAGTTAAATTCACTTTTGATAAACCTATGCTTCTGTATCTTCTTCTGGTGCCACTTTTCACTCCAGGGCTGACAAGGGATAATGATGCTTCTATTCTGTCCCCTCTGGCACTGCAAAGTGCAAACAGAGCCACCCTCTGATATGAATTGGGATAGATACCAGCACTGAAAGAGCTAAAGAGCAATGAGATAGATAAGCACTGAAGTGAAAGATGAAGGGGGAGAAAAAAAAGAAAAGAAAAGGAGAAAGGATGGCGGGTGGAAGGTGGGGAAGGGAAAGTTAGAGAAAATGAAATGGAGTGAAAACAGAAAGCAGTTAAGGAGAGAACAGAAACACAAGTGGCAACAGGATGAAGAGCAGAGAGGAGGTTAATGTGGAATGAATTCAGTGATGGGCAGGCAGACAGAGGAAGGAGATTTATAGAGGCAGTAATGCTGTCAAAGTGAGAGACTCTCTCAGACTTCTTACTCATTCACCTTGCTTACTCAACAGAGTCTCTGTGTAGCTTTCCAAAGGCATGATTCACTTCCATATGACATGCAAAAATTTCTAGCCAAAAGTTATTTGTTAAATTTTACGTGCATGGATCCTCTGGTCCAGATTAGGAATTCAGAATATCATTCTCATACTGTTTAATCAATGTAGTACTTTCAACCATTAATTTATGTAGTGTTCTTAAACATTAAATTGTACCTTGCTCTGAGCACACAATTGGAGAAGGTGAATAATATGATTTTTAAATGAATAAAATAAGTTATGCCCTGCATATTTCAGGGAAACAAACAAACAAAAAAAATGACCTATTCTCATGGGAGCTTAAATTTAAAAGCACTTATATGGCCAGTGTTGGGTGTACTGCTTTTATTTAAATTCCCATAATACTCCATGGACGAATGTTGGGCCATATAAGCTGATATATAGCAAAAATATATTAGTCAAATTACCAAGTAGAGACAATTATCATAGCGGGGGCATGAAACTCAAACCAACATAAATCACACTGCTTTAAACCTTAGTTTAGAGCTTTTAGTTCTTAGACCACACTGCTTGACTCCTCAGTGACAACTCATTTCATATGGGGTATAACGTCATGGCTCTCATGGCCTCCTCATCAAGTAACATATAACTGAATGAGGAGCCAATGATGTTTCCAGAGGCAGACCCCGAGAGGTTAGAAAGAGTGCCAAACTAGAAGAGCACTGACCAGATGCAATGGCTAATTTTTGACTCAAACAGTTGACATCATTCCTCCAAGACATGGCAGACTGTAAAAACTAATTGGTTAGGTAGCTGGACTTAAAATGACAATTGCTTATGAATGAAAGTCTTCTAAAGGGAGATCCAAGAAAGTTTCAACAAATTATAGATTCATTACTTTCTACCTACCTTCTATAAGCTATTTACTGCAACAGATGCCGATAGAATGTACTACTATATCAAATCCACTAACATAATGACAATATAGCAGAAAGACAATAAGAAAGAAGTGTATGAAACCAAAGAACAGTTAGTACTGAATTAAGCCATCATGGCCAATGTTAAGAAGGAGCAGAAATCTCAATACAGAATGAATTAACTATAAGCGTTTGAAAGCATCCCCATTCCTGGATAAAAAATTGCCTTGAAATGTTCATAATAAACCCTTGTATTCTGAGATGTTTTCACACTTTCTGAAATTTCTTTGTGCTCCAAAATGGACTGCAAAGGGGCATGACCTGCCCCTTTGGTGCACCCCATCAGGTGTGCCTCCGTGGCCATGCACCTGCATTCACGTTCCTCAGTCCGACAGTTTTTTTCTTAAAGACTCCAGGCACCTTTAAGTGACATTACCAGGTAGTATTGGATGTGCTGCTCATTCCTGTTTGTATGCATAAGGCCTGCATTGCCTAACTGAGGTCTATGAACCAAACTTTGACTAGACCAGAAACCATCTTATTAGGACAGTACTATCATGGTTGTTGCAAGACTTTCTGCAGCACTGGTCATGGACATTCCTAGGCACACCTGCATTTTCTTTCTTTGGTGTGATGCTACATGAATGTAATTTATACTGACACTGGTATATGAGCATCTTTGCTGGCTAACCTTTATAAGGTGCCAGCAGTACCAGCTCTGAGAAGAAAGGACCCATCACCAAGGCCAGGGGCCTCATTATATCATCTACAGGACAGGTATTCCTGTGCTAACCTAATGACAATTACCATCTTGTTAGTTTTATGATCCTAGTGGACCAAATCTTAAGAAAGGGGTTACCCTAGAACGATATTGCGTAGAGCATATAGATGGGTTAAATACAACAACCGGGAGTAGTTATTGCTACCTAGACGCTTGGATAAGAATGATGATGACGAAACTTTAACTTGTGTTGTACGCTTTCTACCATGGCTTCATGATTTTCTGACATAATAAGGAAGAACTGGCATGTTATACAGACATTACCAGGGTTTGCCAAGATAGAACTTAGAATGGCGTTTAGCAGGGACATAATTTAAAAGAGATTCTGGCGCCTGCAACCTTAAGACAGCCCATAAAAGACGATGCCCCTAAAGAAGGACACAATTGTTGCGCAATTGCGGGATGTGTGAGATTATGCTGATTACAAAGGAATTCATTGACCCACAGTCAGGAAGAGTTATACACTTTACCACAGTACCACATGTGTTTCCGAATGGGTGGTATATGGGATTATATGCCCCTGTAACAAGTATACATAGGACAGATTGTCTAGAAAATTAGCAATAAGACTTACAGAACACAAAAGCAACATCAGTACTAAAAAAAACTACAGCATCATTAGTGGCACACTGTATTAGAGACGATCATATCTTTAAATCCCTGAGATGTGTAGTATTACAGCAACTTAGATGGAATAGCAAAGGTGGAGATAGAAACCATTCTTGCTACACAGGAACAAAGGTGGATTTATCGTCTCCGAACTATACAAACCGCGTGGACTTAATACCAGGATTGAATGGAATCAGTTTTTTTGATTAACATAAACTTTTTGTCAGGACCTTGGCATAGATTCAGTACCAAAGAGGAGTAGTTCACCTCCCGATGATGTTTTTTTGTCCGAGGAGGTTCCCCTGGTATTTTCGTCACATGATTGGATGCATTTGCGATCAATGGGAGTGGCTTAGCTATGAGCGTCTGATGTCAGGCTTCATAAATCATCGCCATGTTGGCAGTTTAAACTGAAGAAGAAGAAAACCAGCATTAAATGTGAGGAAAGACTTGGAAAAAGGGAGGGTCAAAGTTTGAGAATTGTGTGGTGTAATAAGTTTACTCTCTTACAGATGACAATTGACGTGCCCACGGACCCTGATTCAGGTATCGAAACTCGGGCTAAGTTGGGCCATGGACGGTGATAGAGACTGAACAGCTGGAGAGATAAGTGAACCTTACAACCTAGCAGAAAGCAGAATTAAGTGTGGTTGGGGACCTTATGTTAAGCCCAAGGAGGTTTTTTAGCCTATGATGAATGGATGGAACTCCCTTAGTTGAATGAGTGATCAACAAGGAGTATCCTATCATTATTTGACACTTTTTCTCCTTTAAAAGAACATTACACCATTGCTGTAATAATTGCATAGATATCTTTTTGGATAATGAGATAATAAGTGATATTCTATTAGCTTGAGTTGGTGTTTAGCTTTTAAGTGACATCATCAGGTACTAGACCGTCTGCAGCCCAAACTCTGCCCTCAACCAATCTATGGAGTGTTAGGTGACTTCCGTTCATCCCCTCTTCTTTATTTTTTTTGATGACTTTATCTTAAAGTCCTAATAACAAAGTAAGGAAATAAATAAATAAATCCATGATTGATCAGCATAATAAACAAATAAATCCAGGTTTGACCAAGTATATCTAGTTCACCACAAAAATGTGGTAATCATATTCAATCTGAACTATAAAGATGGACGATTTGTCATCCCTAACATTAAGATTCAGCAGTCTCCTCTTCAGCCCATGCTGACTTCATACACTTCAAGTTCATGCTGACCTCTTTCCAATCTGCTCTTTTGCTTGCCAAACAGGACTATTACATCCAGATGACTAATTCTGTTGGCTCAAACCCTCGACTTCTCTTCGCTACACTAAACTTTCTCCTCAAGGTGCCTCCATCTCCAACTCCCCCCTCACTATCTCCTCAGACCCTAGCTGAGTTCTTCCATGACAAGGTTCAGAAGATAAACCTCGCATTCTCAACCAAGCCACCCCCACTTCTCCTCCCCCTTGTCTGTTCCCTTAATTCCCCAATCCCTCCATCCTTTGCCTCCTTTCCCAAAATCACTGATGAGGAAACAACACATCTTATCTCCTCCTCAAAACAAACTACCTATTCCTCTGATCCCATTCCTACCCACCTTCTTAACACCATCTATCCTACTCTCACCCCTTTTATCTGCCATATCCTCAATCTTTCACTTTCCACTGCGACCGTTCCTGACGCCTTCAAACATGCCATGGTCACACCACTCCTTAAGAAGCCTTCGCTTGACCCTACCTGTCCTTCCAACTATCGACCCATCTTCCTCCTCCCCTTCCTCTCCAAGATACTTGAATGTGCCATTCACCGCTGCTGTCTTGACTTTCTTTCATCTCAAGCTGTTCTTGACCCACTCCAATCTAGCTTTCACCCTCTTCATTCAACTGAAACTGCACTTATAAAAGTTTCCAATGACCTGTTATTGGCCAAATCCAAAGGTCTCTATTCTATCCTTATCCTTCTCGATCTATCCGTCGCTTTTGACACTGTTGATCACAGCTTACTCCTTGATACGTTGTCTTCACTTGGATTCCAGGGCTCTGTTCTCTCCTGGTTCTCCTCCTACCTCTCGCTTTGCACCTTTAGTGTACACTCTGGTGGATCCTCTTCCACTTCTATCCCACTACCAATCAGTGTACCTCAGGGCTCTGTTCTCGGTCCTCTCCTGTTCTCCATCTACACTTCTTCCCTTGGCTTTCTGATATCATCCCATGGCTTTCAATAGCATCTGTACGCTGACGTCTCCCAGATCTACCTCTTTACCCCCAACATCTCAACCAGCATCCAGACCAATGTATCAGCCTGCCTATCTGATATCGCTGCCTGGATGTCTCAGCGTCATCTGAAACTTAACATGGCCAAAAACCGAGCTTCTCATCTTTCCCGCTAAACCCACCTCCCCTCTCCCCCCTTTCTCTATTTCTGTGGATGGTACTCTCATTCTCCCTGTCTCATCAGCTCCGTAACCTGAGGTCATCTTCGACTCCTCTCTTCCTTCTCTGCTCACATTCAGCAGATTGCCAAAAGCCTGTTGTTTCTTTCTCATAACATCAGCAAAATCCGTCCCTTCCTCTCTGAGCACTCTGCCAGAACCCTTATCCACACTCTTATCACCTCTCACCTAGATTTTGCAACCTGCTTCTCACCAGCCTCACACTTAGCCATCTCTCTCCTCTTCAATCAGTCCAAAAACTGCTACTGCGCAACTCATTTTCCACCAGAGTCGCTATGCTCACATAGCCCTCTCCTCAAGTCACTTCACCTGGCTCCCTATCCGTTTCTGCATTCAATTCAAACTTCTCTTACTGACCTATAAGTGCATTCATTCTACCGCTCCCCAGTACCTCCCCAGTCTTGTTTCTCCCTATGCCCCCCCTCGTGTACTCCATTCTGTAGATAAATCTTTCTTGTCTGTCCCGCTTCTCCTCTACTGCTAATTCCAGACTCCGTTCCTTTTATCTCGCTGCACCTCACACCTAGGAATAGACTTCGCTGAGCCTGTACGTCTGGCCCCATCTTTGAACCGTTTTCAAATGCAGGCTAAAAGCCCACCTCTTTAACCGCTGCTTTTGACTCCTAACCATACTACTCACTTGCCCTGTACCCCTTTTATCCCCACTTCTTTAATTCCCTTACCTCTTAGTTGTTCTGTCTGTCTGTCCTTTTTAGATTGTAAGCTCTTGAGCAGGGACTGTCTTTTCATGTATGGTGTACAGCGCTGCATATGCCCTTGTAGTGCTATAGAAGTGATAAGTAGTAGTAGTAGCTTCATTTGATTAGAAACTCAGTAGACCAAGACTTTCCATGTACTCTTTCTTAATGCATATATTACCATACGTTATGATTATTGTAAACATTATCTATGCCGGTATCACTAAAATACCTGAAACATTAACAAACTATTCAGAATACTGCATCTTGGGTCATTTGCCAGGCCTCCAGATACAATAGGGCCATTCCTCTTTTGCAGTGTCTTCAGTGGATCTCCATTGAATTCAGAGTAAAATTTAAATTCTTACTTTGACACATAAGGCTCTTCATACTGCTATCCCACTCTTATCTTGCAGATCTGACCATTCCATACACACCTGTCCGTACCCTTCATTTCATTAACTGACAATAGACTGGTCTTACCCCTGCCTTCTAGGGCTACGTGTGAATACACCAGTACTTCAGCTTTTTACTTTCTCTCCTCAGCGTTATGGACTCATTGCCACAGCCAATCCAGATTAGAAAGATCTTATTCTCTCTTCCATATATCACTGAAAAACGTTTATGGTTTATTTTAGTATAGTATTTGCTTTGTAAACCGTTCTGATTTGCCTTGCAATAAGTGATGGTAATAGTAAATAAATAAACGATAAATGAATAACTGAATAGGTGGCCACATCTTAATGGTTCTCTGCCAGGGTATCATTTTAGGTGCATCTATTTCAGCAAGTGAAAGCTTGTGGCTCAAGCCTTAACTATGATGCACATTAGTACCTTGCATGTTCCAGGTCACCCAACCCACATGACCACAGATCTGTTGTCACCAATGAGGAAAGCATTGTGATCTAATGCACACTACAGTCAGCTTATAATTCTCCCTCATTCTATAACCTTAACACCTAAATGTAAATGTTATTTGCACTCATAAAATTGTAGAATACTAGCACTTGCAAGCAAGACTATTACAGTATGTGTGTAAGTGCTAGTTCACTGATACAATGACAGCAGTCAAGGGTCATATATAGTATATATACCACAACACTGTTACAGGCAGTATTAGACTCAGATATTTAATGCTGGGCCATGTCTGGGCACCAACACTGAATATTTGAGTCTGAATGACCAAGAGTTTGCTGCCAGTGCTTATGCAGGTTTCAGCATAAGATTTTTAATTCACTTAAGGTAACAGAAAACAACTTAATTCTCATCTAAGCGTAATCAAATCACCTTAACTATTGGACTGGACACTGAGCACTCATTAAGGGCTGTCTTTTACAAAGGGCCTTGTGGTAGCTTCGGTGTAGGATTTGCTGTTTGCGGAGACCCTTTTACCACAGCCATTCCTGGGCCGGAGGCCCCTACTACAACCCTAATTTAGGAGGTGGTAAGGGTTCCGCGCTAACCTGGCAGTAACCGGGCTTGCCACTGATGCTAAAAAAAAAAAATTCAGTTACGGAAATTGGCACGCATTGGGGTCAGGAACTACCTTGCCTAGATTGGTGTGGCAGCAGAGCCGGTACCAGTACAGCATGCTTTGTAACAGGGGTCCATAAGTTATTAATTGTCTTTTTACAGACAATTTTTGGACAGATGCTAGACTTTATCGCTTCCTGTTCTTAAATACAAGTTGGAATTTTTCTGTAGTTCTTTCATGCTGAAACTGCAAAGCATATGTTGTAGATCAGTGAAAACAATTGTCTGCGTTAATGCATTTGAATTCTATGTTTTAGACAGCTGAATGTGGAAATAGGATAACAGTGTGAAGATTTTTATGTTACCTTATATTATTGTAATATTTGTATTGTTAGAACAATGTTGAGGTCAAGTAGAGTAAAAATAGAATGACCTCATCTTTTTTTATTTTTTTGGAACAAATATAACTATTTTTGGGAGGGTAGGATAAAAAGATAAAATTGTACGTCTCACCCCCCCCCCCCCCCCCATTTTTGGCTAGCAGAGAACAAAACAGTTAATGCTGGCGCTGTAACCCAGATATTCCGAGTGGAGGAGTGGCCTAGTGGTTAGGGTGGTGGACTTTGGTCCTGAGGAACTGAGTTTGATTCCCACTTCAGGCACAGGCAGCTCCTTGTGACTCTGGGCAAGTCACTTAACCCTCCATTGCCACATTGAGCCTGCCATGAGTGGGAAAAGTGTGGGGTACAAAAATAATATTCAATGCCAGGGCCATTTCTTAGACAGCCCCTGCACACTGAGAGCAAGAGGGTTTCAAACGGATCATCAACGAAGACACCTAGATTCCTTTCCTGGTAGGTGACTCCTAATGTGGAACCTTGCAGTACGTAACTATAGTTCAGGAATGCTAAAAAAATCATCTTGCACATTCCTTAATCTTCATTTCCCCAACTGTAAAAGGTCTAAAATACAAAGTAATGCACGCATCACCTTTTCCTATATGAGCAAGCAATTACTGGAACATGTTGCCACGCAACCTAACAGCAATCTATGAACTGACCAACTTCCGCAAACTACTGAGACCCATCTCTTTGACCAGGGCTGGTCTTAAGGCGAGGCAGCCGCATAGGGCCCCGCGCTCATGGGGGGCCCCGCGCGGGGTGCCTAAGGGTCGCCCCGCCCCGACCACCCGAGTCCAGTCCTCCCTCCCTCCCTCGGATGGGCGCGCAGACGGCGGAGTGGTGGGTGCGGTCCGCCCCGGATGTCAGCGGGTGGGGGGTGCTCTGCACCCGCTGCTCCCACCCTGTCCTACCTTTAAAAAAAAGAATTTGGTAGCGCCGGAGTGACAGGCAGCGCCTCCCGTCTAGCACTGCTACTACAAATGTCTTCGACGTCATCGTTGGGCCTTCCACATTGAGTCCCGCCCTTCTCTGAGGTAACTTCCAATTACCGCGAGGGTGGGGCGGGACTCAATGTGAGAAAGGCACCAATGACGACGTCGAGAGACAGTTTTAGTAGCAGGGAGAGGCAGACACGAGGCGCTGCCTGTCCCTCTGGCGCTTCCAATTCTTTTTTAAAGCCAGTGAGGGTGGTGGGCGGCAGGAGAACAAAGCTAGTAGGGTAGGTTGGGTGGGGGGGTACTCAGATGGGAGAAGGGTGTGTGGGGTGGGGGTTCTCAGGTGGGGGAAGGGTGGGGAGGGTGGTTCTCAAATGGGAAGGAGGACTACTACTTAACATTTCTAAAGCTGAGGTGGGGAGGGGGTTCACGGATGGGAGAAAAGGGGGTGGGAGGGGGTTTCTTGGATGGTTGAAGGGGGACGGGTGGGGAGGGGACTGAGGAGGGAGTTCTCGGATGTGAGAAGGGGACGGGTGGGGAGGGGTCTGGGGTTCTTGGATGGGAGAAGGGGACCGAGGTGGGGGGGGGGTTCACGGATGGGAGAAGGGGGTGGGGAGGGGGTTCTTGGATGGTTAAAGGGGACGGGTGGGGAGGGGGCTGGTGTTCTTGGATGTGAGAAGGGGACTGGGGAGGGGGTTCTCGGATGGGAGAAGGGGGCAGGCACTGGGGTCTGAGAAGGGGCCATATGGGAAAATGGGGGCCATGCCTGGGGCTGGTGGGGAAATGGGGCATGCGTGGGTCAGGTGGGAGAATGGTTCTGAAAAGTGGACCCTAATACAAGGTATGTGGATGAAGGGGGCTGGAACTGGGGGCTGAAAAGGAGGGTAGGTGGGATAAGGGGGCTAGTACTGGGACTAGAGGTTGAAAACAGGATAGGGAGAAGTGGCTGGGGGGGCTGAAGTTCGGGACTGGTGGGAGAAAAGGGCTGGGGTTGAAATGGGGGACTAGTAGGATAGGTGGGGGCTGGAACTGGGGACTGAAAAAGGGGGGGAGAGAGGGGCAGATCCTGGATG
This sequence comes from Microcaecilia unicolor, assembly GCF_901765095.1. NCBI lineage: Eukaryota > Metazoa > Chordata > Amphibia > Gymnophiona > Siphonopidae > Microcaecilia > Microcaecilia unicolor. The sequence goes on from NC_044031.1 coordinate 538,808,766, forward strand.
GGGTAGCGAGAGGGAGGGCAAACCCTGGAGTGATGGGAGAGGAGTCAAATTGTGGATTGAAAGGGGCAAAGAGAAAGGGCAGACAGTGGATGTCAGGGATAGAAAGGGCAGACAGTGGAATGGATGGGGGAGAGAGAGAGGGCAGACAGGGGCAGATGGTGGATGGGATCAATGGAAGGAGCAGAGATAGAGGGCAGATGTGGATGGAAGGTGCAGGGAGAGAGGGCAAACATTGGATGAGGGGACAGCAGAGAGGGCAGACACTGGATGAGACAGATGCTGGATGGAAGGAAGACAGTGAAAAGAAGATGAGAAAGCAAGAAACCAGAGGACAACAAACTGTAAATAAAATATATATTTTTATTTTTTTGCTTTAGGATATAGTATTGTAGCTGTGTTAATAAATGTTTATAAATAGAACATGTAAATAAGGTAATCTTTTTATTGGACTAATTTTAATACATTTCGACTTAACTTTCAGAGAAGAAAACCCCCTTCCTCAGGTCAGGATAGGATATTGATGTTCTAGTGCTCACTGTAGTGTTTAAGATGCTTTCCTTTTCCTTGTGTGACTAGTAGAAATGACTGCTTATGGTATGGTAGAATTGCTCAATAGGTCCTGAGTGTTTTGTATTCTCGGCATACCTAGTACTGGATTTTGGAGGGGGTGTTAAAAAATGACCGGGAGGGAGGGGGGCCTTGGAGCTGGGAGCCCTAGGGGGGGGGAAGCCCTGGAGCTGGGGGCCTTGGAGCTCAGAGGGAGCAGCCCGGGAGCTCGGAGGGGGGGGGAGCGGGGGGCGGAGTTAGGTGGGGGCAGGGCTAGGGTGGGGCCCCATCAAATTGGTCTGCATAGGGCCCCGCACTTGCTAAGACCGGCCCTGTCTTTGACAAGATATACCACAAAGATCAACACATCTGAAACTCCCCACATATACCCAGAAATGTTTAATAATGCCTTCTGTTATATTACTATCATGTATTCCCATCCTAACCATGGAACCCCAAATCACTTCTGCAATAACAAATGGTCTATTCTCGTCTTATTCCACTATCCATGATGTATTGTAAGCCACATTGAGCCTGCAAGAGGTGGGAAAATGTGGGATACAAATGCAATAAATAATATAAATAATAATAAAGTACTATGGTTACACTCTGTCTTTGTTAACCGTTTGCGTGTTATCAGTTGCAAGCCTAGAGATGATATATTTGTCCTAAACCCTACAACCACTGATGTTTGTAATTAACCAAAAGACAACAAATCATGCAACTGCAGTATGTCCAGGGAAGTTTGAAGACAAAAAGGGCACCAGGAATGACAGAGGGGAATTCATTTTCTCATCATGAAAACACTTTAGGCTTTTCCCTCCCTTCTTCCAAAACATTTGGCACTTTATTTATGTCTAGATGACATCAGTCCAGTTTATCATAAGGTTTTACCAATCAAATCTACTTCTGTTTCCATTCGCTCAATTCTATACTACACAGAAACCTGTCTTCTATCAGATTTATCCCACTATGAACAATAGCCAGATAGTAGGGTGAAGGCTCAAGTTTCAGAATACTTCTTTCTAATGATGCAGGAAATGAAGAGAGGAAAGTTTTGGCTTCCATCAATCTCATACCGGGGGGGGGGGGGGGGGGGGCTAAAGACATGAAAACATTCTGTTAACCAGTTAATTCAAGAAAGATGATAAGGCATGTGTACAAGAAATGCACATTTATACATTTTTTTTAAGCAATGATGAATGTTGAGCATTGTTTTTCAGCATGAACCCTGTTTTGTGCTGCAATTTCAGCCAACATCTCAATCACTTCTTGACAGTGATGGATTGAAAACTGGATGAGATATCCTCTTATAATGATTGTACTGATTGAGTTTCTCTAAAGGAGAGCATGAGATAGGCTTTGTTATGTTTTCTTCTGTTGTACCATCCATTTTCTAATTGGAGATGAACACAGAGGATCTCTAATTAGAAAACGGATGGTATAACAGAACAAAACTTAAATGGCTGCATGTGTGTTGATGTGCTGAGTGACGCTTAGATGGTGACTCTGGCTGTGAAGAACCAAGGCTGTCGCTGGCAGACTTGTATGGTCTTTGTCCCGTATATGGCAAGACATTTTAGGATGGGTTGGAGAGAGCTTTGACAGGAACTCCAGGAGCTGGATCGTGAGTTCAGTACCGGGCAGACTCTTATGGTCTGTGTCCCACAAATGACAAGACAGATTTGGATATGCTGGAATGGGCTTTGATGGCAATTCCAGTAGTTGGAACCACTGTTCTCTCTAAGCTGAGTGGGAGACCTCCAATTGCATTGCTGCCACTGGGGGGGGGGGGGGGGGGGGGGGTGATGCTTCAATATTGTGTTTTCAATTACTAGGGACAGGCAGGTTCCCTTGAGTCCAGCAGAGGTTGTCTGTTCCCCTCACTATTGAAAATGTGATAGTGAAACAGCACCTCTCACTGGCAGGACTGTAGGTGAAGGATTCCTGCTCAGCAAAGCAGGAACAGTGGTTGGAATGTAAGGACAATGGCAGGCAGACTTCTATGGTCTATGTCCTAGTGCCAAAGAAAGACCAGGATCAAGTATTTTATATCACATTCATTGTTGGTTTAATCATGAATTGATAATGAGTGTGACTGTTGGGCAGACTGGATGGACTGCTCAGGTCTTTACCTTCTGTCATTTATTGTGCTCTAGGTTACATATACCAGAAAACAAAATAAGCAGCATAAAATTTGTTTCTCTTTTGAGATCTTGCCAGGTACTTGTGACCAGGATTGGTCACTGTTAGAAACAGGATAATGGGCTTGGTGGACCTTTGGTTGGTCCCAGCAAGGCAAGGCTTATGTTCTTATGTTTTTAGCTATACTGTTATTTATTAAATTGCATTGGTTGTTTTTCCCTTTTAGGATTTGGTTCAATTTTTTAAAATTAATCTTTAATGCTTAACATATAGGCCTTCCTCTCTATTTATTTTCAGAAAACATTCTTTATGTTCCCAGATGAGCATTGAAATCTTTTAATGACCATCAGTTGGGCGTCTCTCTCCCTCCTAGAGCACATTTTGAAACCACTCAGTGTTTCTTTTTGTCTTTTTAGGTTTGTTTGTTTTTTACGCCACTTCACTTATATTGATTTTGGAGTTCCTTTCCTTCTGATATTTATAGTCTGTAAACCACTCTAACCTCTTTGCCAGAGAGAGCAGTATAATAAATTTTAAAACAAGCACAAGAAGGATACAGTAAGTAGTAGTCTAATTATTAGTGCAGTAGCCTAAAACCCAGCTCCTTGTGATTCTGTATGAGTCATTTAGCCCTCCATTGCCTCATGTACAACATACATACCTGTATATAATATATAAACTGCATTGATTGTAAATACAGACAAGTGGTATATCAAATCCCATCTGCTCTTTCTTTGATATTACTTAGGAAATATAGAATTTTTCTAATGTAGAATTTCACTGTCATCCAACCCACCGCAATGGGGGAGGCCAACCGCTTTGAGGGCAGATCTGTAGTGCAACGAAGAGGCTCACCACGAGCAACCTGCACACGAGTGAAGTCGGCTCAGTGGACTTGCATGCGCCAGGCTGTCACACCATAAGTGTGCCATATAATCCAGAGCTGTAGGATCCTGACTGCAGTGGGAACCAAACCGCCATGCAGCAGGGAAAGACTCATCCCTCCATGGGCGACCCACGCATCACGGAGGCACTGATCCAGGAATGAAACTGCGGTAGATAAATCACTCCGACACAAATAGATTGAGGGAAACACGGGTTGCAGAACACTGACTGACTACAAGAGCAACACCCCACCTTACCACATTGGAAACTCAACCACACCAGCCAAAGGAGGGAACCACCCTGCACAGCAGGTAAGCCTAGTCGACTTCTCACCCAACTATCTCTGTTTCCACAAATAACTGAGGAATAAAAAAGTCAACCTGAAGCACTCTGGGATATTCTTTGTCTTTTTTATGTCCCTTAGCACAAGTTGCTTTAACTAACTGGAACATAACTAACCCGTGAACAAACTTTGTTAGGTGTTCTCACTGTGTTTTCCACTGAAATTGATAACAAGTTTGTAAAAATTCCCCAGACAAGAAGCAGTGTGGCAAATTGAACAATAGTCATCCACAGCTCCCCAACCCACCCATCCAAAAAGGGTCAAGCTGATCAACAGCCCAATCCTGGAGCTCTAGTCTGTGAGAAGATAGGTAGAGAAAAATCATCTAATTCCACACAAACACCAAACCATGATCCTACATGACTCTACTACTCTTTATACCCCTTTTCTTCTCACAATGAGGTGGCCTCTAATACTCAGCTTAAACCTCTTAAGCTTCATGGCAGGCACTGTACCTGAAGGCTCCACTACCAAACAAATTCCAGTAATCTACAACCTATTCAGAAAACCCACTACTCGTAAGCAACCGAGACCCACTAACAGACAACTTCAAGAGGGCTCTAACACATGCATACAAAGTTCTATTCCTGAATCAAACCACAAGCCGCTCAATAAGCACAATCCTCATCCCAAAACACGGTCTCTTCTGAACCTGACCAAACAAGCCGCATTCTTGAACTACATGACCCATCCAACTCCTGCACCAGCAATCTATATCAACACAAGATCCATAGTGAACAAGACCTTATTAATAAAGGAATTATTGGAGTCATTCGACCTAAGTTTTCTATTTATCTCTGAAGCATGGGTCACAGAAATCAACAGTCTGACACTACCCCACCTATATCCACTCGAATATGACATTCTCTACTTGCCAAGATCAAATAAAAAATGAGGAGGCCTCACACTCATCTTTAAGAGCTTTCTACACATATCCTTAGTCAGTACAGGGGTGTTCCCAGAACTGGAATAAATGTTATGCAAACTCCAGGACAACTCCAAAGGAACCAGTCAGATCACTCTACTCCTCATCTACCGATCACCAGGAGCCTGGACAAAAGCGGAATCTACTAAACTGGAAATCATATCATCCGCGATGTCCCAATTTCCCAGAGTAGTTGTTCTGGGAGACCTAAATCTACACCTGTAGAATATTACAGATACCAATATTTATAACTTTAAATCATTCCTGAGAACATCTGAACTCACTACATATGGGGAAGGTCCAACCCATGAGCAGGGTCATGCTTTAGATTTACTCACTTTATATCTCACCAACCTGATTCTACATGGAAGCCTATACCATGGTCCGACCACTTCCAAGTGGCCTTTACCATTAATATCTGCCTATTGAAGCACCCCAACATCATCCTGTGAAGTGAATAATCACAAGAGGGAAAATCGACGAACCCAACTTCTGGAACGAGCTGAAAAACACCCTCGCCCCTGAAAGCCCCACTCAAGAATTTGTCAAATCACACTGGGACACTAAACTCAAAACAGTGCTGGATAAAATAGCTCCAATTATTACCAAAAAGGTCAAAGCAATTCGAAAATCACCATGGTTCTCAGACAAGCTGTCACAATTGAAACAAAAATGCAGGAACGTTGAAAAGAAATGGAGAAAAAGCAAAGCTACTGATGATAGATCTAAATGGACAATCTCCTTTTCTCACTACAAACAAAAAGTAACTGACTCCAAGTGAAAATACTACAATAGCCTAGTGGGCCTAGACACCCTTGACAATAAAAAACTGTTCATCCTAGTTAGGACCATAACCTCAATCCACTATCCTGACAAAGAGCATCAGACTTACCACTCTGCTCAAGAGCTAGCAGACTACTTCGAAAACAAGGTCAAACAAATTAGAGCTGACAACCAAATATAACCCAAAATAAATTAACTTAAAAGACTATTGGGCTCATTTTCGAAAGAGAAGGGCGTCCATCCTTTGACATAAATCGGAAGATGGACATCCTTCTCCCAGGGTCGTCCAAATCGGTATAATCAAAGCTCGATTTAGGACGTCTTCAACTGCAGTCTGTCGCAAGGACGTCCAAAGTTCAAGGGGGCATTATTGGAGGCGTATCGAAGGTGGAACTTGGACATGCCTAACACTTGGACGTTTTTGACCCATAATCGAAAAAAACACTTGATGAACACTTGGACGTTTTCACCCGGACCTGTTTTTCTTATGACTAAGGCATAAAAAGGTGCCCAAAATGACCACATGACCACTGGAGAGAATTGGGGATGATCTCCCCTTGCTCCCTCAGTGGTCACTCACCCCTTCCCACCCTCAAAAAACATCTTTCAAAATATGTCGTGCCAGCCTCAGACGTCATACTCAGGTCCATGACAGCGCATGCAGGTCCCTGGAGCAGTTTTAGTGGGTACTGCAGTACACTTCAGAGAGGCGGACCTAGGCCCCCTACCTGTTACATTTGTGAAGGAAACAGCGAGCCCTCCAAAACCCACCACAAACCCACTGTACCCACATCTAAGTGCCCCCTTCACCCCTTAGGGCTATGGTAGTGGTGTACAGTTGTGGGTAGTTGGTTTGGGGGGGTTTGGGAGGCTCAGCAAACAAGGTAAGGGAGCTGTGTTCCTGGGAGCAATTTATGAAGTCCACTACAGTGCCTCCTAGGGTGCCCGGTTGGTGTCCTGGCATGTCAGGTGGACCACTGCACTACAAATGCTGGCTCCTCCCACAACCAAATGGCTTGCATTTGGTCGTTTTTGACATGGACATCTTTGGTTTTGAAAATCGCCGAAAGTCAGAAACCTCCATGTCTAGGGTCGTCCCAATTTAAGGACTGGGATGTCCCTGACGGTATTTTTGAAACAAAAGATGGACGTCCATCTTGTTTCCATAATACGGGATTCCCCACCCCTGGATTTCCCCGTTTTGCAAGGACGTCCAAATCGCAAGGAATTAAGGCAAACCATCCGGCCCCCTGCTTTGTCCACCTTCAGATTCTCAAGCTGTTTATAAATTCTTTCTTCCATAAACAGCACAGTAGCCACTCTATTCCAAGATATTCCATCGGCAGACCACCACGGTCCTTCTCCAGAACTTTCCTCCATGAAAACCAAATAAACGTTATTGTTTAGCACATTCGCTTTATCCTCCTCACTCTCCACATAGCCATTTTCATTACCTTTCAGTCTTGTAATTCCATTCCTATCTTTTCTCCTTTCTCCAATATATCTGAGAAAGGTCTTGTCTTTACATCTTTAGCCATTTTTTTCTTCTGCTTGCACTTTCGCTAACCACACTTCCCTCTTTGCTTCTTTGAGTTTAATCCGATAATCTTTTCTATGATCCTCTCATTACGTTCTTTTGTATTTCTTGAACAAAGCCTCTTTTGCTCTTATTTTTTCAGCTACTTGTTTGGAGAACCATATAGGCTTCCTGTTTCTCTTGGTTTTGTTTACTTTCCTTGCGTAAAAATCAGTTGCAATATTTATAGCAGCCTTTAGCTTTGAGCATTGATTTTCCACTTCTCCTATGCTTTCCCATGCCAACAGCTCCTTCTTCAGGTATCCCCCCATTTTATCAAAATCAGTATGTCTGAAATCCAGTACTTTGAGTTTTGTGCGTCTGCACTCCGCCTTTGCCCTTATATCAAACCATATCATGTGATAAACACATTAGAATCCTGTTTAGAAGGAATGGGTCCATGGAATCTTAGCGGAGATTGGGTAGCAATGCCAGTAATTTGGAAGCTCAACCAGTGCTAGGCAGACTTCTACGGTCTACACCCTGATCATAACTGAATAGATATGGATGGGCTGGAGTGTAAACTTTAAGGGGCGTCGACTTTAGCTTCAGAACATTTAGTACAAGAACAGTGCTGGGCAGACTTCAATGGTTTGTGCCCTGAGAAAGGCAAGGACAAATCAAACTCGGGTATACATATAAAGTATCACATACCATGTAAAATTAGTTTATCTTGTTGGGCAGACTGGACGGACCGTTAAGATCTTTATCTGCCATCATTCACTATGTTACTATGTTGTTGTTTCATTCTGTGCTGCTAAATCATTTATTAATATTTGATATTTTTTTTAAATTGAAATACAATAAGATTATAAAAGATAATGCAATTTATTATCTTTTATAATCTTACTGTATTTCAATTTGTCTTTATTTTATGCCTTATCAACTTGCATATTTACTTTTTGCCATTATCAGTTTTTTGCTGTGAACCACTCGGGACCTAGAAGGATAAAGCAGAATATAACCCCAGATATTCAATGTTGGGTCATGTTTTAGCACCAGCATTGAATATTGGGGTCTGCACAGCTTTCCAGAAGTTACCCAGGCACCGACTGATATTCAGACCAGTGCCCGGGTAGCTCAGTAAATACAGTTAGGACACTTTTTTCTTCTTCTAACTTTATTGCTTACTGACTTGGTACAGACTGAATATTGCCACTAATTAAGTAAATACTGGCTCCACCCCAACCACCCCGAACCTCCTTGGCATTACCCAGACAGTGCCTTGGCGGTCAGAAGAGATATTCAGCAGCTCTGCCTGGTCAAGTACAGCTGAATATCCCCTCCCAGCAGGATCTTCTGCCTGGTTAAACCCTTTTCCGGCCACTATTTAAAACCATTTAACAGACCAGGAACAGCTCTAACCATTAGGCTATATTAAGATACAAAAAAAGAAGTCAACAGTGATGAAGAAACAATCAGTATAGGAATAACATGCTCCATATGCTGTGAATTGTAAAGGGAATTGCAATAATCGAGCTTTGAGATGAGAAGAGAAAGGATAAGAATTTTGATTAAGTGAATAGGAAGAAAAGCATTACCTAAACAAATACAATGTAATGCAAAGAAACAAGAACATGTGAGAGAACTGATTTGGGGACTGAAAAGTTAGTTTAAGTAAGGAGTCATACCCTGGACACAAACTGTATCTTGAAAGCAAGGAGTAGTAAATCACATGGGCCGGATGGCATGCTTCTAAGGGTACTGAAAGAACTCAAACATGAAATTGCCAATCTTCTGTTAGTAATCTGTAACCTTTCTATAAAATTGTCCATAGTACCTGAAAATTGGAGGGTGGTCAATGTAATGCCAATTTTTTAAAAGGGCTCCAGGCCTGATCTGGGAAATTAAAGACCAGTAAGCATGGTATGTGTTTATTTAGGAGCTTTTTAAAGTTAATGGAAGGCTTACTGTATCATCGATAATTGTTCCCCCTGGCTAACCTAACACATGTTGGTAACCTCAAATGTGTGAGAAGAAAGGCCCTATGGCTTCAATATTTGGATTGCCATTTGTCATTTACAGATTAACTTTGGCCTTACTATGAGTAAAAATGATAAATTAAATACGTGGCTGGATATGTAGTTGTGGGCGAAGCAGTTAAACATGCACTATACCTCCTCCACAACCATTACACATCCCCCACAAAGTCCTCACACTGTCTCTCCTGTCCAATTAAACCCTTTTGAATATTGACCCCAGTACAGAAAATATACTCACTTAACCCCCAACGCAGACAGACTGAAAATGTTACCTAAAGTCAATAGGTAGGTATTAGCCAGGAAAAGTCTGTAAAAGGTCATAATGAGTTAAAGATAATTTTTAGCTGATTTTAGGACACCTACAACTGGCTGCATTGAAGTCAACGGTATGACAGTGAATTCTCCATTGCATGCATCTCAGTTTTCCACCGGTGTTTAGCACTTGGCAGCATAAGATTAAGCCTTAAGCCTTTAGTATGTTACAAAATAATAGCATCTCAGATTCATATAAATATGTTTACTGCTACCGTAGGCTATTTCGAGATTACTTGAAAACTGTAAAGCAAGATATTAAATAATAATTCATATACACATTTTCTATTCAGAAAGGGTTAATTAATCAAGATTATTTGCAGCTCGGTTATTAATTAAAATTATCTCCACTCACTCTCTTGAATTAACAAAATGTGGTTGATAGTCATTGTAGCATTATAAGCTACAGTTGTTATGAAAATACGGTTGCTAGGATACTTCCATCAATCTGACTTCCAAATCTACTGGCCTATCAATTAATGAAGAAATAAGTTGATTCTCAGAAACATTTGTTCATATTCCTATCATATGATTTGCCTTATCTCTATTTGGCACTTCTTCTTCTAGCCTTCACCTTCTAATTCATAAAATATTAAACAAAAAGTGATTACATCACTTTATAAATTACAGTAATGATACCATCCTTCCACTTAACCTTTTCAATTTATTTTCCATTTCTACTATAGTTGGGACGTTGCAACTCCCTTGTCTGCCAATATTCAGAAGTATGATTTGAAGTAATCTTGAACAACTCTTATCTCCTATAAATCTGGTTTATTGCAAAACAAGATGACAGTGAAGCCCACTTCATGTTGTAGTCAAAGTCTAAAGGTATTTTTCAACTTGATGAATCTAGGGCTTCCAATTAATCAATGATTTGGCCCTGGGTTCTGTTAATACATTTAAATAACTATCTTTAACACTTATCCAAACTTTTCTTAGGGCTTTTTTCCCTAGATTTGGGTACTAAAATAAAGTAAACTCACTTCTACAATCTCCCTTTCCATTTTCTGCATTGAACTTTCATTGAATTCAAAAGTCAGAAGGGAATACCAACCCTGATGTAAGAATAATGGTATTCCTATTCTCTGCTTAGTGCTGCTAAGGGAATTGTTTTAACAATGATTTAGCAGTTTGCATGATATGCACATATGTTAATTCTCCTACTGACTCCTAGAAAAACCATAGTGTGATGTGTCCTTCCACCAAGATGCCATTAAGAATACTAGCAAAAGCCAGCATGGCCATGTCTAAGCTTAGGCACGACCAATTACACCCTGTCAATGGTGTATGGCAGTGGATAGATTCTAGTACCAGAAGTATAGCCAGGTTTTGACATCTTGTACCCCACCTATCTACTCCTCTGTCTAGTACATTTTCCAAGTGATACATGTAACTGATAATATTCTATGTTATATGTGTCACTTGAAGACACACACATGGCTCTCCTATGCTCCACCTACATATACACCCCTCGTTATAGCACTTAGACACTAGCTTTTAGAAAAGCACTTACCTCCATATTCTATAAAGATTGTCCAAATTTGGGCACCCAACTTTGGGCACAGATCCCAGATCTATGTGTCAGGCTTTTCCAAAACACAGGAACTCAGCTCGTGAGCCCTTGGGCAGAGTGTTGTCTCACTAAGACTAATGCTGTGCCTCTCTTCTAAAATAGCGCTCCTCCGGCCATGTGATGCTGACCTCTAAACCATATAGACTGGGTTAATGTAACATCAGGGCATGCTATGATGAAATAAAGGATAACTTTATGGAGCAGCTGGTACAGGAGCCAACGAGAGAAGGAAAAATTCTAGACTTAGTCATTTGTGAAGCGCATGATCTGGTACAGGAGGTAATGGTCCGGGGGCCACTTGACAACAGTGATCATAACATGATCGCCTTTGAAATTTGCTTTCAAAAAGGTAAATATAGGAAGTCAAATATGTTAGTGTTTAACTTTAAAAAAAGAAGCTATGATAAAATGAGAACGGTAAAAGAGGAGCAACTGAGAGGGTTAGAAACCTACAACAGGCATGGATGCTGTTCAAAAACACCATCCTCGAGGCCCAGGCCAAACATATTCCATGTATCAGAAAAGGAGGACGGAAAACTAAACGACAGCCGGCATGGTTAAAAAATGAGGTAAAGGAGGCTATTGGAGCTAAAAAGGAATCCTTCAGAAAATGGAAGAAGGAACCAAATGAAGAAAATAAGAAGCAGCATAAGGAATGTCAAGTCAGATGCAAAGCGCTGATAAGAAAGGCAAAGAGGGATTTTGAAAGAAAGATAGCGCTAGAGGCGAAAACTGATAGTTAAAGGTTTTTTAGATACATTAAAAGCAGGAAGCCGGCAAAGGAATCGGTTGGCCCGCTGGATGACTGGGGTGTAAAAGAGGCAATCAAGGAAGACAAAGCAATAGCAGAAAAACTAAATGGGTTCTTTGCCTCAGTCTTCACCGAGGAAGATTTGGGAGGGATACCGGTGCTGGACGGGGTATTCGAGGCTGACGAGTCAGAAAAACTTAATGAAATATCTGTAAACCTGGAAGACTTAATGGAGCAGTTCTGCAAATGAAGAGTAGCAAATCTCCTGGACCGGATGGTATTCATCCCAGGGTACTGATAGAGCTAAAAACTGAGCTGGCAGAGCTACTGTTAGTGATTTGTAATTTATCCTTAAGCTCGAGCATGGTATCGGAAGATTGGAGGGTGGCCAATGTAATGCTGATATTTAAAAAAGGTTCCAGAGGAGATCCGGGAAATTATAGACCTCTGAGTCTGACGTCGGTGCCAGGGAAAATGGTAGAGACTATTATCAAGAACAAAGTTACAGAGCACATTCAAAAGCATGGACTAATGGGACAAAGTCAACATGGATTTAGTGAAAGGAAGTCTTGCCTCACCAATCTGTTTCATTTCTTTGAAGGGGTAACAAACATGTGGACAAAGGTGAGCTGGTTGATAATTGTGTATCTAGATTTTCAGAAGGTGTTTGATAAAGTCCCTCATGAAAGACTACAGAGGAAATTAGAGGGACATGGGATCAGAGGTACTGTCTTACTGTGGATTAAAAACTGGTTGAAAGATAGGAAACAGAGAGTAGGGTTAAAAGGTCAATATTCGCAATGGAGAAGGGTAGTTATTGGGGTCCCTCAGGGATCTGTGCTGGGACCTCTGCTTTTTAACATATTTATAAATTACCTAGAGATGGGGGTAACTAGTGAGGTAATCAAATTTGCTGATGATACAAAGTTATTCAAAGTTGTCAAATCACGGGAAGATTGTGAAAAATTACGAGGAACTTACGAGACTGGGAGACTGGGCGTCTAAATGGCAGATGACGTTTAATGTGAACAAGTGCAAAGTGATGGATGTGGGAAAGAGGAACCCAAACTATAACTACGTTATGCAGGGTTCAGCGTTAGGAGTCATGGACTGAGAAAGAAATCTAGGTGTCATCGTTAATGATACGTTGAAACCTTCTGCTCAATGTGCTGCTGCGGCTAGGAAAGCAAATAGAATGCTGAGTATTATTAGGAATGGGATGGAAAACAAAAATGAGGATATTATTCTGCCATTGTATCACTCCATGGTGCGACTGCACCTCGAGTATTGTGTTCAATTCTGGTCTATAGAGTCTTAAAAAGATAAATCAAGATCAGGAATACATATGATGTATCACATCATACTATATGTAATGAGTTTATCTTGTTGAGAAGACTGGATGGACCGTACAGGTCTTTATCTTCCATCATCTACTATGTTACTATATGTTACCTATCAATGTTTTTGGAAGGTTGCCAAATGGCCACCAGGTTTCACCTCAGCTAGCCTTTAGTAAGAGGTTGAGTCACCAAAGATTAGGTACAGCTAATATAGATAGTATGTGCAATCTGCTGCTTCATGAAATCTTGGACAAGTCACTTAACCTTCCATTAAATCAGATACAAAACTTAGGGCCCCTTTTACAAAGACACAGTAGGGCTACCATGTAGATAGCACACACCAAATCAGCCCTACTGCAGGGATAGCGCAGGAGCCTGGTAGTAGTTCCGAAGTTGGCACCCACAGTTTCCCGTGGTAGAAAATAATTTTCTATTTTCTATAACGGGGGCATTCCCAGCAGTAATTGGCAGGTAACTAACAGGTAACAGAATACATTTATGTATGGAATCTGTTGCCAGAGAATGTGGTCAAAAGTCGTCTAATAATACGTGGGTTTGAATGAGATTTAGATAAATTCCTGGAAGAAAAATCCATAGGTTTTTCTGATTCCATGAAAGAAGTTTGCTGCGATTGAACATGAACTGTGGGTGCATTTTACATGTATACTGTGCATTGATATTTGGTACTTGAGTACTGAATGCCAGTTTGGATTTTGGTCCTTTAAGATTCCAGAGATTCCTGAAGCAGGCATTTCAGCCAAAACACAGCCCATGTCGAATCATCTAGAAGTGTAATAAAGAATTTCTAGCACCAATTATCTCCTGTCATTGCTTTCTCCGCTGTCTTTTTGTGCTTTGAGAACAATCCATACACCATTATAAACCAGATAAAATTGTGACAGTCATTTTGGGAATGAGCAATAAGGAATGGGACTACTCTTTGGGATCCTGTTGAGTACTTGAGACCTGGCTTGGCCACTGTCAGAAACCATCCTCAGTTCTTTGAGCTCTTCTTGACCATCTATGATTTAGTTAAGTCTGTAGACTTACAGGAGACCCAGTTTAAAATACTGCACAAAGCATATTGGTCTAGGGCCTAGGGGCTCTGATGTGGCACCTGGACAGACGAACAATGTCAGAGATGTAAAGTGGGTGTGAGGACTTTTATTAATTACTTTTTAGAATGCCCGACCTAGGTATCTGGCGAAAAACATTGGCGATTATGGATCAGATAGTGCCTGGTCAGATTGTTTGGGATTATGAGACCTTATTATTAGGGACCAAGGGAGGATTAAAAACCCAAAATATCTCCCTCCCACATCACAAATTCCTTTATATTGTAGTACATAAGTATATACATAAGTACATAAGTATTGGCATACTGGGAAAGATCAAAGATCCATCAAGCCCAGCATCCTGTTTCCAACAGTGGCCAATCCAGATCACAAATACCTGGCAAGATCCCAAAAAGTACAAAATATTTTATACTGCTTATCCAGAAATAGTGGATTTTCCCCAAGTCCTTTTAATAATGGTCTATGGACTGTGGCGCTCCTGGCCTGGATGGCACCCGGGGCGGAGCGCCGATGTGACCCCCCCCCGGGTGCAGCGCGCCAATGCGCCCCCCCCCCCCGGGTGCAGCACGCCCCCCCGGCAAAATGACACACCCCCGGGTGCACGCCGCTGGGGGGGGGGTGCTGCGGTGCGTGCCTGCTCCTCCGAGTTCGCTAAACTTTGTTCGTTCACTGCAGCTCCCTCTGCCCCGGAACAAGAAGTAACCTGTTCCAGGGCAGAGGGAGCTGCAGCGAACGAACGAAGTTTAGCGAACTCGGAGGAGCAGGCGTGCACCACGGCACCCCCCAGCGGCATGCACCCGGGGCGGACCGCCCCCACCACCCCCCCTTGGTATGCCACTGTCTATGGACTTTTCATTTAGGAAGTTGTCCAAATCTTTTTTAAACTCTGCTAAGCTAACCGCCTTTACCACATTCTCTGGCAACGAATTCCAGAGTTTAATTACACATTGAGTGAAGAAAAATTTTCTCTGTTTTAAATTGGTTAAAAAAAACTTACAATATTGGACATCTGAGGAGGAACCCCCTGTGGCAAGGTGGGAGAAATGAATGCAGGAAATCTCCATATATCATAACAGTGGTAAAATGGATCTCCATCAATACATGGCTTCATGGTGACAGTATCTGCATAGATTTTCTTCCCCTTCACATGCAACAGATACATGAGGTCTTAGAATGGGGAGTGGGAGGAGAGTGGGGGTGGGTTAGGGCTGTTTGGTTGTTTGGATGTGTGGTGGAATTTCAATGGTTTGAGAGAGTGTGCATGGTTTGAAAGGGACTTTCATTCAAAATTGCCATCGGACAGCTGTTATAGATGTTTTTGTTAGAGCATTGCTGTATTCTTGTTATATGCAGTGAACATGATCTTTGTCTTGATTGTTTTATGCCTTTCCATGCTTTGTAATGCTGTGTTCTGTCCTGATGCTATAAATAATTTTCCAAAAAAATTTGGGTGGAAAGAAGGGTGTCCGCACAAGAGGAAAAGTGAAAAATTATAATTCCTTCAGTACTGCCCACTTACTGTACATGACCTCCTAAGTCCTCACGATATATTTTTTTCTACTGGAATTTGGGTTATACAATATACTGGGCAACAAGAGAGAGATGAATCTGGGGAGTTCAGTGTCATGTTATAGGCAATCTGCCATGGACATAGGCCAATTCCATTCTACACTGTTTTCAAATAAAATTTTCCTTCATCATCTGTAAGTTCTGCAACATGCAAAACGTTATGCCATCACTGATCTGATGTATCAGAATTAAGGGGGGGGGGATCAGATAAAGTCATTTCTTCTTACTAAAATAGTTTCTTCTTACCCTTTGCTGATCAAATAACATGCGTGAGAAATCCCAGGTACAGCATGTTTCTTGCTGTCCGATTTATTTTCATCCCATTTAACAACTTCAGCACGTCTTTATTAGGGGTAGACCACAGGTCACTACTTCATGTATCAGAACACAAGTAGACCACACAGACATTATTTTCAAAGTGACGGACTGACTACAGTTGTTTTCAATTGGTTACACATGTGTGGTCCTACATGTAACACATAGAATTGCGTTTCCTTTAAAAAATAATACAGGACTCCTTTGGGTTATGAATGTTTTGTTTATGTTGTGAGAATTGAAAGAACATATGTGACCATCTCTGGGAAAAGGTGACTAAAGTCACCAGAAACGAAAAATGAGGTTTTAATGAATTCTGTTAGAGCTAACTATTTGTAATACAGGAGTCCTTTTCTGTGGAAAAAAAATAAAAATGTTACAAAAGTTGAAACAAGTAACTTTTACAGGCTGCTTATGAACCCATAAAATGAAAAATGGCCATTCTCAACATTTTGGATTTAAGACTTTAGTTACTTTCTCCCAGAGATGGTCACATATGTTAATTTCCTATAACAGGGCTTTTTAGGTGCAGTCCACTAAACAAATCAGGATTCAAAACCTCTTCAAAATCCTGTAGCTTGAATTCAACTCAAAATAGCCACATTATTTTGGACAACCCCTAAGACCATTTGAGCTCAATATTTTAGAATACAATTCATTTTGGTCTGAAAAGCAATATACTGGTAATTAGTGCTGCCTTATCACAAATCATATATGGGACATTGAATAAATTGTGCATACCTCTCAGTCAGGTATGCATATGTATTTCTAACCTCTGCTGGAATAACTTCCCTTATTTATTTATTTATTTATTTATTGCATTTGTATCCCACATTTTCCCACCTATTTGCAGGCTCAATGTGGCTTACATAGTTTTATTATGACATTGTCGTTCCAGCGATTTCAGATATAATTAGTGATGTGCAGAGATTAAGTAAGGGAAGAGAAAAAAAGGGAAGTGATTAGGGGTTAAGTAGAGAAGGTGGACTTTCATAACTGTCCTTTTGTTTCTCTGGATCCTAATGAAAATATGTAACCATTTGTGGATAAATACTGTCCCTCTGGGTGTAAAAAACCAACTTTTAAAAAGATTGGGGGGATTCAAGCTCATTGGACTTGCTGAAGGGGTTTGCTCACTATTGGAAAGCGCTGTACACACAGAGGGTGGCTCTTATGCTTTGGGTCACCTAGCAGATCTTCCCTTTTCCATAGATGAGGCAAGATACGGTATAACTATTTGCTGCTTTATTTACAGTTTTAAACTGATGCATCACTATGGGCATTTAATTAACAACTTGCACAACTAACATACAGCCCCTTGCACAACTTAATTCATAGTGCAGTTCAAACACTGGCAATAAAGTCCCCCAATCATAGCTGTTCTGACCCTCCATGGTACAGACAACAGCCTATTGGCTTTAATGTGCCCTCTGACTTCTACTGTCAGCTTCTTGATTGCTGAGCTCAGCTTTTAGCTTGCCCACCTCTACACATCACAGACCTTAAAGTCTCATGTTAATTTATCAGGAGATTATTTCCCCATTAATCCTGGGCCCATGGTCAGTAACATTTCTAGCCATCACTACAGCCCTCTAGCACAATTTTAATTTGGTGTATGTCTAAAGGCAATTGTACCATCTTTCAGCTTGTCTGTCCTTTCACCCTCAATAACTCAACCAGAAAGAACACACTGAAACTGAATGCATGGTCACACATACTTGTGCATGATTCTGTCAAAGATTCACAAATGTGTGCTAATCTGACTGTACATTGGGCAGTACCTGTTCAAGTTTTATTTTTGAATTTTATATTTATGCGTATGTTTTAGTTCTTTTATCATTTGCATTTTGATGTGTATTATTTATCTTATTATATTAGCATTTTATAATTATTTGTTTAATAAATTAAATATTAGAGGGTATCCTTGATGTTCTTAACTTGTGTGTGTAGCCCCAGACCTTGCCCCCTAAACTAGAGCTCAAATTCCCATGATCAGCCAGAGATGGACAATGCCTCAGATTCAATCTATACTTTGTCACTCAGCAGTCTTCACAGGTTCAGTTTACTCTCTCTCTCTCTCTCTCTCTCTCTCTCTCCTCTCTCTCTCTCTACTCTCTCTCTCTCTCTCTCTCTCTCTCTCTCTCTCTCTCTCTCTCTCTCTCTCTCTCTCTCTCTCTCTCTCTCTCTCTCTCTCTCTCTCTCTCTCTCCAGATCAACCAAACTGCACACAGTAGTCTTTCCAAAAGGAACTCAGAGGCCACTAGTCAAAGCAATTTAGGTGGGCAGGAACCTCTCCTACCCGCTTAAAAATAGCTTCCTGCTGCTGGGGGTAGAAGAGCAGCCCCCTCGCTCCTGCCCCTTGTGGCATGGTCTAAGATGGTTGCTGTAATTTCTCGTGACAGCTCGCAATACTAAACGAGAATATAGTAAAAGCAGTTAGCTTAGCACGGTTTTAAAAAGGTTTGGCTAAGCTTCCTAAATGAAAAGTCCTTAGCCATTATTAAAATGGACTTGGTGAAAATCCACTGCTTATTTCTAAGATAAGCAGCATAAAATGTATTGTACTGTTTTGGGATCTTGCCAGGTACTTGCAACCTGGATTGGCCACTGTTGGAAACAGAATCTTTGGCTTGATGGATCTTCGATCTGTCCCAGTATGGCAATACTTATGTTCTTATAAAAGGATGTTATCAGTGTTGTTCTACAGGGATCTGTCCTTGGGCTGGCTCTTTTTAACATTGTTTTGAATGATATTGTGAAAGGACTGTCTGGTAAGGCTTGTCTTTTTGTGGATGATACCAATCTCTGTAATAGAGTAGACATCCCAAGTGTGTGGATAAGATAAGGACAGATCTTGCAAAGCTTGAAGAATGGTCCAGAAATTGACAACTAATGCTAAAAAATGCAGAGAGACATGCACTTGGGCTGCAAAAATCCAAGGGAACAGTATAGTATAGGGGATGAAGTACTTCTGTGTAAGAAAGAAGAGCAGGATATGGGGGTGATCTTAAGGTGGCAACAGGTTAGAAAAAGGTGACAGTCAATGCCAGAAGAACGCTTGGGTGGATATAGGTTACCATATTTTGTCCTCTGAAAAAGAGGACACTGTCACGCCCCTGCCCCACCCACCCATGCACATTTTACATTCCTGTCCCGCCCTTTCTCGCTCTCACCTGCCCCTGTCACATATTCCCTTCCCCCAGGTCACATATTCCCCTCCCTTGCGCCCCGTCCCCTCCCCTCCCTCAGGTCACATATTCCCCTCCCCTCCCCTTACTTACTATCTACTGCCCTGGTGGTCTAGTGATCTCTTCAGGGCAGAAAGATCCCCCTCTTTCCTGCCTGGAGCACTGCCCCTTGCCCTGCATCCTGTTGCTGTGTGACGATCTCAGGATTCAAAATGGCCACCAAGAGTTGAAGTCTCGCGAGGCCCCTTCAACTTTTGGCGGCCATTTTGAATCCCGAGACCCATCACACAGCAACAGGATGCAGGGCCAGGGCAGCGCTCCGGGCAGGAAAGAGGGGGCTCTTTCCTGTCCCGAAGAGGTCACTAGACCACCAGGCAGTAGATAGTACGTAAGGGAAGGGGAGGGGAGGCTAGCATAGGTCTGCCGCCCACCCACCCATTTGTCTAGAAATCCGGACAAATGGGCGGGACTGGCAAAACCCACCCGGATGCCCAGACATGTCTGGGTAATCTGGACGTATGGTAACCCTAGGTTGATAGGCAGAGGAATAGCTAGTAGAGAGAAAAAAAAGAAGTGATAGTGCCATTGTATAAATTTCTGGTGAGGCCCCATTTAGAATAATATGTACAATTCTGGAGACCACACCTTCAAAAGATATAAATAGGATGGAGGTCAGTTCAGAGGGTGGCTACAAAATTGGTCAGTAGTCTTCATTGTAAAGCGTATAGGGACAGACTGTATATACCTCCATATGTATATTATGGAAGAAGTGGAAAAGAGGGGATATGATAGAGACAAATATCTCTGTGGCATTAATGTACAGGAGGTGAACCTTTTTCAAATGAAGGAAACTCTGGAATGAGAGGGATAATATGAAGTTAAGAGGTTATAAGTTCAGAAGTAATCTAAGGAGATCAATGCGTATAATAGCTTCCCAGTGGAAGTGGTGGAGACAAAGACTATGTGTGAATTCACAGACAAGAGTGGGACAGTGACATGGGTTCTCTTAGGAAGAGGAGGAGATAATGGATAGGCAGACTGCATGGGCCATTTGGCCTCTTTTTTCTCTCTCTCCCCCCACGCTGGTTGTTGGACTGATTTCCTGCTGCTGTCCTATTCAGTTTGTAGTCTCTTTCTGTTTCCGCTTCTTCCGCTGACGAAGAAGGGCAACCTTCGAAAGCTAATTCAAGAAATGTATTAAGTTAGTCCAATAAAAAAGGTATCATCTTATTTTCTTTTCCATGCTTTATTTTGTTTGCTTTCTATTGATAACCTTTAAGAGTGGGACTAACACGGCTACCCACACCTCTCTACGCTTGAAACTGTAAATCACTTTGACTTTCTTTTGAAAGGTGACATATAAATACCAGAATAAACATAAATATTTATCTGCCATCATGTTTCTATTTATAACTTAGCAACAGAACTTGTCAGTACTTCTTCTGACAGTGAGGTGCAATAGCAGTGCAACTAATATTTATTCCTGATGCAAAAACAAACAGATAAATAGTAATCTATATAATAATTCTCGCGTGGAACATTCTGAAGCTCAGCTCTGTCAGAGGAAACACTGAAGGGTAGGCTGTCAGACACTCAGTCTCACTCATATGCACCACTCACTGTCACTCCTAGACCCGCCCTCAGCCACGCCCCTTCCGCACATAATTCGCTACCCCAACGTTCTAAATGAAGCCTCCAACCGGAAGTTGAGGCGTCGAGACCACTTTTCGCCCATTGCTGTGTGCCTCGCCCTCGCATCAGAACGTGATGACGCTGAGGGCGGAGCACTCACACTCCACGAAACGCCATTGACGACGGCGCAACACTGACACTCCAGAAAACACGATCTTAACCAGCACACACCCAGCTGTCACTGCCCCCCCCCCCTCGGCGCATAGAAACGGAATGCGAAAATGCTGCGAGTTCAACCGGCACACACCCAGCTGTCACTGCCCCCCCCCTCGGCACATAGAAACGGAACGCGAAACAGCTGTGAGTGCTCCCACAGCACAGACAATGCAGGAAATACTGACATGGGGAAATGGAGCTCAAACATCAAACGACAACGGTGCTGGTACAGCAAGGCTGGACGGGGAAGGTCACTGAGGCAAAAGGGTTTCACTGATCGAAAGACGCTTCACTGCTGATCTGCACAGTAGAGTGCACAAACAGGAAGCAACTCCATCCCCTCTAACAGCTGCATGACGAACATGAATGCAAAGGTACTCGGTGCACAGGCATCAACAGCTGCAGGGTCACCAGGTTCAAAACTTGCCTTCTACCATGCTGGGATTTACAGCCTCACCAACTTTCACTTTTCCTTTCACAGCTGCCCTTCCATCCCTATTTGCTCTTCACACCAGAGGAGGGGGTGCTCACACCACAGAGGGAGGAGAGGAAGGTATCTCTCTCTCTCTCTCTCTCTCTCTCTCTCACACACACACACACACATACACTCGCACATTCACTCTCTCTCTCTCTCTCTCTCTCACACACTCACTACCACAAACACTCTCTCTCAAACATACACACTCCCAGGAAAACCTTGCTAGCGCCCATTTCATTCGCTCAGAAACGGGCCTTATTTACTAGTAACCTCAGAAAACACATGCCAAAGGCCCTGACTCACACTTGGAACTTAGCAATGCTTTCTCTCTTGCCCCTCGGGCCATAGGAAGAATAACACTGTCCTTACGCTTTGGGTGCACTTGAAAAAGTCCTTTGCTCCCTGTTGTGACAGGTCTTCCCTTTCCCTTTTGGATTCCAAGCTGATGTTTCACAGCCATCTCCTGGACAAGGTCATGTAGATAGGATGCCCCCGCTCCACAGCATTTTCAGTCTGTGTTTGTAGTGGAAAGCTGTCTCAGCAAAGAAGCTGGACTACACACAGCCTTTTCCAGAACTAATCTCAGCTGCAGTTAAGATGCCAGTGGTTCCAAAATCTGGTCCCGGAGGCACCCCAGCCAGTTAAGTTTTCAGGCTATCCACAATGAATATTCATGAGAGAGATTTGCATACAGTAGGGCAGTGCATGCAAATCTCTCTCATTAATATTCATTGTGAATACCCTAAAAACCTTATTGGTTGGGGTGCCTCTAGAACCGGGTATGGGAACCACTGTGTTACCCTGTATTGATTCTTACTCAGTACATCAGTACAGCACGTACTTGTAGTTCAGGGTCATGAATGAGCACTGATGGGCCAATTCCCATTTCTCTTACTGGTGACTTGGAAGCTTGCCTGCTTGGACCCTGAACCCTCGATTGATTCCAGTAGCCATTGCTGGCTAAAAAGAATATCGCACAGTTGTAAAACAGTGCCCTGGATGGCTTCAAGAAGGTGGCCATGTATGCTAGAGGTAAGCCTGGCATAGTTGGGAAAGGTTTTCAACGAGCTTCAGCTAGTTTGATATAGTGCAGATATGGAACATAAACAGGTAATACATGCAGAACAGGTATTAAGGAACATCTTTTTTCCGGATCAATGGGCTTATGTAATAAACTGATCTAAAATGGTGACATCAAAATTATTCTTGATATTCAGTTTGCGGCAGTCAGTGTTTTTTTAAACACCAGCTGCTATGAGTTTCTTATGCCTGAATATTCAGCATCAAGCCATACCCAGATACTGATGCAGAACAGACAGTTATAAAGATGTCACTGGAAGTTATCCAGGTATTGACAATATTCTGATCAGTACCTAAATAACTACCTGGATATATCTAAAAAAATATATAATGGAATTAGAAAAGGTACAGAGTAGGCAACGAAAATGATAAAGGGGATGGGGCGACTTTCCTATGAGAAAAGGCTAAAGTGGCTAGGGCTCTTCAGCTTGGAGAAAAGACAGGTGAGGGGAAATATGATAGAGGTCTATAAAATAATGAGTGGAGTGGAACGGGTAGATGTGAATCGCTTGTTTACTCTTTCCAAAAATACTAGGACTAGGGGGCACACAATGAAGCTAGAAAGTAGTAAATTTAAAACGGATCAGAGAACATATTTCTTCACTCCACGTGTAATTAAACTCTGGAATTCATTGCCGGAGAATGTAGTAAATGCAGTTAGCTTAGCGGAGTTTAAAACAGGTTTGGATGGCTTCCTAAAGGAAAAGTTCATAGACCATTATTAAAATGGACTTGGGGAAAATCCACTGCTTATAAGCAGCATAAAATGTGTTGTACTGTTTTGGGATCTTGCCAGGTACTTGTGACCTGGATTGGCCACTGTTGGAAACAGGATGCTGGGCTTGATGGACCTTTGGTCTGTCCTAGTATGGCAATACTTATGTTATTTAATTGTCCTAACTTTATCCGAATAGTTTTCTAACAGTCTGAATATTACTGCTAACTGGGTAACATTACATCTTAGTTCCACCCATGGACTATCTGTATAGTGCCAGAATGATCAGTGGTAATTTTCAGCAGCATTATCTAGCTAATGTCATTGAAAGTACATGGCTAGCCCTAGTGAATAGCACTTATCTGAGTAGAAACTTCTCCTATCCACACAAATGCCACTGAATATCGACCCATTTAGATTTAGAGGCTATTTTAACACTGGCTAAGATTCAGTAGATGAAATGACTTCACATTTTCAAGCAATTCTCATGCTTTTAAAGAGCTGCATTCAATAATAGAAACGTGTCCATCTTTCTTGTCTTTATTTCTTTATTAGAAGTGTGGCCATCATGACAGTACTGTATTTTTCAAGGCTCTCCATTAGAATTAGCTAACTTAAATCTCTTTCAACAGCATACTAGCTCCGTGACCAAGAAGTGACACTTCCTCAGCCAGTACAAGATAACTTATCTGTAATTTCTCTGCACAGCCATTTCATTATTGTCCTTATGCCACAGCAGTGAACTGCTATTGTAAGTGGCAAGCATGAGACACCACCAATAAAAGAACAGGATAAATTGCATTTATCTACCTTCAACATACGCATAATTTGAAAAGGAAATGACCACTCAGGGAAAACTGCTACATGCCAAGAGGAAAATTAAGCATGCAGGGTTCAGAGTTTTAAAACCACCAACTTTTGGCATAGATACTAAAGATTAGTTTTACTGTTTACATGAGATTTGTGATGATCTGTCAGCTGCATGGCTACCTTTGTGGAAAGTTTCTGAAAGTGAGTTAATACGCTGACTTGATTAGATTTCCTCAGTATGAAAGTTTGAGCCTGAAACATGAATGCAAGGCCATTCTTAAATGTAAAATTAAGTCAAAGCATGGCAAGCAACACATAAACAGAAAATGATGGCAGTTCAAATCCTTGCAGTTTCTCATCTGCCCTTCCTGTTGCAGTATCACAAATTTCACAAGGGTAGAGAACAAAATTCAACAATATGAAATGTTCTGAGCATTGAAGGAAGAGACCAGCCTATAAATAATTTAAACAAGTGAAACCTCAGCTGCTACAGAAGGTCTACGCAGATAGCCGTTCACAAATGGCTAAAATCACTGGTTCCAAGTAAGGCATCGAAAAAGTAACAGTGAAAAACAACTCCTAAAAATGGAGGGGAAAAAACACTGTTACAAAAAAAGATGCTAGTAAACTGTAGCACACAGTCCACAATCCTCAACAAGGGCTCCCCCCCTCACTTTGATTTCTTCTTCAGGAGGAATAATGCACAAACATTCAATCCTGTGCTACAGTAAATGAATAAAGAATAGAGTAGGGTCGGATCCACAGTATTTTTGGATGCTGGTGTGAAATATTTCATCCTAAGCTAAGTAACGATAGTAACATAATAGATGACAGCAGAGTGGGATTTGAACAGGCCACCTCTGGATGTCAAGGCTGGTGCTCTAACCACTAGCTTACTCCTCCACTTTGTTTGCACTGTCTTGAATAATTGCACATTAAAATGTCTATGCTTTAATTCACTGTCAGCACTCCTATGTACTTCTAGAAGCCAGTAAAACTCCATTCACCTCAGCTCAAATTTTGGTTTTTTCTATCTCTCCACTCACAGATCTATGTCTCAGTGATGGTTTGATGCTCCTTATCCAGTGTTTCCTTCCATGTGTCTCATCTCCTTTTAATCATGTTTTTATTATGAGTTACATCATGTTTGCATTTCTAGTACTTTATATTTGTTATAGATTATCTTGGGCAAACAGAAAAATCAATTCATAAATGTATCATGAAAAAATTAAATTAATTTTTCTTTCCCTACCTTTCTTTCCTCCAGGCCTCCAGAATGTGTCACAAACTCTATGGGGGCTCCTTCCCAGAGACATCCAATCTTGTCTTTTCTATGTTATTTGTTGCATAAAATTATAAGTCTAATTCTTGACCCTGGGCTTGCTTTGCAACTCTGCTGGCTACCTTTGTTTTTGTGTTGGCCCTTTCTATTCTGGTCACGGGAAATGCAGATCCCACCATACCCCCATATTGGAGCAAAAGGTACAATTACTATTCTGTGAACTCAAGATACATAGAGGGGCATTTTTGATATGACGTCTAAATCTGACTTTGGACATTTTGCAGAAATGACCAAAAATCAAGTAATGAAGACCATTTTCAAATCAGGAAAAATTATCTTTTTTCTTTGACATAACCATTTCCTAGACGTTGTTATGCTTAATATATCTATCTTTTGGACCATTAAAAAAAAAGTTTAAGTGAAAAATGCACAAATCAAGCCATTGGGACGTAGGAGGAGCCAGTTTTCCTTGTAGACTGGCCATAAAGGCATCCCAGCAGAACAGTGTGGCACCCTAGGGGGCACTGCAGTGCACTTCATATAAAATGTTCTAGGTATACATCTCACCATTACCCCCTTATATTGTAGGTAAGCCCTTCAAAACCCACAAAAAAACTACTGTACTCAATGGTACACCACTACAATAGCCCTTGTGGCTGCAGGTATCACCTATATGTGGGACAGTAGGTTTGGTGTATTTGGGGGAGGAGGCTGACACTTTCCACCACAAGAGTGCACTGCATACTGACCACTAGACTATTCCAGGAACCTGTGTGCTGCTCTAATAGGACTGGCCAATACATCTGAACCTGTCACAGAGGCTGGCATGTACTGTTTCATTTAAAACTTTGCAGAGTGGGAGGGGATCAGTGGCACTGAAGGAGTAAGACGATGTCATTCCTCTATTCCTGCAGTGATCATCTGAGCATTTAGGGTCACTTTTTTGTGGCTTGTTCATTAATAAAACAGGTCTAGACCAAAACGTCCAACTTATAGCCCTGGATGTTTTTGTTTTGTTCCATCATGGCAGACAAACATTCAAATATTAGGAACGCTGAGATCCCACCCTTAACATGCCCTGACATGCCCCCCTTGTGATTTCAACGCACTTACTACTACTACTACTACTACTATTTAGCATTTCTATAGTGCTACAAGGCGTACGCAGCGCTGCACAAACATAGAAGAAAGACAGCCCCTGCTCAAAGAGCTTACAATCTAATTCTTATGCATTTCATAGAAAAACATCTAAAAATTGGTTTTAAAAATACAATTTGGACCTTTTTTGTGAGGCAAAACATCCAAATGCAGATTTATGCCACTTCTTGGATGTTTTTGTCTTGAAAATGAGCCCTATAATGAACTATTTTCCATGTAAGATGGATATTACGCCAGCAGACTGCAGAATAGCTTAATCTTGTGTTCTCCATTCATATGAAACCCAGATGCAAATATAAAGAAAATAAGGGGTACCAGAGGAAATGAACTCAGTATAACAAGCTGATCCCTTGCAAACAATGGGTTATATCAGAAAGTCATCACACAATGGGGTACGGTATTGTTGAGGAAAGGTTGTATACCCCAGAAGAATGGCACGTTTCAGGTCAGCATTAATGTGCATTGGCAGAACTGTATAGGGATGTTTTCACAGCTTGTTCTGACTGTATTTTGCTCTAAGTACTGTTATCTTCACAGAACAAAGAAAGGTTTCACCGTACAGTAACTCTTCAGGGGCTCATATTATTCAGCAGATTCACACTGATACAATTGTTATATACACAAACTCCTTGTGTGCTATCAAATACCAGCATGGTTCAGTAGGATAGTCACTGAATAGTTGATTTATATGGAAATCCACTAACATAATAAAAGAAAGAAACAATAAAATCTTTTCCTGTTGCAACGGGATAAGGTATTCAATATGTTATCCTTATGTAAGCAGGGTTTATATGATATCTGTGAGTGTTTTTGATTTCTAGGTTATAAATAACATCTTTGGCCTTATGTTGTATTTTTACAGTATGATGCTTGGCATCTGCTACAGACACCTGCACTTGAAGCATAAAAACAGATTTCAATCAAATGTGTGAAGTATTATTAGGATAATATCTTTCAATAAACGCTATATATGTATGCTATTGCCTCCACCAGTCTAAATCTACATCTGAGCCTGACTAATTTTCCTGCTGGTAAAATTGTCCCCAGGATTCTATATATCATGCCAAGATTTCTGCATGGAAATCGAAGCATATTCCATAACAATGTGCATAATTAATTAATTAACATGCTAATAAGTGCTGATAATTGGCTATTAACAACCAATTAGCACTAATTGTCATTAATTAGAATTTGCGTGCACTACTTGCTAAGCGTATTCTGTAACATGCACATTGCATAGTTGAAAAGTGGGTGTGGTTATGAGCGTGGAATGGGTGTGTGGTGGGCATTTGTAAAATCTATGTGCATTGTTATAGAATATACCCACTCTACACCTAATTTAGGTGTTGGGATTTACACCAGGTTTTACTTGGCATAATTGACCACAACAAAATTTAGTCAAGTGAATTGGCACTTGGCGTATTCTCCTGATGCAGGCCCTCTGGCCGAAACACAGCGTTGTGTTGAGTCATTTTTGATTTCTCAATAAACTTTGCTTTTACTAAGATATTGTGTGCGCCAGTCTCTGGAGGTCCGTGGTTCTTTGTTCCTACTTTTCTTTCCTTGAATTCTATAAACCACATGGAAATTTAGGCTTATTCTATAAAGTACACCTAAATTCATTTTAGCGCCAAATTTTTATAGAATCTAGTCCTATGTGCGCTACTGATCACCGTTGATTCATGGAAGGGGTAGACAATTTTCAGACAATTTACTGAGATATAAAGTTTTGAAAATTGCTTGTCTCCAAATAGCATGGAAAGGGGTTAGAGAATGAACATGGACAGCACTTTGCAGTTAGTACTCAATAACTTTGCACACACACTGTTACCATGGTAGATAAAGATCCCTTAATGCCACCTACATATGTGGCGTTAGGTGTGTCCACGTTAACTACAATGCACTTATCCCCTAATTCTGTAGAAGTCACCAAAAATTGCAGTTGCACATGCCCAATTTCTGCATGCAATTTAAATAGCAAGCAAAATTAGCGCCAATGATTGGCTTTTTAACAAGTAATTATTGACACTAATTAAATTTAATTCAACATTAAGGACTAGATACTATATACTACACTTAATAAAATTGGCACCGAAATGAAATACACCTAAGCATATTCTATTAAGTATATCTAAATTTAGACGTACTTTATAGAATAAGCCTACATTTCCATAAGGTTTATGGAATATGCTGAGTGCCTATCTGCGTGACTAAGAAGGGCATTTCAAAAGAAATGTCTAAATCAGAATTTGGACGTTTTACAAAAACGTCCAAATTCCAAATAGGAAAGAAGGTCATTTTCGAAAAAGATGGACGTCTATCTTCTGTGTTTGAAAACACAGCCAATTAAGTTACGCATGGTATTATAGAATACGCCTGGATTTCAGCGTGGATCTCTAGGTGCACTACATAGAATTTGGCAGTAAATGCTTTTGTACTAACCAGGAGAAGTACCATACATTACTCCCTATGGACACCTTTTACCAAGCTGTGGAAAAAGGGGGCCTGCACTGGCATCAGCGCATGATTTTCACATGTGCCCAGGCCCCCATTTACCACAGCAGATAAAAGGGAAGTCTCTCTTTTCTGCAGGAAAGGGCCACCTGGCAAGTAAAGCATTTGCCGTGTGGTTAATTTGGGGAGGAGCCCTTACCACCACCCATTGAGGTGGCGGTAATGGCTCCCATACTAACCTGCCGGTAACCGGGGCACCACACGGCACTGCCCAATTACCACCAGGCACACTCCGGTGCCAGATATGATGGCACGTTAGGGGTGGGAATTACTGCCGGGCTGCTGTGGTAGCCTGGATGTACTTCCTGTTAGTGAGCAGTAAGCCTGCGTTGGGCTCACCGCTGCTTAGTAAAAGAGGCCCTATGTTACACACAACCTGCAATACAAAATAGTGGGAATGCACTTCTTGTTGCAGCATTAATTTGAGCTTGCCATTTATTAAAGTCTCACATTATAGCACGCTAAGCCTAAAATGTAATGTATTTTCTTAGAAGGGCCCCTAAGTTTCTAAAAGAAACTGGACTAGCAACACTTCCAATACCTTTAAAGAAGTCTCAGAATGAAAAATGAACTCCATCTATAAGTAAGCCTTATCTATATATCCTGGTGCAAATTACTCAACTAAACTAATTTAGTTTTTTCTTTATTCAACTTCAATAAATGTTAAGGACGCTCACACCTCTACTACATTCGACCATTTCTGTATGATAAACTTTAAGTCTATACAAGCTGATTTCATTGGAACTGGCAAGATAATATCATCTGCATAGCTGTAAAAACAGCCACCCAAATCATGTTAGTTACCTACAAAAAGAGTTCTTAAAGATATTAAGCAAAATATGTGACAATGGGGATCCCTGAGACACACCACAGTTGGCAGTACATGTTCTGATAAGAAGTTGTTTTTCTGTCCTCTGTATATTCTGATGGATAAAAAAAACCTCTGAACCATTCTAAACATCTAATTCAAATATCACTCAATTTCTTCAACAGCACTGTACATAAAAATAAATAAGTAAATAAAAAATATAAGACAATCAATAAACAAAACATAAAGCATTAATAAATTGGTATAAGATAACAAAACATATCAAAGCTATTAAAAACATAAGTACAAATGTCTAAAAATATAAAACTATATAGCACACAAACAAATTAAAACATACACATAGTCTATTATAATAAAACATATCAAAATAATACATAGAAAACTATATAAAGACTAGTAAAAAAAGGCCCGTTTCTGGAGCAAATGAAACGGGCGCTAGCAAGGTTTTCCTCCCCAACCCCCCCCCCCCCCACCTCTTTGTCTTTGTGAAGCCACTGACGCCATTGCTCCGCACCTCGTCAACACACCTTCATCATCATCTTCGTTCTGAAGCCACTGACACCATGGCTCCGCCCTCGATGTGTGACGCCATTGCTTCGCCCTCAACGTCATCACGTTTGACGTGAGGGCGGGGCCCAGAGACTTGGTGATTTCGGTGGCTTCACCCCCTGGGGCTCCCCTTGCTGGGACGGGCAATGCATTCTGGGAGACGTAGTTCAGGATTTTGTTGTTTCATTTTGTACCTCTGGGCTGTAGCCTTGTCACAATATATATATATATATATATATTTTAAGAAACAAGCCACTATGAGAATGACAAAGCAGCATCAACATTAACAGGAAGTCTTCAAACACTGTATCTGATAAATTTTGTGATCCAAAGGCCTAAACCACTGAGGAGATGAATGACATTTAAGTTATTCCCTTCATACACAAAGATTTACAATAGATCTCTCCAAAACTGCATTATCAGTAAGCAGAGATATAAAACTTGTATGCACTGTTCAGTGTAGAGTTTTTCCAACTATATATTACTTGTGTACATTGAAGCATGTAATGATCTGAATGTAACTCTCCTTAAGCTACCATTGAAAGGTGTGAGCTAATTCAATAATAAATGGTCTCATATTCAAAAGGGCTTAACCAAGCAGGAGAGGTTACTGTCCCACCACGAGATGAATATGCTATGGCTCAAAAGATGTATTATCCTACAAGGTCCTTGCGAAGGCAGGATCAAGAATTGTTGACTGTTCCCTCTATACAGTATTCAACTGCAGACTGTTCGTATGCAAATTTTTTCTGTTGTGGGACTTCAATTATGGATGCTTTGTCTCTTAGGTATGACAAGCAACTTCTTTGGCTGCACTTAAGAAACAGATAAAGGCTTTGGTGTTTCAGAGAGCATTTTCTGAAGCATAGTTTGGTGGGGGGCTTGGGCTTCAAGATTAAGGTTCTGTTTATGTTTATTGAGTGTATTGGTGTTTATGTGATATATGTTTTGTTTTATTGTACTGGGCGGATTTTACATGTTAGTAAATAATAAATATCAGTGGAAAGTATATAGGCTAGATTCTATATATGGCGCCTGAAAAATCCATGCAGAAAAAATTACACCTAGGCGTATTCTTTAAAGTACACCTAAATTTATAGAATAGACTTAAATTTCCACACGGTATATAGAATAGCTGAGTGGCTCAGAACCATGACCAAATTCTTTGCGTCTATTTAGCCACGTTTTACTTGGTGGAAATCCTGATATCTAAAGTAGGTGCAGATCAGGTGTATTCTATAATAATGTGTATAGATTTTAGAAATGCCCAGCGCCTTTTTTCAAGCAAAAAAGGTGCCGGTACTCAAATGCCAGGCCACCCTTCAGGGTGGGATGATCATTGAGGGACCTACCCCACAATAGCCAAGCCCCCTGCAAGCAGTCACAGAATCTAGGACAAGGCAGAACTGGTGTGTAAAGCCTGAACTCTTTCATTAAAACTTGGGGACCATGGGTCAATTTCAGCAGACAATGGAAAAAGGTGCCGGTACTCAGTACCCCCAAGTACCCCCTCAAAAAAAGCCCTGAAAATGCCCATGCCCCGTCATAGCCCTGACTCATTTTCAAATATGGAGCTCATTTTCAAAAGAGAAAACGTCCAAAAAGTGGCATAAATCTGCATTTGAATGTTTTTCTCACAAAAAGTCCAATTGGTATTTTCAAAACCAATTTTTAGATGTTTTTCTATGAAGTCTGTCAGAAGTGCGTTCAAATCACAAGCAGATGTGTCAGGGGCGTATTAAAGGCGGGATCTGGGTGTTCCTAACACTTGGATGTTTTTCAGCCATAATGCAACAAAACAAAACCATCCAGGACTAAAACGAAGACGTCTTGAGCTAGACCTGTTTTTATAATGAATAAGGCACAAAAGGGTGCCTTAAATGACCAGATGACCACTGGAGGGAATCAGGGGTGACCCCCCCCCCCCCAATACCCCTCCAGTGCTCACTGACCCCCTACCACCCCTACAAATGTGAATACAAATATGATTTACCAACCTCTATGACAGCCTCAGATGTTAGAGCCAGGTCTATTAGAGCAGCATGCAGGTCCCTGGCGTAGTGTAGTGGTCAGTGCAGTGCACCATGGCATGAGGGGCTCTGGTTCCTATCTCCCTCTACCTGTCACATTTGTGGTGGAAACTGTGAGCCCTCCAAAAATCACCAGAACCTACTGTACCCATATATAAGTGCACCCTTCACCCATAAGGGTTATTGTGTACAGCTGTGGGCAGTGGGTTTGAGTGGGTTTTGGGGGGCTCAGCAGACAAGATAAGGGAGCAATGCTGAGATGTGTACCTGGGAGCATGTTTTTGAAGTCCAGTGCAGTGCCCCCTAGGGTACCCCATTTATCTTCTAGGATGTCTGGGAGACCAGTCTACTAACAATGCTGGCCCCTCCTACATCCCAATATATTGATTTTCTATGTTTTTCACTTGGACATTTTTGTTTTGAAATGAACCAAAAAACAAAATATCCAAAATATAAAACCATGCTAGAAACAGTATTTTCTAAAACAAAAGATAGACGTTTTTCTTTTTGGAAAATGAACTTCTTTCTTATTCAGATTTTGGATGTTTTTTTTTTTTGCAAAACGTCTAAAGTCGGTCTTACACATCATATCGAAAATGCCCCTCCATGTGACTTAGAATGTAGGGGCACCACGTTATTAAATAAACTTAGTGAGTTATTTGCGTAAATCTCAATTAATGCCAATTACTGCTGATAATTGCTTGTTAACATCCAATTAACAGCACTGATTAGCTAGTTAACCAATTAAGTTATGTGCTTTGTTATAGAATACACCAGTTTCTGCGAGGATTTTCAGGCACCATGTATAATTGTATGCAGACGAAAACCACTCACAACCAAATGGGTTGATTATTTTTGCATACTTATATGATGGCATTATTAATGTGCTCAATTGCATTTCAGAATGACAATCTTTTGTTGATTATATTTGATTGTGGTAACTGTGGTTAGTGTATCTGGGTTTAAAAAAGGTTTGCACAAATTCCTGGAGGAAAAGTTCATAGTCTGCTATTGAGGCAGACATGGGAAGCAACTGTTTGCCCTGGGATTTGTAGTATGGAGTGTGCCACGATTTGGTTTTCTGCCAGGTACTTGTGACCTGGCTTGGCCACTGTTTGGGAAACAGGATACTGGGCTAGATGGACCACTGGTCTGACCCAGTATGGCTACACTTATGTTCTTATGTTCAATACTGATGATTCCATTTAAATAATTATGTTTTTGTTTCTTGGATAAAAGATTTAAGATATCAGATTTTCTGCATTCTATTCTGTAGTACCATATATAGCATAAATAATTCCATCAAAACTATCACCCAAAGGCAACTCAGGGCTAATAGTTGACGTTTACCAGTTTTTCCAGACCTTAGTTTACTGGTTAAGATTATTTTCAACCACAGGAGTTTTGCTGTTTGGAGAAAGGTGCATTTCTTTTTGTGCTGCCTTTGCACTTATTGTAGCTCACACACCTTGGGCATTACAATAACTGTGGGAGGAGAGCCTCCATGTAAGGAGTTCAATAAAAGCCGATAGAGCACACATGACTTGGAACAAGTTTGCTCTGCACTTTTTCCATGTAAGTAGCAGAAAGTAGAGTACATAAGATCAAATGCATTTATGGATTGATCGAGCACTGAAACATAAAACAATGATGCCTTGAGGGACACACTTGTATTATATGTAATCTGTGATTATATGCATCTATACTGACAAAAAACGTTCTGTTCAAGGAGTTTTTTGATGTTCTGGTCTCTTTATTTTGCTGATTCTCTATGCCACTGGCAGAAACAACCAGTTGATAATTCGAATTCAATGTGTTGTAATTGATTTGGAAAGTCACTGTGAATCTTTGCTTATGATCTACTATGGGATCTTTTACTAAAGTGCACTAAGCAGTTCACATGCAAACTAAGGGCCCCTTTAACTAAGCGATGGTAAGCCCAATGTGGGCTTACCGCTCGCTAAACAGGAAGTACCGCAGCAGCCCGGTGGTACTTCTCACCCTTAGTACACCATCATATCCGGCGCTACAAAAATATTGTTTTTTTTATTGTGCTGGAGTGTAACCGGCGGTAATTGGCAGTGCCGTAGGAGAGACTTCCCTTTTACCCGCTGCAGTAAAGAGGGGGCCTCGGCAAGCATGAAAAATACATGCCATCAGCAGCGGCAGGCCCCTTTTGCCGCTAGCTTGGTAAAGGGGCCATGTGTGCCCTGTTAGTGCAACAGTGTGGTAACTTACCACAAAGGCATGAAAAAATAGAGTAATTCTCAGAAGGTCAACTAAAGTTAGGTTCTGAGTTGATGCACGCTAAGCATAAATTCTATAATGACAGTTATATGCACAACTGCCATTATAGGATACTCGTCTAAGTCCGCAT
The DNA here is from genome assembly GCF_901765095.1 of Microcaecilia unicolor. Taxonomy (NCBI): domain Eukaryota; kingdom Metazoa; phylum Chordata; class Amphibia; order Gymnophiona; family Siphonopidae; genus Microcaecilia; species Microcaecilia unicolor. Next base: position 538,843,748 of record NC_044031.1, read on the forward strand.
ATAAACACCTAGCTTTAGGCATGAGCACACATGCCAGCTCAATGGCTAGCATAAAAGCCACACACTAACTGTAAAAATCCATAGGCCCTTTTACTAAGCTGCTTAAGCGTCAACGCATACCCAATGCAGGCCAAATGGGGTTACCGCCTGGCTACCACAGGCTCTTGCAGTAATTTCATTTTTGGCGCACATACGATATGTGCGTCCAAAAAATAATCACTTTTGAATGTGCACCAAGTGGCATTTGACTCATGTAGGTCATTACCGCCCAGTTACTGCATGAGACTTTACCATTAGTCAATGGCTAGCGGTAAGGTCTCAGACCCAAACGCATGTACGCCAATTTTGATTTTGCCACACGTCTATTTTTGTCAAAAATTAAAAAATATAATTTTTTACAGATGCGCTGAAAAATGGAGCTGCGTGTGCCCAAAACATGCGCTACACTAGCGCAGGCCATTTTCAGTGCACCTTAGTAAAAGGACTCCTTAATAAACAATAACAAAAAAATGGTAGCTGATAAAACTAACAATACAATGAAGAGCCCCAGACACTCTTGACAAGAGGCTAGCAGCCACATGGTTTGTCATTTGAATGAATTAAACCTTTGGTTTATTTTCAATGTCGAGTCACAACCCCTGAAGAAGCCATTAGAGTGAAACGGGTCTGGTGCTGTGGGTGACAGTTAAGTGCTCAACTTCTGTTGCAAAATATAGAATAAGGAACAAGAATGAAGTTCAACTATTGCTGCTTTGTGCAACGTGACATATTTGAACAGAAACTTGAAAAATTGAAACTTAAATTAATTTTTTTTCAAAAAATATGAATAACCAATATAGTTAAATAAAATTAAAATACCACGAGGGTTTTAGATCAATGATGAGTAACACAACCCTAGTGAAAGATGCTGAAATTGTAATAGCATTTGGGTGTTTTGAGATCTTTTCCTTATGTTTTATATATCATTGAGACCATATATTATTTGAATTATTTTGCTGGGTTCTTCATTGTATTGTTAGTCATTTAAGGACATTTAGAACTTCAGTTTGTTTTCCCTCAATTAATTTTCACACTGATAATTCTATCCACAAAATAGCAAACCAGTTTGAAAACTAATGCTGTGATGGTAACTCCAAACTCGTTCCTTTTATCTTGCTGCAACCATATGCCTGGAATAGACTCCCTGAGCCGGTACATCAAGCTCCATCTCTGGTTGTCTTCAAATCTAGGCTAAAAGCCCACCTTTTTGATGCTGCTTTTAACTCCTAACCCTTACTCACTTGTTTAGTACCTGTACTTTTCATTTTCACCTTAGTAATTCCTTATCTCTTATTTGTCCTGTTTGTCTGTCCTAATTAGATTGTAAACTCTTTCAAGCAGGGACTGTCTCTTCGCCTGGAATAAACTTCCTGAGCCCCTACGTCTTGCCCCATCCTTGACCACCTTTAAATCTAGACTGAAAGCCCACCTCTTTAACATTGCTTTTGACTCGTAACCACTTGTAACCACTCGCCTCCACCTACCCTCCTCTCTTCCTTCCCGTTCACATTAATTGATTTGATTTGCTTACTTTATTTTTTTTTCTATAGATTGTAATCTCTTTGAGCAGGGACTGTCTTTCTTCTATGTTTGTGCAGCGCTGCGTACGCCTTGTAGCGCTATAGAAATGCTAAATAGTAGTAGTAGTAGTAATGTTCAAATATACAGCACTTATTGTAGCTGTGTACACACTGTGTACGTCTTGTAGCACTATAGAAATGATTAGTAGTAGTAGTAATAGTAGTAGTGTGGTAAGTTAGAAACTTCAAATATTTACAAAATAGAATAATTTTATATGAAGTGCCCTCAGATTATGAATTCACTTTTGTGGTGTCTGCCACAATAATAATAATAATAAAGAAAACCCATAAGATCAATTATGGGTGGAATAATATTGCTGCAGCAGTGCATAGATATATTTTGTTATGGTGAAGGGATAAAAGAAAAATGGGTGGTAGAGGGGGAGATATATACTCAATAGGAAGATAATTTAATTATTTTGCAATGTGAGTCTTATAAAGACTTATGAATTAAAAATTAAAATTAATGAAATTTGATGTAATGAATTAATTAATTAACAATTAATTAGCAAAACGGGTTAAAAAATAAGAAGGGATTACTGGGAAGAGATGTTGAAGTTTAGTAAGGCATTCATATTAAAGCAGAAAAAATGGTGACTTCAAAGAGTATGTAAATTATGGCTTGGTTTTTTTAAGGTTGGGGCGGAGCACAAGAACACGAGAAAGTCAGGAAAATTGGAGGGCTCCGAACAGAGGAGAGTTGATGGGCAGCAAGGAGGAATGCCAGTTAAGGGAACTGAAGCAAGAAATTTCATCCCACCCAATCCCTCCCAAAATTGAGAAGAACGAGGGTTGGGATTGAGAATTTGGGTAATTTTGTTGTTGGGATAGCAATGTTTAGGGATGTTAAAAAGGGGTAGTTTAAGTCACAGTTGTGATAATTTGAATGAGAATTTTTCAAGTAGCCTTCATTTAAGGACAATGAATTTACTGGCTATATGGATTTTACAGTGTAATCTGCTTGTGTGTGAAACCGCCAGAACCATAACTGAGGCCTTGATGCCTCACTGGTCTCATTTTACAATGTTGTTCATGGAGTATTAATACATTTCATGGAATAAATATGTGCAGCTAGGTCTGCACTGACTAGCTTTATAAAAAGGTAATACGAAAAGTGAAGGTGTGCATTGAAATCTTGATAATAACTTTTTATTTGTGTTGGTTATGAAGTTTTGAGTGGTTAATAAAGCTGCGGCCAAAATTATTTCTCCATTTTATAAGGATTGTCATAGTATTCTTTGTTCCTGTGTAGTCAGGAATGGATGCAATGCAAGTGCCAATATTATGTGCACATGGAATTCACTAAGGGGTTCTTTTATAAGCTAGCAGCGTAAAAAGTGACCAGTGGGCACGTGTTTTGGTTGCGTGCTGGGGTCATTTTTATACCGCAGCTTGGAAAAAAGGCATTTTCAGGGAGCAGTAAATGGCCGAGTGCTAAAATTAAAAGTAGTGTGTGGCTATTTACTGCCTGAGCCCTTATCGCCACCCATTGACCTAGAGGTAAGTGCTCACACGCTACTTGCATGGTAATCATGCAGTACATGTCAATGCGACCAAATTGCCGATTACTACCGGGAATGCCCCCTGTGGTAGAAAATATAAAAATGTTTTCTACCATGGGAAACACCGCACGCTAACTTCGGTGCCTGTGCTACCCCTGTGGTAGTGCCAATTTGGTGCACACTACCTCCACGTTAGCCCTACCACTACGTAGTAAAAGGATCTCCTAAATGTTCAATAAATAAACACCCCCCTTATTCTTGTGTTCAACGAATAACAAATAAATAGAAAGCCATCACTTCTCTTAATAGTACTCTCTCCATGTCATACTGCTTGCACAGTCCAGTCAACATTCATGAAAGTGAAACTCCAATGAGAAGCCTCCTCCAATTTTGGATTATTTCCAAATGCCCCTAGATAAACTCTTTACACACACCTGACCATGGGTTTCATCAAAGACTCAGGTGGCAGCTAGGCGCATAAATGCCTAGTATTCTACATCCTGCCTGACATAACCCCAACCCACCCATACTCCCTCCCCTCAGGTCCATGCCATCCCTTGAAGATGTGCACTTTGGAATTTTAGCACTTAATTTTAGCACTAAGGGCAGTTACACATGTAACTGCTAATTGGTGCCAATTAGTACCAATTAAGGGCAATTATAGCCTAATATTGCTCATTAACACCAGTTTTAGCTCATTAAATTAAGCATGCAACTGACATTATTTTATAACTTGTATTTGAAATCTGCCTGCTAATCACAAATTTGGGTGCACAGCTTTCTAGCATTAGGGGATAAGTGTGCACTAAGTACATAAATACATAAGTGTTGCCATAATGGTGTTACAAGAAATTATTTATTTTGGGGAAAAGAGCTCTAGAAAGCACTCGCTACTGTTTATAATTTAAGAGCAGGTGCTGTATTTATAAGTTTTAGGATATTAATTTCTCCACCAATCACCAAAGGTGATAATTGCAATAAATTAAATAAATTAAGTATATATAAAAGATACCATATACTCAGAACACAAAGAGACCGTATTTTTAGCTTCAAAAAGGTTGATTTAATATACAATTGCACACGAGAGGTAGGTTTTTAAGAGATCTTTACAGATAATCTGTGCTTAAGTAAGGCAAGGTAGCAGGTCTAGATCAAAAGTTATGTTACTTACAAGTCCTTGTTACACAGTATGAACAGCATTAGGTAAGCACATGTTTGCAGGACAGGAGAGCTTCTGCAGTGAGTGGATTCCTGAGTTGCTTGCAGTTGAAGAGAATCTGACTCTTGGGAAACAGCTTGTCCTTTTGTACCTTGCAAGCTGCAGGAGGATATGCCATGTGGATCTTTGTCCTGGTTTCCTGATTTCCACATGACCCTTGGGCATTTGCAAAGCATTGTGGTATCTTGGTCTCATGTCTGCACACGACCCCTGAGTCTTGGTCTCATGTCTTATGACATCACGAGACTTGCTGTCTGGATTTTGCTGGCAAATGGTCTTTTTGATGTACAGGGCTTCCTGCTCAGTCTCTGGGCAGATACACATTACAAGTCCTTCCTTTCTGCACATGTCTGAAAGCTGATGGGAGGGGCAGGTATACCTTTGACAAGCAATGTCCTGTTTATGGTTTCCCTCTGAGTTCTTTGTTTTCAATGGGGTATTCAGGTGCCCACCTTAGTCCATCTTTGTTAGGTGGGAGGGCAGAGGAAGCTCTTTTGTGTTTGTTAATTGACTATCCCTGCTCTCAGAAGTTCCCAGAAAAAGGGATGGGGAGAGAGGGGCTTGAAATGAAACTATTCTCTCTGCTGCAGTGTCAAATATATATATTTAAAAGCTGCACAAATATATATCTGATCCAACACAACATCATGCTACACATTTAATTCTGATGATTGGCTTATACCATAACAATGGAACAGACCAAAGGTCCGTCAAGCCCAATATTCTGATTCCAACAGTGGCCAATCCAGGTCACAAGTACCTGGCAAGATTGCAGAACAGTGAAAAGATTTATGCTTCTTATCCTACGAATAAGCAGTAGATTTTTCCAAGTACTTCTTAATAACAGCTTATGGACTTTTCTTTTAGGAAATTACTCAAACCTTTTTTAGCACTACTAGACATGAAGAGACAGTCCCTGCTTGACAGATCTTACAATCTAATTAGGACAGACAAAAGTGGACAAATAAGAGATAAAGGAATTACTAAGGTGGGAATGATAAAATATGGGTACTGACAAGGGTTAGGAGTTAAAAGCAGCATCAAAAAGTGGACTTTTGGCCTAGATTTGAAGATGGCCTGAGATGGAGCTTGACTTAACAGCTCAGGAAGTCTATTGCAGGAATATGGTATAGCAAGATAAAAGGAATGGAGTTTAGAGTTAGTGGTGGAGGAGAAGGGTACAGATAAGAGAGATTTACCCAGGGAACTGAGTTATCAGGGAGGAGTGTAGGGAGAGATAAGAGAGGAAAGGTACTGCGGAGCTGCAGAGTGAATGAACTTGTAAGTCAATAAGAGGAGTTTGAACTGTATGCGGAAACGAATAGGGAACCAGTGAAGTAACTTGAGGAGAGGGCTAATATAAGCATAGCGACACTGGCGGAATATAAATTGGGCAGCAGAATTTTGAACAGATTGAAGGGGAGAGAGATGATTTAGTGGGAGACCTGTGAGAAGTAAGTTGCAATAGTCTAAGTGAGAGGTGATAAGATTGTGGATAAGGGTTCTGGTAGTGTGCTCAGAAAGGAAAGGGCGAATTTTGGTGATATTATAGAGACAGAAACGACAGGTTGTAGCAGTCTGTTGAACATGTGCAGAGAAGGAGACAGATGAGTTGAAGATGACCCTAAGGTTACGAGCTGATGAGACAGGGGGGATGAGAGTGTCATCCACAGAAATAGAGAATGGGGGAAGAGGAGAGGTTGGTTTAGGGGAAAAGATAAGAAGCTCAGTCTTGGTCATGTTTAGTTTCAGATGGCGGTGAGACATCCAGGCAGCAATGTCAGACAGGCAGGCTGATACTTTGGCCTGGATTCCTGAATTCTGCTAAGCTGTTTTTAACACATTCTCTGGCAACGAATGCCAGAGATTAATTACTAGTGGAGTGAAGAAATATTTTCTCCAATTTGTTTTAAATTTACTATTTAGTAGCTTCATTGTGTGCCCCCTAGTCCTAGCATTTTTTGATACAGTAAACAAGTGACTTACGTTTACCCTTTCCAATCCACTCAGTATTTTATAGATATGTTTCATATCTCCCCTCAGCCATCTCTTCTTCAAGCTGAAGAACTCTAGCCACTTTAGCGTTTCCTTATAGGGAAGGCATCCCATCTCCTTCAACATTTTTGTCACCCTTCTCTGTACCTTTTCTAATTTCGCTAAATCTTTTTTGAGATGCGGTGACCAGAATTACACAGTATTCAAGGTGCATTCACACCATGGAGCAATACAAAGGCATTATAACATTTTCATTTTTGTCTTCCATTCCTTTCCTAATAATTCCTAACATTCTATTTGGTTTCTTAGCCGCTGCTGCACATTGAGCAGAGGATTTCAACGTATCATCAACGATGACACCTAGATTCTTTTCCTGAGTGGTGACTCTTAATGTGGAACTTTGCATCACATAGCTAAAGTTTGTGTTCCTCTTTCCCACATGCATCACTTTACACTTGCACACATTAAGTCATCTGCCATTTGGATGCCCAGTCTCTCAGTCTTGTAAGGTCCTCTTGCAATTTTTCATAATTCTCTAGTGATTTAACAACTTTGAATAACTTTGCACGTGTCATTAGCAATTTAATTACCTCACCAGTTATTCCCATCTCTAGATCATTTACAAATATATATATATATATATATATATATATATATATATATATATATATATATATATATATATATATATATATATATATGGGGAACCTCACTATCTACCCTTCTCCAATACTGACCATTTAGCCCTACTCTCTGTTTTCTTTTAAGCAGTTTTCATAATAGGACATTACCTCCTATCCCATGGCTTTCTAATTTCTTCAGGAATCTTTCATAAGGTACTTTGTCAAATGCCTTTTGAAAATCCAGATACACAATATCAACTGGCTCACCTTTATCCACATATCTATTTCCCCTTCAAAGAAATGTAGTAGATTGGTGAGGTAAGATTTCTCTTGACTAAATTCATGTTGGCTTTGTCTCATTAATCCATGATTATGTATATGCTCTGTAATTTTGTTCTTTATAATAGTCTCTACCATTTTGCCCAACACCAACATCAGACTCACTGGTCTATAATTGGCGTTACATTAGCCACCCTCCAACCTACCAGTACCATACTTGATTTTAAAGATAAATTAAATATTACTAACAATAGCTGTGAAAGTTCATTTTTCAATTTTATCAGTACTCTGAAATGCATACCATCTGGTCCAGGTGATTTGCTACTCTTCATTTTGTCAAATTGCCCTATTACATCTTCCAGGTTTACAGACATTTGTTTCAGTTTTTCTGACTCATCAGCACTTAATAACATTTCTGGCACTGGTATCTCTTCCACATCTTCCTTGGTGAAGACCGAAGCAAAGAGTTAATTTAATCTCTCTGCTATAGCCTTGTCTTCCCTGAGTGCTCCTTTTACCCCTCAGTTATCTAGTCATCCAACTGATTCTTTTGCCAGTTTCTTGCTTCTAATATACCTAAAAAAGTTTTTACTATGTCTTTTGCCTCCTTGCTTTCTTTATCAACACTTTGCATTTGACTTACCATTCCATATGCTACTTCCTGTTATTTTCAGTCAGATTCTTCTTCAATTTAATGAAGGATTTTCTTTTAGCGCTAATAGTTTCCTTCAACTCACTTTTTAATCATGCCAGCTGCCATTTGGCCTTCCTTCTTCCTTTTTGAATATATGAAATGAATCTGGTCTGGGTCTCTATGATGGTATTTTTGAACAGCATCCACGCCTGTTGTAAATTATTGATCTTTGCAGCTGCTCCTCTAAGTTTTTTTTTTTTTTTTTACCGCTAGTCTCCTTTTTGAAAGTTAAATGCTAACTTTTTGGATTTCCTATGTGTATTTACTCCAGAGCAGATATCAAATCTGATAATGTTATGCTTACTGTTATCAAGCAACCCCAGCACCATTACCCCCTGCACCAGATCATGTGCTCCACTAAGGACTAGGTCTGAACTGATGATTTTTGTGCCTTTTAGCTGTATTTTGCACTGATACTATATAGTAACTATAAAATAGCCCCCTTAAATGCTAGCCTGTGGAACTATAACAGAGACTTTATATGCTAGGAAAAGCTATTTCCTAAACTCTAAGAGGAAGCAGTAAAAAATGAAGAGGAAAAGAACATGAATGTAGCACAGCCAACACATCATGCTGCCTTCTTGGATTCCCTTCTTCACAAGAGGATTATACAGAAGCACTATTACCTCCTTGTTTCTGCTGGCCACTCCTCTCCTTAAGAACCCAAGCATCCTTCTGGCTTTTGACATCATCTTTTCTATTGTTTGGCCACCTATATGATCTGTTTGGTCATCCTATTTGATCACTTACAGATCTCATTATTCTTTTATGCACAGTAGTACTTCGCCATTCACCAGATCCAGTATCGCCTCCTTCCACATAGGTGTCAACTGTCAGAACAGTATTCTATCTAGAGAATGCAGATCTCCCTACCACTAGAGACACAATAGCAGAGATGTCCCAATCAACACCCAACGAATTAGCAGTTTGATTTTAAAATAAAAAAGGTTCTTTTTCCAAGTTATGACAATTTAGAGCCATACAATCTTGAGTCTTAGTTTTAGAGTTATAAATCAATCAATCAATCAATGCTTCTCCCGTAACTGGATTGTTGCATCTTTTTATATAGAATGGTATCCATTACATTACAGAAAAAAACTCTAGCTTCTTCAAAATACAGCCACTACCTGTTTTTAAAACAGGTAAATTTAAAAGGGTTTCACCTCTTATAGAAAACCTTCTTTGGCTACCAATTAGTTCATGTATTGGGATTAAAATTGCTTGCTTCATTCTTTTTATGGCTTAAATTCTGAGGAAGAAGCTCAGACCCTTAGTTTACTTAATAATTGATTTTCCTCTTGAAACTCACAGAAGCTGAAGTTGAATTTTCCTATCTTTAAAAATGTCAGTTATAAAATACTTAGGAACCCTTTTACTAAATTGTGTAAGCGTCTACGCGCGCCTCACTCATGCCAAAATGCAGTTACCACCCGGTTACTATGTGGCTCTTGTGGTAATTTCATTTTTGGCATGCGTCCTGTACACATGGCCGAAAAACTATTTTTATTTTCAGACGTGCATATTGGACGCGCACCAAGTGGCATTTGATGCATGTAGGTCATTACCACCTGGTTACCATTTGAGATTTTACCACTAGGTCAATGGCTGGCATTAAGGTCGCAGACTCAAAATGGATACATGGCAATTTTGATTTTGCCGCACATCCATTTTCGGCAAAAAAATTAAAAATGCCTTTTTTAGAAGCGCGTTGAAAAATGGATCGGCAAGCACCAAAACCCGTGCCTACACTTCTGCAAGCCATTTTTCAACATACCTTAGTAAAAGGACCCCATATTGAGTATTCTTTCCCTTGTAAGTATGTGAAGATTTGAAATAACCTTCCAATTCAAACTAGACAAATTTCTTCTTATTATCATTTTCACAAAGCCTTAAAGATATATTTCTTCTCAAGTTAGTTTGTATGCTATTTTATTAATGCGATTTTAAATCTGTAATTCTCCTCTATATTGTCAGAGGACTCTTGATATAATCCACTTTGACTTCTAGTGATAACTGTGGAACATAAGACTCTGTATAGTATAGTATATCAATTATCAATAGCATCTCCTCTTTCATTGATTTGGGAAGTTTTCAATTAAATCTCTCTCTATTTCTACTGTCTGTATATCACATCACATCAGTGTAAATAGATATTCTATTCCCTCTTTTCAGGATAACCCACAAAGTCTCCTCATTTACTCTTGAGCCCTGATTCTGTGTGTGTGTGTGGGGGGGGTGTTAATCATATTATTCCCCTCTTCCTCTCTTTTGCCATGCTCTGTCCTTTCTGAAGGCCCAGAACGTTATTTTCCCTTCTTTAAACTTTAGTAAACATAGAGGGGCATAATCAAATGGCACCGGCCAAATTGCTGGCTGGCCATCTTCGGGGCTGGCGCCGCAAGGGGGCGGAGCCAACCGTATTATCGAAATATGGTTGGGGCCGGCTAAATCGATCGCCGAGTGTAGAGGAGATGGCCGGCTTCATTTTTCAGCCATAATGGAAACTGGGCCCGGCCACCTGAAACCCGGCGAAATGCAAGGCATTTGGTCATGGGAGGAGCCAGCATTTGTAGTGCACTGGCCCCCCTCACATGCCAGGACACCAACCGGGCACCCTAGGGGGCACTTCTAAAAATTAAAAAATAAAAATAGCTCCCAGGTACATAGCTCCCTTACCTTGTGTACTGAGCCCCCCAAATCCCCCCAAAACTGTACACCACTACCATAGCCCTAAGGGGTGAAGGGGGGCACCTACATGTGGGTACAGTGGGTTTTGGGGGGGGGGGGGGTTGGAGGGCTCCCATTTACCACCACAAGTGTAACAGGTAGGGGGGATGGGCCTGGGTCCACCTGCCTGAAGTACACAGCACCCACTAAAAACTGCTCCGGGGACTTGCATACTGCTGTCAAGGAGCTGGGTATGACATTTCAGGCTGGCATAGAGGCTGGCAAAAAAGTTTTGTTTTTTAGGTGGGAGGGGGTTGGTGACCACTGGGGGAGTAAGGAGAGGTGATCCCCGATTCCCTCCGGTGGTCATTTGGTCAGTTGGGGCTCCTTTGTGAAGCTTGGGCATGAAAAAAAAGGGACCAAGAAAAGCCAGCGAAATGCTCGTCAAGCCTGGCTTTTTTTTTTCATTATTGGGCGAAGCCGGCCATCTCATGAGTACACCCCTGTCCCACCCCCGTCCTACCTTCACTACCCTACCGACAGGCCCCCTTGAAGTTTCACCAGCTCCGCGACGGAAAGCAGTTGAACCTGGCCCAAATCGGCTTTCGATTATACCGATTTGGCCGGATGATAGTTAGGGATCTCTTTCGAAAATGAGCTGGATAGCTTTCCACATTGGACTTTTTCCCTTGTCTATAAACCTGTTCAGTGTTTTACTTATCTGAGGGCTACTTCTTGGGATTCTGCCAGACAGTTGTGACCTGGCTTGGCCACTGTTGGAAACAGGATACTGGGCTAGATGGTCCTTTGGTTTTACCTAGTATGGCAAACCTTATTTTCTTATGAGTTCTGAATTTGTCACAAGAGCACACATTCTTTGCCAGATAGTGTGTACAGTTTGCAAATATCAGTAGATTCAATAAATGACACCCAAAGTTAGGGACCAAAATACAGGGCATTGAGCATAAATTCTCAAACAGGTTCTATATGGAAATGCATTATGGAATACTAGCTTAAGCCCACATTCTTGTGCCTAGGCAAGAGCAGATAAGCCAGTCAAAGGCTGGTATGAATAAAAGCACCCACTAACATTTAGGCATGCCTAAATAATGGGCACACCCCTGACTCACCCATGCTCCTCCCATGGCTGCACCCCCTTAGGAGATACACACTATAGAAATTAGGCGTGCTGTTTATAGAAGAGCATAATTCAGTTACATACATAACTTCTAATTAGTGCTTGTATAGTTACATACATAACTTCTAATTAGTGCTTGTATAGGCCAATTATTGATAGCTATCATCAAGTGAGTGCCAATTAATTGACTCAATTAGTTTACATGCGCAAGGAACCCTATTCTATAATTGCATGCCTCATTGCCGCCTATCTTTGGGCACCATTTATAGAATTAGGTGGATAGTGTGTACTTTGTGCAAAGTGTGCACTGTTTTCAAAGGGTGCACACTCGACAACATAGATCTTATAGCGAAAACATGCCTGGAAAAACTTGAACGAAATGAACTTTCCTGTAAATGGCACAGGAAACAGCACAAAATGAAAAATTTCCAGCTTCACATCCCTATGGTTTAGATTCTAATCTAGTACAAAACACTGAAGGAATGGCACAAAGATTTTCACATTAGGAATGTAAAAACAATGTAGCATGCAGCTGGTTAGTGTGTTCCTCTCAGTGGGACCTTCTAGTTGTTCCATCATTTCATGACATCTCTTCTGCCATTGCACGCTGCTACAGTTCTTCTGTATAATCTCCCCACCTTTGGAACCGTTTACTAGAAGGTTTGGGGATTATTTCCATTTTATCTCAGTTTAAAGCTGATTTAAAGACTTACCTCTTTTTTGGAGGCGTATGGGCACTGAATAAGACTATGTGGGACACCAACAATTGTGTTTCCATAGTGTCTTTTCCCCTTCTGTGTCTTTCCTATGATATATTGTGGTTCTTCCCCTGATCCTTCTGTGTCAGATGTCCTGTTTATTCATTCTATATAGTTTATTTTTTTCTTACCCCCTTTTAGATTATAAGCCACCTAGACAAATGTTTGATAGGCAGGATAGAAAGCCCTTAATAAACTTGAAACTTGAATTAATGGGTGTTAAGCTGATTAGCACTCATTAAAAAGTTTTAATGTGCTCTAAAATGTTTTTACTAAGGCAGCAGAAAACCCAAATAAAACTGAAAATACCTGCCCCATGTATATTTCTTGTTTTCTCAAAAATCAGTTTTGCAATGTTCAAAATATTAACAAACTCAAACAAAATATTGCACTTGAAAGTAGCATTTTGATGACTGTATATGAGTGCCATGGTTCTGCAGCAGTTAGGAAAGGCTAAAGAGATTTGGAGGACTTCTCAGCTTGGAAAAGAGAGAGCTGAGGGAGATATGAGAGGCCAAAAAATCCTGAGTGGTATAGAACAGGTAAAAGTGAATCGATTTTTCAAAGACCAAGGGACACTCACTGAAAGTACATGGAAACACTTTTAAAACAAATAGGAGGACATATTTTTTCACTCAAAGAATAGTTAAGCTCTGGAACTGGATGCTTGATGATGATGCAGTGATTAGAATATTTGGATTTAAAAAAGGTTAGGACTTGTTTCTGGAGGAAAAGTCCATAGTCTGCTATTGATATAGACATGGGGGAAGCCGCTGCTTGCTTTAGGATTGGTAGCATGGAACGTTGCTACTATTAGGGCCATTCTTATGCAATAATTTACTATTTAAGCCATTTATTAAACTCTGGAATTCGTTGCCGGAGAAAGTGGTGAAGGCGGTTAGCTTAGCAGAGTTTAAAAAGGGGTTGGACGGTTTCCTAAAGGACAAGTCCATAAACTGCTACTAAATGGACTTGGGAAAAATCCACAATTCCGGGAATAACATGTACAGAATGTTTGTACGTTGGGAAGCTTGCCAGGTGCCCTTGGCCTGGATTGGCCGCTGTCATGGACAGGATGCTGGGCTCGATGGACCCTTGGTCTTTTCCCAGTATGGCATTACTTATGTACTTATGTAAAGTATGCTAAGTCTCTTTCTCCCCTTTCCTCTCTCCTCCTGCTTTCTGTGACTCACACACACTCATATGCTATTTGTTGTAATTATTTGGACTTATTGAAAAAAAGTCAGGCTCTGTACAGCATACAGAACTGATGCTGATATTGCTTCTTGGATTGACTGGATGTGTATGGTGAGATTTTATATGATGATGAATCCACTACAACCCCCTGCAGATGGAATTCATCATTCATCTTCCACTGCAGGCCAAAACTCATGACTATAACAGCAGATGGGAGAAACTCTAATCTTTTAATAGCTCTAACAGGGCTAGAAAGTCAACTTTTATACAAGTCAAAAATTATAGCATGTTCTCTAAGGAAAATAATCTGCAGTCCTGTTACTTCTAAGAATCCAGCTATTTGAGTAGTACATAGATTATAGCAATTAATGATTTATAAATGAGAAAACTGAACTAGTATTTTTATAAAAATATATATTTGCTAAAGAAATTAAGGTATTCTTTTCTTTAAAAAAAAAAGGGGCATTTAAAAACCTTGAAAATTGCAGAGTGTAAGAACATTTTCCTTGCTATTGTTTATTTTTCAGAAAAATGTCTTATTTTGATCTCAAACTTACACTCACCACAGTAGCTGTCTGTATTGCAGAGCTGACAGCTATAAATAACACACAAAGAAGTCGGGTGGAACAAGATGGAACATGACAGGAACATTTAGGAGTAAAATTAATTTCTCCATTATGAGTGAAAGAGAAAAGTGGAAATTCTCAGTCACCGATAAAAGATATGCCTAATCCCAAGAACTTGACAGCTCCCAGTCACAGCTGAATGCAGTTCAAAAACAGGAAAGCATAGGATTCATAGTTCTGTATGACTGAAAATGCATTAAACAAAATCTCCTGATTTCCTAGGACCATAACCTTTGCTTCTCACATTTATATGGTCCAGTGTTGCATGAATTGTCAGTATAAAATAAGAATAGTTTTAGAATTCTCTGTTATTCAGAAAATGCATTGGAATTCAATAGCAGCAATGGTAGCATACGAGGAAAAAGGGAAGAAAGGAGAAATAAAAATTTACAGGTCAATATTCAAAGTGATTTAACCAGCCAGAAATGGCTCCTGGCCAGTTAAACCGCTTGTTCAGGGCTAACCACTAAATTTCAGCAGCACTTAACTGGTTAGTGATGCTGAAAATAACCAGTAGCATCTAATGCAAAACTGATTATTTTGGAGGCATTATGGGGGCGGAGCCTGCACTTGGCAGCTTAAGTGCTGATATTCAGTCAGTCCTATCTTTGGGGTCCTTTTACTAAGGTGCGCTGAAAAATGGCCTGCGCTGTTCTAGATGCATATATTGGATGCACGTAGCTCCATTTTTCAGCACGTCTGCTAAAAAGGCCTTTTTTTTTGTCCGAATATGGATGTGCAGCAAAATAAAAATTGGTGTGCGTCCATTTTGGGCCTGAGACCTTACCGCCACCCATTGACTTAGCGGTAAGGTCTCATGTGTTAACTGGGCAGTAATTGTCAGCGCGTGCAAACTGCCAATTACCACCCAGTTAGTGCCACATGGTAGAAAAGAAAAAATATTTTCTGCTGCACGTATCGGACACACGTAAAGAATGGAATTACCGCTCAGGGCAAGCGGTAGCCAGGTGGTAGTTCCAAATTGGTGGTAGTTCCAAATTGACACAAGTTGGATGTGCATAGACACCTATGAATCTAAGTAAAAGAGGCCCTTTATGCAGTAACCCATAGCATAACCCCTGTTAAGTGCTGAATATCCTATCTATAGCCAGTTGCATGAACTTAGAAATTCAATGTCTGAGCTTGGACATCATCCGGCATTAAATTGCCGGATTTAAAGCCTTCGGTGGTCAGCAAAACCCTGATCGCTGCCAGCTAAATATTGGGCCCTTACAGAACAGATATTTAGTGAGAAAGTGATGGGAGGAAAATAGGGCAGTTACTGCACTGTTTGGCAAGAACGTTGCTGCTGAAGTGCTTGCCTCTTGAGTCCAAAGGTTGAGCGGATTGATTGAACGACTGAACAAATGTATAACAGCTGTTAAAAGATGGATGCATTCAAATAGATTCGTTTTAAATCTGAGTAAAACTGAATTAATGTTTGATTGGGAAGGATGAGGATTTACTTCTCTGCCAGACAGTGAGATTAGGCGAGTCTCTGATGCCAGTGTGGGAGTGTATGCATGTATTGTTTGTAATTTTAGATCCTTTATTGTCTATGCAGGATCAAGTATTGCATGTGGTTAAGTCATAAGAATATAAGAGTAGCCATACTGGGTCAGACCAATGGTCCATCTAGCCCAGTATCCTGTTTTCTAAACAGTGGCAAGCCAGGTCACAAGTACCTGGTAGAAACCCCAATCGTGGCAACACTCCATACTACAAATCCCAGGGCAAGCAGTTGCTTCTCATGTCTGCCTCTATAGCAGACTATGAACTTTTCCTCCAAGAATTTGTTCAAACCTTTTTTAAACCCAGATACGCTAACCACTATTAGCACCTCCTCCAGCAAAGAGTTCCAGAGCTCAACTATTCATTGAGTGAAAAAAAAATATTTCCTTGTATTTGTTTTAAAAGTATTTCCATGTAACTTCCTCGAGTGTCCCCTAGTCTTTGTACTTTTGGAATGAGTAAAAAATCAATTTACTTCTATTCGTTCTAGACCACTCAGGATTTTGTAGACCTCAATTATATCTCCCCTCATCCATCTCTTTTCCAAGCTGAAGACCTCTAACCTCTTTAGCCTTTTCTAAAGTGTCTTTTCAGCTTCATTTACTGGCAAAGTTGAGACCAATGTTGTCAAAATGTGATTTTCGATCTATGGTTTTTAGTGATTTCCTGTGCAATGCATTGCAGGTGATACAGAATGATGATGCTTGATTGTTGATGGGATTGTGTCTCAGTTTGAACATGTATCCCCGATTCTCTGCTCATTGCATTGGGTGCCGGCTCACATACTACTGTACTCCGATTGTGTTCCCTGGTTCCTTATGATTCAGGAGTATCAGCCTGCCAGATCCTTGCGGTCTGAAAATGAAGTTATTGGCAGGTCCATAAATTTGGAACAAAGTGCAAGGTTACCTGAGATTGTGTAGCAGCAGAAAACAATTTGCTAAATTACTGAAGACATTCCTGTTTGAACATGCATAGATATGTTGCTTGTGTTTTTATTTTGAGCAATGTGTTGCTTTGTTCTGATAATGTTTGTTTTTATCTTTTTATTATGTGTATTGCCTTGTGATCTGCCTAGTTGTAGGCGGAATAGAAATTTTTAAATAAATTTAAAAAAATGCACAACTGTTCTCCTTTGCAAATTCTTGAGTCTATACACACTTTGCACAACTTCTGCCTTCTGCAGGCTTAACAGGAGTTCTGCCTCCTATAAAAATTGAAGGTTTGTATTTAAATTGAGCCTTGCTTGAGCAAATCTATTTTGAAAACTGTAATGCAGGCTATAGTTTTGTGTTCATTAGACCAGTGGTTCTCAAACATGTTATAGGGGACTACCAGCCAGTTGGGTTACAGGATATCCCTAATGAATATACATATAAAACAAAACAAATATCAATGTGTTATATATAAAAATATTTTTATATATGAAAAATAATATATTTAAATATGTGAAGTGTGCTCAGAACCAAGTGCTCACCCAAAAGATAGCATCATCCAACCCATCATCACACACTTAAAATGCTATGAATCTTAATAGTTCCAATCATGGAACTAATAAAAGTACAAATTACATTTGAATTAAATCTTCTCTAATGACACATATGCAAAGAACTGCAAAACTTTTCTGTTGTCCAAAATTTGACTGAAATGTCTCGATGGATGGATGCTTCAATCCAGATGATTGCTCCTCTCCAGTCAAAAACTGTGCAGATGAAATAAAAATTCCCTAACACACTAAAGCATTTCACTAAAATGCTTCTTTTGGCAGATGAACAAATCCTGCAAACAAAATATGAAACTCAATATTAAGCACAATAAAGGATAACAAAAAACACGCTTATAATATTCTTCAAAACAACAAGCATAATATCGAAAAATGTACATGGGGGAATGGCTAAACCCAGGATGAGCTAACGGCTCAAAAACGCCAATATTAAATAACAAAGTCTGCCCTTGACAACATCACTCCAAGGGCAGTGTCTATTGGTCTAAAAATGAAAACCAGTCCCACTCTCACTTCATTCCACTTCCCTGTTGAGACCGTGCAGATGCACGGTATTCCACTGGAATGTGAATTGCTGTTCTTTAACTTGAAACCAGCAAGTCGCCTTGCCACCTCGGGGAAGCTGTACTTGTAATAATATGGTAAATTGCAAGTCATCTACTCTGTGTTGAGCCATCTGCTCTATGCTGAAATAATTTTAATACAGGCTGACTAGTGGCATCTTCTTAGTTTATGTGCATAATCAAGAAGACACCGCTAGTTGGCTTGTATTAACATTAGTTCAGTGCATTCTTTTGACATTGATGTGATCATGTTTTAAAAATTGAAGACTGTGGAAGTAGGCACATGAGGATGTAAAAACGCGAAGGGTAGCTGTGGATTTGTGGGCGTCGAGTGAATATCTTTCTCAAGACTCTGCAGCAGCTGCTTGCATGAAGATAAGTGCTTTTGTTTTTGAAATCGCTATATTTGTGTAATTTTTGACAAAATAAATTGATATTGATCAAGTGGGATATACAGAAGAGTAAATGATTGATGAATATAAGACTTTAAAGGTTGGGGCTTGTGATGGGATGCTCCATAAGAGGCCCGATAACCTGTTTTGAGTCTTTTCAAAGAATGTTCTGATACTCCTCTTGATTTCAATGATATGTTCTGATCAGTATGGTGTAAGCACCACTCACTCTTTTATATATAGGTCACCTAAATCTGGGCACAAAGCCCAGATGTGTGCCTAAACTAGTCAATTGGGTGCTAACAATCAATTATTTGTGTTAAATAATTTAGGTTTACACATGCTGCTACCTACATGCTATTCTATAACACTAACACTGCATGTCCAAAAGGAGGAATGGCCATGGAAGAGGCATGGGTAGATCAGGGGTGTTCCCAATATTTAGATGCAGTGTTAGAGAATAATGGGGTTCTGTGCCAAACTTGCACACCAGGTTTCAGCAGGCGTAAGTCATCATGCCCCAAGTTGGACACAGGAATCTCCTATAAGCGCTATTCTACAAAGGGCACTCAGCCTGGAGCACCTGTTATAGAATAGCGCTTACCACAGATTTTTCCTGGTGCCTAAGTTTGGGTCAAATCCAAAAGTATGGGTGAACCAAAGATGCTCTTGTAGCCAGGTGGGTAGTATTCAAGTCTTTATTGGGCACCACTCATGCATCAGACCTGACATGGGGCCGTGTTTCAATGTGAAGCACACGTCTGCCTCAGGGGTCATACATTCATAAAGGAAAGTTAAACATGAGTAGGTCCAAGATGGAAACTGTGAAATGCTAGAACATTTAACAAGTGCACTAATGGGTGTGACCCTTGAGGCAGATGGGTGTTTCCCAACAAACCACAGCCCCATGTCGGGTCTGATGCATAAGTGGTAAGCAACAAAGACTTGTATACTATGCACCTGGCTGCAAGAGCCTTTGTTCCACCCCTACTTTTGGATTTGACTGTTCTGTATATAGGGGTTTCATTTCCTTTTTAGGGTTTTTTGCCTAAATGTGGGTGCCATTTATAGATTACTCCCATGTCCCTTCACAGCCCAGGAGTCTTACAAAATTACTCTCTACATGTGATACTTTCATACTACCAGCATTTTAATAAGACATTGTAGTTAGAAGGCCACTTTAGACTCCTGCTTCACTCACATAAATCACGGGCCTAAATTATAAATGTTAGCTCTGGCAAGGGAAAATAAATGCTTGAAGTTTATTAATATCTAACTGTAACTGCTAGAAGGATACAAGCTAGATCCTATAAGGAGACTCAAACCTTCTATCAGACTTTGATTACCATGAATAGAAATCATTTCTCTTAAAGAAATCTGAAATGGCATATGTTTCAAGAGTCCAATTCTGCAGAAATAGCTCTTTTTTTTTGTTTTTTACAACAGATAAATGTGTATAAGGAAGCTTGTTGGAAAGAAAAAATACTGTGTATTATTTATATATGGAACAATGTAAAGAATCATAATGATTTGCTGCTAAATAGATTTCCTTTATAAGAGCAGACAAGGTGAGAATTTGCAATAAATCATGGGCGGTTATAGTCCTTCTCTAATTAGCATGTTAACTTATTAAACACCTGCACAGTGTGATATCTGAGTGAGCTACAGAGCAGTCAAGGAATGAGCATTGTTTGAAATGCCATTGCAATTTTTCTCCACGGAGTGGACCATTATGGTCTACATTCTAGATGTGTGCATTATATTTGGAAATAAAGAATGCGAGCGTGCAAGTCATCTTCTATGTCCATCATCTTTCAAAGCCCAGCATTGTACAGCCTACAGTATGTCAAACAGAGGTCTTTTTGATGCTGAATAAAGATCTAAGAAACAATTCAAAAGCAAGTGGTAAGTGAAATTTTAAACAACAGCAGACAAGTTGATTAGAACCTTTTGAAATGTACGCCCTGAATAAAGGTTAACCGTTGCAAACTTTTGAATGCAAGAACTCTTAAATGCATTTTATATGAATTCTGGTGACAAAGAAAAGCACCATTCACCCGGAGCTGAATAATTGAATTACTCTTCATTCCACATTACAACAATGATGCAAAATACATTTATCGGTACACTTTGTGCCTGGAGTTGACATGATCTAACGAAACGACAAGTAGCAGAGAGGCAGAAAAGAAAGGCCCCCGTGAATGCCTTTTGAGCATAGTTTTGTGAGTTAAATATCACACAAATGAACGCCGTTACTGCACTCAGGCTGAAAAATCCTGTTGAAATCCAATAAGTGGTTTAAGATGTGCAAATAGAGGTTTCTGCGGGGAGTCAGGCATTAGAAGCCACCTGGAGCATGTGGTAGAGATTGTATCCATCAATACAGCAGCTGGGCTGAAATTATAAACAGAGCTGCTTTTCATCTTGCTTGTTTTAATGCATACATTTCTCCTGTCACCGACACCCCAGGAAAACTACTAACTACAAAAACTAATGGTACCCATTACCTGGTATTCCTTCTTGTGGCAACAGTGCAAAGAATCACAACACAACAGTAAGCAAAAACTGATATCCAAATTATTTTTAAGTTGCTGCCATAGAAAATCTTAATAACCAATTGGTAATATTTTAATAGCACACCACATTTTAGAAAGGAAGCCAGTATGACTGGAATTAATTCAGAAACCACCTATCTGACCTAGACAAAGCCCTGCGAAATGTTCACCGAAAGGTTTGAGTGCCATGGAATTAGTACAGCATTTCCCTAGACCTCATGCAGAGAACTTCCAATTGCCAACAGTAATGGGAGGAAAGCTGCCAATGGATATTGTATCATGTCTAGCTAAGGAAGCCGATTAAGTTCCATGCATGACCATCACTCAGTGTAAACTAACCAAGGAATCAATTACCTCAGATTCAAACCTTTTTGGGGATCATTTTATAACACTATAGGGATAATTTCATTAAGCATTTTCTATATGTAAAGCATTTTCTAAGCTGTTATCAAAATGCATAGGTACAACACACATATACAATTACTAATGCCAACAAGGACACATATTTTTATGCAGATATGGGCCCTTTTACTGTGCTGTGGTAAAAAGTGGCCTGTGGTAGTTCAGATGCGTGAATTTGGCACATGCTGAGCCATTTTTTACCTCAGCTGGGAAAAAGGACTTTTTTTTTGTACGGACGTAAATGACTATTCACTAAAATTGAAAATAGCATGCGGCTATTTACTGCCCAAGCATTTACTACGACCCATTGACCTAGCGGTAAGGGCTCACGCGCTACTCATGGAGTAATCAGGTAGTGTGCGCTAATGTGGCCCACACTCCCAATTACCGCACCCCATGGTAGAAAAGAGAAATATTTTCTACTGCAGGAAATAGCATGCACCAACTTTGAAATTACCATCGGACACCCACACTAGCCCAGAGGTAGTGTCGATTTGGCGTGCTACCCCTACTGCAACTTAGTAAAAGGGTCCCATAATGAGTAGACATTGCTGGGGCAGTAGATGGGATAGAGTAGAGGCCCAACTGGGAGATTCTTTATAAAATACCTAGTACATACAGAAAATTACGCTTCCTTCAAAGAGGATTAAACTGTGTATGTGAACATTTGTTCTACTGGAAATTATTCAGAGATCCTATTTTATAAAAGAAATATAACATAGGCGGGGTTTTTTTTTCCACTTTATATAGGTGCCTTGATAATAAAATTGACCTCCATAGGATAGGTTCATAAATGGTGCCTAAAGTTAGGTGTCAGGATGATCTGCACTAAACCAGTGTAAAATGGGATCTGCAACAATCTATCATGCATCAGCGGCAGATTTGCTAACCCATGTGATTTGTGGTAACAGTGCAAAAGCTACTTATACTAATTATAATTACTTTCTACAAAAATTTCAGGTGGTTGCCTTTTCTAGATTTGCTGCTGGTACACAATAGGTTACTTTGACATTCTAGTCACAGTGACAGTCACTCAACAACATAGAAAAAAAAATCACCTTGCCTTTACTTTCTGCTCACTGTCATATATGTCTGATTTCAGTGGCACATCACAAGCATTGCACTGTCATAAGTTAACTGCATTGTGGGCCCAAAGCAGTCACTCCAAATGTCATCAGACTCGATGCACAGTCCAACCTGCAGCTCCTTCCACTGGCAACGTGCTGTGACTCAGATTAAAGCAGGCACTCTGATCTTAAGGCTTCTGTTGACAAGCTCCCCATCTTTTATTTTGAGTTCGGTCTACAAAACAAACACGTATGAGGAAGGGACAGCACAAACAGCATCTGGGTCTGACATGTTTCTCAGTCACCTAACTGCTTCCACACTCCTCCAGCAGTAAGGCTCTTTAATCCACTTCACTGTGTAGTATAGAGTTGCATATTTGCTAGCACACATTCGGTTTGATAGCCCGCTTTTAAAATGTTATGCATGGCAAATTATGACTATAAGTCATTTGGGGACAGGAAAACAGTACCTGAATGTAACTTGCCTTGAGCTCCAACTAAGAATGTGAACTAAATTTCTTAAGGAAGCTTTCCTATTCTTAAAGTGAAGGAAGCTCACACTAACTTTTACCCTTGCTTTCCTACATAAGAAGCGTATCCTAAATGCTCATCATACCTCAAGTTTATTATATACCCTAAGCATTACCCTCAAAACATGATTTTTCAGGTCAATGTCCCCAACAAACTACACTCCAAGAGATCTAACCTTGCCTTTGAGAGCAGAATTTGATATTTAGTGACAGGTTCTGAAACTTCCATCCCTGGCCTCACCTATAACACTTCTGTCCTACTACCATTCAACTTCAAATCACTCTTATAAAACCAATCAACTATTGATGCAGAAAGATGACTAATAGCTCCCAATCAGAGCACCCAAATGCCGAAGGGAAAATATCAAAGGAGACAGGGTTGAGTCTGCAGTACCTCAGTCCCTATCTTCTAGGGTTCATAAAGATCTCTGTTCACCCACACATTAAACTGTTCATCTTGCAAAAAAAAAAAAAAATCTAGTCAATCACCTACCTTCAAATTCAATAACTCAGCAATGATCTAAAAGTAACAGGTGACTGACCAGATTAAAAACCAAGGAAATATCAATCAAAATAAGCCAAATGACAGCTAAAACCTAGCAGTACATAGCTATGGGCGTTCTAATGTTGAGCTTGTGAGGAAACGTTTTGATGCAGCAAGAGCAGCGTTTTATTATTTGTGATATGTTTATGAGAATTTTGTACTTTTTATGTCATTTAAAAAAAATTATTTTATGTTTAGTTGTTTGCATTTTATGCTTTGGTTACATTCTGTAAACCGCTTAGCCTTTAAGCGGTATAGAAGTTTGGAAAATACATACATAAATAAATCTAGCCATGTCCTAGCTTCATTAACTTTTAATTCTTGCTATGAGACTATGGGCCAAATTCTATAAATGGCACCTTAAAAATTGGCACCGAAAAACCATGTGGTTAGTGTGATTTCATAAACTATGCCTAAAGTTCTGCGTAGTTTATAGAATATGTACTCGCGCCATTCTTGTGACTAAAATTTAGGTGCACCCATTTAGGCCATCTAAAACCAGGCCTAAATATCTGTGTCTAAGTTAGGCACAGATTGGGTGTATTCTATAATAGTGCATATAGTTTTCTGAAATGCCTATAACCTGCCCATTCCACAACCATGGCCACGCCCTCTTTTTCAACTGCACGCATGAGAATTTACGCACACCAAATTATAGAATACACCTAGAAAATTGTGCACTTAAATTCTAATTAAAGCCAATCAGTGCCACTAATTGATTGTTAAGTACCAATTATTGGCATTGATTGGCTTGTTAATCAATTATGTTGTGCGCACAATTTGGCTGTGTGGCCAAATTAGTGCACACAACATAAGGCACCATATATAGAATTTGGGGGTATTATAAAGGGGCCCACTTCCTCCGTCCTGGGTTGGTGCCGGCTGCCCTATTAGGCTCACAGGTTTCCGGTAAAGAACAAGACTGCCATTTGGACTTAGGGCCAAAGTGTTTTATTCTCAATTCAATTCCACTCCCAAAATCAAAATGCAGTTCACAAAAAGGGTTCAGGCCGGGTTCAAAACTCCAGCCAACATTCAGTCACTTAACAGTTCAGGCCCACTTCCTTTGCACTACCTTCCCCTCTCCCTCAGAAGGGCTCAGTCAAAGTTCAGCCTGTTGTTCTATATATCCCAATAATTCCCAAACTTTCCCAAACAGTCTCTTCAAAGGAAATCAATATGTAATTCACCTGTCCTGTTCACAGCACTCAGGAGGACCCTGTAGTGAGCAGGGCTGGCAGTTCTCCTCCTACCTCACAGCACCACACCCCTGTGGCCTCTCACAGTGCCTTCATGTGCTGGACAGGGCTACATCTACATTCTCACACATGGCAGCTTATTCTCTCCCCCCCCCCCCCTCCCAGGGAAGCTCCAGTGGCAGGCCCTTTCCCTCCTCCACATACTCCATGGATTCTCTCTCTCAATCAGTTTCCTCTCCCTCCTGGTTGCTGGGAGCCACCAGGAAATCTCTTCCTTTCTCTCACAGCTGGGGGAATTATATACCAGTGATGTAGCCAAGGGACTCAGCTTCACCTCCCCTTCTCCCTCTAGTGAGGAAGGGAGTAACTGGCTCACCTAACACTGAGCCACTGCTCCTCCTGCTGGGGTTGGAAATCCATTCCTCCTTTTTGGGGCTACCCTCCTCTCTCCTTCTTGCAAGGGCTTCTGGGGATTGCAGTTCAGGGATTGGCTGCTTCTCTGTGGGGCCCCGGGTGCTAGCCTTGTCACAGTATATGCAGTGCTTTGTTCATGAAAATAGTAAGGGCCCCTTTTACAAAACTGCGATAAGCCCAATGTGGGCTTACTGCTTGCTAAAAATGAAGTACCGCCGGGCTACCGCAGCAGTCCAGTGGTAATTCCCTCCCCCACCGCACTGTCATATCTGGCGCTATAAAAATATATTTATTTTTGTAGCACCGGTGTGTACCAGGTGGTAATTAGGTTGTGCTGCATGGTGCCCGGTTAATGCTGGGTTAGCGTGGGAGCCCTTAAGGCCATCTCAATGGGTGCTGGAAAGGGCTCACCCTCGAAATGGCCACATGGCAAGTTCTTTATTTGCCACTCAGCCATTTCCTGTAGCAAGTTTTCCATTTTCAATTTTCAATAAACAATATTTCCTGCAAACCTATCTCCATATATTAAGTACTATATTCAGTGAGGCGCTTGCGTATATGATATATACTATCAATGTTTACATAATTACACAAAGCATGGGAAAATCCTTTTATACTCTAAATACATTCCAAAACTATTTTATCAAAATATGATATAGAGGCAGCAATATGTAGAGTTAAAAAAGAAATACAAAGAACAGGAGAAACAGGGGAAAAACTGGACAAACTTTAAAGAGAACTGGTTTAAAAGCTGTTGCTGTAGGCACAGAATAGGAGAAACACTTTTGAAAACAGGCACAAAGAGACTGAAGAATGAAAATGAGTTGAACTAAAAAGGAGAAAAAGATCACAACAGGAAACAGAAATGAATAAAACAGCCCTGTCTGTTTTATCATTTTGCTCATTCCACCACAACACCTGCTCTCTTCCAATAGACATAATCCATCTCTTTCCAGATCTACAAGGCATTAATCCTTCAACAGCATAGTTCAATGCAGGAGTAATCTGATAATGGACTCTAGAATGATAGAAAGATTAAATAAAATCTAACAGGACTGTTTTAACTGAAATAATAGGTGACTATAAGAAATGTCAAATATTTGAGATGTCCTCCAATAGTAAAATATATTGACAATTTGATATTTAGTTTGAAGAATATAGTTTACCATATTAGTCATCTTAGAGACATACAGAAATCTCTTAAACACCATTGGGGCAAAATTCCAAGAGATTTAATTGGCCAGAAACGGCTCCTGACTGGTTAAATCACTCATTCGGGGCTAACTGGTCATATTCAATGGCACGTAACTGAACAACATAGCTGAAAATGCCCAGTTAGTGCCCAATTCGAAACCAGTTGTTTTGGGGGCATTCCAGGGGTTCAGTCAGCACTAAACATCCATAGTAACTGCATAAATAGGACCGCATAAAAGTCAGTCCTATCTTTATGCAGTTCACCGTAGCTGGTTAAGTGCTGAATATCACACAAGGAGGCCCTTTTACAGAGCGTCAGAAAGTCCAACACGGCCTTACCACTCGCATTTCTGGGACTACCGCTGGCCCAATACAGTCACCAGTGGTAGTCCCACCCCCAAGCATACACCATTTTCTGGAGAAAAAGAAAACCCCCGGAAATGGCTTGTGTGGCGGTAACCCAGCGGTAATCGGGCAACATTGTGCACTGCCCGGTTACCGCTGGGTTATGGATCTGGATGCAAACACACCCAGAAACCACATCCTTGAAACAACAGAACCAGAACCAGGAATTACTATTTTAGGACTCCTGATCAGGAGCATTATCATAAACACAGTTGGTCTTATCTTCGCTGAAGGTACATTACTAATATTGCATTACTTTCTGTTTATCTGTATTATGCCATTCTGATGTATGGACAAAAAAAGATCTGAATGCAATTGGCCATACTAAATGCGGTAACTGTATTATGTGTAACATTATGGAGGAGACCAACCAGATCTGGGATAATATCAACAAGAAATATATCCAATTGAGATGTACAACTAATTGTACTTCTAAAGCAATGATATACCTGTTCACTTGCTCACATGAGTTAAGATACATTGGACAAACTAAGCGTATGCTAAAAACGCGACTAATTGAACATAAATACTGCATTCAAAAAGAAAAATTACTTATGCCCTTAGTAAAACACTGCATTCATGAAAATCATATGGTAACGGAAAATCATACGGTAACGGAATTCAAACATGCGTGGGATAAACATAAAGGAATCCTGTTCAGAAGGAATGGATCCTAAGGAGCTTAGCCGAGATTGGGTGGCAGAGCCGGTGGCGGGAGGTGGAGATGGTGCTGGGCAGACTTATACGGTCTGTGCCAGAGCCGGTGGTGGGAGGCGGGGCTGGTGGTTGGGAGGCGGGGATAGTGCTGGGCAGACTTATACGGTCAGTGCTCTGAAAAGGACAGGTACAAATCAAGGTAAGGTATACACAAAAAGTAGCACATGTGAGTTTATCTTGTTGGGCAGACTGGATGGACCGTGCAGGTCTTTTTCTGCCACCATCTACTATGTTACTATGTTTGATCAGCTACGCTGTACAGTTCAGAACAATGGTAGACAGTATGAACGAGAATGACGGAAGTATCCATCTCGGGAGACTTTAAAGAGTTATAATTTTAAAATGCATTTATATAACTCAGCTACTTGAGAGCAAAGAAAGAATATTATAGCAAATCTATTGAGTCTTCCTCTATGCAGTCTAGGGAATTATTTACTACTGTAAGAAAGTTAGCGTTTTTTGATTTGACATTAGAATGTACAGTTGATTGTATTTCAAGTCAATAATTTACAGATACATTTTGTATTTCAAAAGTGTTCATATTAGTTTCTTTAGATATATCTGCTACATTCCACACTATAAGTCACACTCTGGCATTGACGAAATTGTATATTAAGGAATTCTTTTACAAAGCCACACTGTTCTCAAATGGTTCTGTTTGTTTTTGGAACAGCAGCAATATTGTGTCATCAGGGATAAGGATAAATCAGCTTGTGTTAATTTATCTCCTGGTGTACCAGAGGGTTTGTTATAATCTGCCACTATGTTTAATATTTTTATCCATCTTTTATATGTTAGCTGTTTTAGAATTGTTTTATCAAATCTATGTAGATGGCATACAATTTTTTTTCAAAACTGATAAATCTGTTTCAGATAGTATTGATTACTATGCCTCTATTTGAATACAGTAGGTCAATGAATAAGAGTTAATCATCTGAAAGTGAATGTGACTAAAACACAGGTTATATTGTTGAATAGTCATTTTATTGAGGGGGCCCTGGAGTCTTTTAGCATTGTTGGCATTGACATTCAATTCTGAAAGTTTATATATTTCCTAGGTGTCATTCTAGGTCCTGCTATGAGGCAATTGCATTGGCTTCTCATTGATTATAGCGCACAATATAAGGTTGCTTGAGTTTAAGATTTTAACTAACAAAGTTTCTCCAGTGCTATCTTCAACTTTACATCTCCATCAACCCTTGAGATCAGCCACTGCGATCTCCTAAATGTCCCTTCTTTTCAGACAATTACTTGAAAGAATATAGTAAATCTATTTTTTATGTTGTAGAACGTAACCTGTGGAACGCCGTACCTGATGTAATGAGATCAATGAGGAGCATAGAACAATTTTTAAAAAGCATTAAAACCTGTGTTGTTTCAATGAGCATTTGCTGTTCATGAAGATAAAATATTTATATCATAGAGTCTGATATTTTACTGATTTTATTATGCCTATTTGATAAGGACTGTGTTATTGTAAACTCTATATGATGGCAATGAATATATGTAATCTGTGATATTGTGATGATAGTTTTATCAAAACTGTGTATGTTATCATGTAATCCATTTAGGGTTGTAGATAATTGTGGAATATACATTAAAAAATATGTATACTTTGGAAGAAAGGTGGGAGAGGGTAGACATGATAGAATGTTTAAATACCTCCATGGCGTAAATGTACACAGACGAGTCTCTTTCAATTGAAAAGAAGCTCTGGAATGAGGGGGTATAGGATGAAAGTGAAAGGGGACAGACTTAAGAAGTAACCTGAGAAAGTACTTCTTCACAGAAAATGTGGTGAATTTCAGGAATGGCCTCCCATTGGAGGTAGTGGAGAAAAAAAGTGTATCTGAATTCAAGAAAGCTTGGAAGAAGTACATAGGATTTGTAGGGGAAAGGAAGAGATTTTAGCAATGGATGGGAAGACTGAATAGGCCATATGGTCTTTATCTGCCTTCATTTTCCTGTTTCTTTGAAATCCACAGCAGCAGAGCATCAAGTGAAAGAAAATGTTTTAGGAAATTCTCTAGCCTCGAGTGTGGTTTGAAATTATGTTATAATGTATTCATTATTTTCTTATATTTATAAAACATATCTTCCTGCGGTAAATGCATATGCACTAAAATTAGCCTGCTATTAGAATATTGATTAATGTTTCCAATAATCTACCCTTTACTCAAAATATTTGGTCATCAGAATGATTTGTAAAATTACCACCACTGTGGCCTTGCACTCCTCTTCTTTGACGTTAATCAGTCAAACCAGGTGGACATTCATCATCAATTCATCACATATTGATATTTATGTGATTTGATATTTAGCTCATCATTGACAATGCTCATAGATTTGGAATAGCAAACAAGTATATAAACTAAGGTCTCATTGCTTAGTACATTTTGGGGTATGTTTACTAAGGTGCGTTAGCATTTTTAACGTGCCTGTAAATTTAAGGCGCATTAAACGCTAACGCGCCTATACATTTCTATGGATGCGTTAGCATTTAACGCATGTAAACCACTTATCTATATAAATAAAATCCCCCCTCAGACGTTCTGAAGCTCACTCCATCTGTCCTGAACTCCTGTCCTCCTGGTAGGCTAGGCTATTCGGACTACTCACCCTCAGTCTCAGCCACGCCCATCTGGGCCGTAGGCCACGCTCCATCTGCACATAAAAAGCACCCTCAATGTTCTAAAGCACACTCTGAGGCTTCAACAGTTCGTATGTTCGAAGCTCTGTAACCATTTTTAAGCACACTACATCTCTGCCCCGCCCTGAGCTATCAGAGAAGGGAGGAGTGTCACAGTTGCACTGCTCTAACCTATCAAAGGGAACTGAAACAGGAAAAGGGTAGAGCGTCACAACGAATGACGGACCTATCAGAAGGAAGTCAAATAGAAGAAGGGAGGAGCGTCAGAGGCCAACTGACCTATCAAAGGGAACTGAAACAGGAAAAGGGAGGAGCGTCACACTGAATGACGGACCTATGAGAGGGAAGTCAAATAGAAGAAGGGAGGAGCGTCAGAGGCCAAGGGGACGGCCGTATCTACGTCTCATAGGTTTCCTTGCTTTCTTTTCAGTGTATTGCAGCTGCAGCCACTTAGGTAAGTCTAGCAAGCCTGTCAGCTACTGAATACAGAAAGCAAAAGATAGCATGTGGGAACTTGAGCGTGCTGTTCACAGCTGCTGCCTTGATTTTCTCTCCTCTCATGCCATCCTCGATCCGCTTCAATCCGGTTTTCACCCTCTACACTCGACAGAAACGGCACTCTCTAAAGTCTGTAATGACCTGTTCCTTGCCAAATCCAGAGGCCACTACTTCATCCTCATCCTCCTTGATCTATCCGCAGCTTTTGATACTGTCAATCATGATTTACTTCTTGCCACACTGTCCTCATTTGGGTTCCAGGGTTCTGTCCTCTCCTGGTTCTCCTCCTATCTCTCCCACCGCACCTTCAGAGTACACTCTCATGGATCTTCCACCACCCCCATCCCGCTCTCTGTTGGAGTTCCCCAGGGATCTGTCCTTGGACCCCTTCTTTTTTCAATCTACACCTCTTCCCTGGGCTCACTGATCTCATCTCATGGTTTCCAGTATCATCTTTATGCTGATGACACCCAGCTATATCTCTCCACACCAGACATCACCGCGGAGACCCAGGCCAAGGTATCGGCCTGCTTATCCGACATTGCTGCATGGATGTCCAACCGCCACCTGAAACTGAACATGTCCAAGACCGAGCTTATCGTCTTTCCACCAAAACCCACTTCTCCTCTTCCTCCACTCTCTATCTCAGTTGATGGCACCCTCATCCTCCCCGTTTCATCTGCCCGCAACCTCGGAGTCATCTTCGACTCCTCCCTCTCCTTCTCTGCGCATATCCAGCAGATAGCCAAGTCCTGTCGCTTCTTTCTCTTTAACATCAGCAAAATTCACCCTTTCCTCTCTGAGCACACCACCTGTACTCTCATCCACGCTCTCATTACCTCTCGCCTTGACTACTGCAACCTACTCCTCACTGGCATCCCACTTAACCATCTATCCCCACTTCAATCTGTTCAGAACTCTGTTGCACGTCTTATATTCCGCCTGAACCGATATACTCATATCACCCCTCTTCTCAGGTCACTTCACTGGCTTCCAATCAGATACCACATAGAGTTCAAGCTTCTCCTTCTTACCTACAAATGCACTCAGTCTGCAGCCCCTCATTACCTCTCTACCCTCATTT
Source organism: Microcaecilia unicolor (assembly GCF_901765095.1). NCBI lineage: Eukaryota > Metazoa > Chordata > Amphibia > Gymnophiona > Siphonopidae > Microcaecilia > Microcaecilia unicolor. The sequence continues at coordinate 538,875,295 of NC_044031.1, forward strand.
CCCCTTACGTTCCCGCCCGTAACCTCCGCTCACAGGACAAATCCCTCCTCTCAGTACCCTTCTCCACCACCGCCAACTCCAGGCTCCGCTCATTCTGCCTCACCTCACCCTATGCTTGGAATCAACTTCCTGAGCCCTTACGCCAAGCCCCCTCCCTACCCATCTTCAAATCCTTGCTCAAAGCCCACCTCTTCAATGTTGCTTTCGGCACCTAACCTTTATACCTTTCAGGAAATGTAGACTGCCCCTATTTGACTGACTGTACATTTGTCCTTTAGATTGTAAGCTCCTTTGAGCAGGGACTGTCCTTCTATGTTAAATTGTACAGCGCTGCGTAACCCTAGTAGTAGTAGTAACTTGCTCCATTTTGTTCTCTGGAATGCAGTGATTATTATACAAATGGTCTTGCTTTCATTATTTTGGTAGGGGCTGCCTTCATGACTGTCCACAGTCCCCCCAGTCCTGACACCTGACAGGGGGGACAGGGAAGGACACTCACTGTCTCACATACGCACTCGCACACACTCATTCTCACATACACACACGCACTCTCACAGACACACTCACACCCACTCTCTGTCACACACACACACTTGCACATTCTCACTCTCACACAGTCACTCTCACAGACACTCTCTCAAACATACACACTCCACGCAAAACCTTGCTAGCGCCCGTTTCATTTCAACCAGAAACTGGCCTTTTTTACTAGTGTGCAATAAAAACGCTAATGTATCCATAGTGCCGTTTAGTAAATATAGCCCTTTATTAAACACTATCACAATATTCAAAACAATTTCTGAAATGTGAGATCGGCTGTTGAATGCACGGTGAGTCTGTTAATGGCCTAAGGCTGTTAATTTTATGCCAATGCAACATATTACATGAACTGTTAGAATAACAGTTTGAGCATACTTCAAAAATATTGGGGGGCTTTTTGGATTCAGCTTTATCATTCAAGCCACAAGTTAATCGTATTGTCAGTTCCCTTTTTCAGAAACTGTAACTTCAGTCTGTTTGCTAATTGTTCTCTGAAGAGCACTTTTATCTGTTACTTGGAGCACTCATTTTATCTCATTTAAACTATTGTAACAGTTTATATTCAATAATATTGAAGAAATTGTGTATTAAGCTTCAGATAATCCAAAATGCTGCAGCCAAATGGATTGTTTGCAGGAAGAAGTTTGACAAAGCAACGCCTGATTTGATTCGCTTGCATTGGTTACCCATACGGATTCGCATTGATTTTAAGTTAACATGCATGATTTATAAGATCATTGACATTACTAGTCTAGAATAGTTCATAGATGTATTTTATTTTCCAAATAACTTGAGATCGAGAGCAAATGAATCATGTATGCTTTATTTTCTTTCAGTATTGACAGTCCGCTACAAAAAAGCTTTGAAAAACTCTGGGATTCATTTACAAAGGCGTGCTAGAGGTTTTAGGGTGTGCTAATCATTAATGCATGCTAAATGCTAGCAACACCCATAGAAATATATGGGCGACTCTAACATTTAACATGTGCTTATTTTTAGCACGCGCTTAAAAGCTAGCACACCATTGTAAAAGGACCCCTCTGTCTGTTATAGGTCTATTCAAGTTTGATGCTCTTTACCCAAGAAGTTGAGAACTCTGAGCTCTTTTTTGTCCTTTCAGAAACATTTAAAGACATTGCTTGTTCATAAAGTACTTAATGTCATCTTTTTTTGGTATTTTTGTGTAATCTAATTTGATCCATCTAAGGATCTATATAAACAGAGAGAGAGAGAGAGAGAGAAAAGCATTCCAACGACAGTCTCATGGGGAAGGGGGCTGAGAAAAAGGGAGAAATGGATGGATGGATGGATGGATATATTGGCACAAAATTAAGAGACCTAGAGGGGCATGATTGAACGGCACCACAAAATCGATGGCCGGCCATCTTTGGGGCTGGCGCTGTAAGTGGGCGGAGCCAAGCATATTTTCAAAATACGCTTGGCGCCGGCCAAATCGCTCGCCGGGTTCAGAAAAGGATTGCCGGGTTTAGATGAGATGGCCGGCTTCGGTTTTCAGCCATAATGAAAACCGGACCCGGCATCTCAAACCTGGCAAAATGCAAGGCATTTGGCCGTGGGAGGAGCCAGCATTTGTAGTGCACTGGCCCCCCTGACATGCCAGGACGCCAAACCGGGCACCCGAGGGGGCACTTACAAAAAATTAAAAAATTAAAATAGCTTCCAGGTGCATAGCACCCTTCCCTTGTGTGCTTAGCCCCCCAAATCCCCCCCAAAACCCACTTGCCACAACTCTACACCATTACCATAGCCCTAAGGGGTGAAGGGGGACACCTACATGCGGATACAGTGGGTGTTGGGGGGTTTTGGAGGGCTCAACATTAACTACCACAAGTGGAACAGGTAGGGGGTGGGGATGGGTCTAGGTCCACCTGCCTGAATTGCACTGCACCCACTAAAAACTGCTCCAGGGACCTGCATACTGCTGTCAGGGAGCTGGGTATGACATTTGATGCTGGCATACAGGCTGGCAAAAAATGTTTTAATTGTTTTTGTTTGTGTGTGTGGGAGGGGGTTGGTGACCACTGGGGGAGTAAGGGGAGGTGATCCCCGCTTCCCTTCTGTGGTCATCTGGTCAGTTGGGGCTCTTTTTTGGGACTTGGTCCTAAAAATACATGGACCAAGTCTGGCCGACGAAATGCTCATTCGAGCCGGCCTTTTTTTTTATAATAAGGTGAAGCCGGCCATCTCGTAACCCCGCCCCGCACCCTTCCTGCCCTCGCTACCCTATCAACACGCCCCCTTGAATTTTGGCCAGTGCCACAACTAAAAAGCAATTGGGGCCGGCCAAAATTGGCTTTCGATAATACCGATTTGGCCGGGATGGAGAGATCGCCGGTGATCTTCCGATTTGTGTCGGAAGATCGCCGGCGATCCCTTTCGAAAATAAGCCGGATAGGTCACTAACAACATTACTGTGCATTTAACAGGCAATCTCATATTTCAGAAATTTTGAATATTGTTATAATGTTTAACTAAAAAAAAATTCTAAATTGTTAGTCCTTAGTTTATATACTTGTTCGCTAATCCTAATCTGTGAGCATTGTCAGGGGATGGGCTAAATATCAAATCAAATCATATAAATATCAGTGCATGATGAATTGATGATTAATGTCCAGCTGGTCTTCGCTGGCTAATTAACGTGAAGTACAAAATCAATGAAGAGAATCAAAAATGTCAAACCATACAAAAAGGAAAAAGATTCTCTATATTCTTATCTGTAAGCAGTGGAACAATTGGAGCTAGTAATAATAATAAACAGGGAGGAAAAAGCCTTAAGAAGCTCCCAACTAATAGCTGAAAGAGCAGGACTTCTTCATCACTGGCAAAAAGCCTCCCTGATAAGTGTAATCACAAACTCGTGAAGCGAACAGACACAAACGTGATCAAAACACAGCTTTAAATACTTAGCTGTGGAGTCTCTTTCTTACAACTATAGTACAAACAGACCATGACCAACGATAACCAGCGTTTCGTAGAGCTGCATCAGGGTCAGTTGGTCAGAAAATTTAAACTCCGTTCAAAAAAGCTGATGGATTTCTGTCAGCTTTTTTGAACAGGGATTAAATTTTCTGAATGACTGACCCTGATGCAGCTGTATGAAACGCTGGTCATCATTGATCACGGTCTGTTTGTACAAAAGTACTTCATCATCTAAACTGTACTGTTCCCTTGGGTTTTTGCAGCCCAAATTAAGTCCACAATCTGGACCATTATTCAGTGCAAAATTACATGTATTCACTGTAATCATTAAATATTGTATATTATGCCATGTTAAGGGGTCCTTTTACCAAGCTGCAATAAAAAGACCCCAGCAGTGATGTCAGCACATGGGTATGCCATGTGCCGAGGCCCCGATTACTGCAGCAGATAAAAAGATGTTTGGGTTTTTTTTTTAAACAGAAATGGCTGTACGGTAAGTTAAGCGCTTGCTGTGTGGCCGTTTTCTGGGGAAACTCTTATCACCTCCTATTTAGGAGGAGGTGGTAAGGGTGTTTTCAGCAAGGGCAGTACTACAGGTTTTTTTTTTATTACATGTTCTGTTAGTGGCAGACCTGCATTATTTTACAAGAAAACCTGAAAAAAAATTATGACCCCAATGCAGGTGATTTGTCACCGAAACACAGCCCATGTTGGGTCTCCTTAATAAAAATCCTCTCATTGTCCTGCTCCTGAAGGTCCATTTGTGCTTTTTTGTGTCCTTACATGGCACACACTGGTACTACTGCCAGGCTCCTGTGAAGGCCTGGTGGTAGGGTCCATTTGCTGTGCACCATTCTTTTTTTCTACTTGTACGTCAAATAAAAACATTTTCTGTGCCAAAAATAAAAAGGTTGAATTTCTGAAACTTACCAACTGATTCTTTTTTTTTTTTCATGAAAAATGGGTGACAGGTTTGAATATGTTCCAATGCCTTTCATAATGAAGAAAATTAGATTAATATAAAATCAACCTATTTTCACATCCTCTTTATAATATACCAGGAATCTATGGTCTGAGCCCAACTACTTTCATTCTTATATACTATACCTGCAACTAAGGCAACAGCCCATTTTCCCCTGGATTCTATATATGGTGTTCAAAATTGTGCATGGGAAAATTTCATTAAATAGGAAGGGGATTAACCTTCATGCAACTTGTTTCAGGTGGCAAGTACATTCCAGGACTCTAGACCAGTGGTTCTTAACCCAATCAGTCTGGTTTTGATGATATGCACAATAAATATGCCTTCATTCCATGCTAATCTAGCTGATGTATATTCATCATGGATGTCACTGATTGACTAGGTGTATCCTGAGGACTGGACTGAGAATCACTGTTCTAGAAAAGGAAAATCTAAACTGTATTTATTATCAGTAGTTATTATTTCAATACTAAATATGTATGTGAAATCTGTACTGCCATGCATTGATGAAGGGACTGTTCCAAATGAATGATCTTGTATTCCTGAGTGCTGACATTGATTAATTTGAAGCAATTAATGCCCTCTGCTCACTTCTAAAGAACTTCTGCTTATATTAATTCTATTCCTCTTTTTATATATTTGAGCTATAAATCAAAAGATCATTGTGCTTGAATAAAATAGCACCATTTCATGTAAACAGTGCAAATGCATGCAGGTTCTTCTTGGCATTGGAGGCCAAATAATAGAAAATACCTGTATACTTGTTCATGGAGGTAGGCTGTTGTTTATGTATATATGTTAAGCATCGCCTGAAACAGATTACGTTGCCTGCATCATTAAACAAAGTTGTGCCCTTGAACTTCAAATCCCTGTAATCCTGTAGTTCTCTATAATAGGCTCTTCCAGAGCACGTTTCAGATCCCTGTGTCTTATGGGACTCTTTCTATTGGCTTGATGTTCTCTAAGGGGCCGTTTTACTAAGTTACGTAGGTGCCTACATGTGCCCAACACATGCCAGTTTTGAGTTACCATCCGGCTACCATGTAGCCCTTGTGGTAATTTCATTTTTGAAGCACATCTGCTACGAGCGCCGGAAAATAATTTTTATTTTCTGGTGTGTGGTAGAAACCGGGTGGTAAACATCATTCTACCCACATAGACAATTACCGCATAGTTAACACATGAGATCTTACTGCTAAAGTCAATGGCTGGTGGTAAGGTCTCAGACCCAAAATGGATACGTGCCAATTTTTATTTTACCGCACATCCATTTTCGGCAAAAATTGTAAAAAAAGGCCTTTTTTACACTTTTACAGCCCACTTTTTGGCGTACCTTAGTAAAAGGGCCCCTAAGCTTGCTGGGCAAGTTGCCCCCCCCCCTTCTTTCTCCATTGGGTCTGTAGAGTTAGTCTGCAGCATATCTCCTCTGGGAACTGAAACTGCCGATTCTGTAGTTTGCTTTTTGACCCCCTTGAGATTAGAAAAGTCCTTTCTGGGACAGATGGGGGTACTTTCTCAAAACATGGATACTTTGGTTTCACAACAGAGTACTGTTAAAGCAGATATTAATGGATTAAATCAGTGTGTTAATGAAAATGAAATAAAATCTCCAATAGATTCAGCAAAAAGAAACAGTAATAATTAAGGATATTTATTTATACATTGCAAAATTTGAAGCTAAATCTAGGATACTAGGGATCATCCTGGACTCTATATTGTCATTTGAAAGCCAGATTAATGATTTGGTTAATAAATAAATAAGCTGTATAAATTCAGGGCAGTCAGATGCTCCTTGAGCCCCGTCAGTTCAAGCAGTTCTTATCCTCATTTGAATTACTGTAATTCTTTATACTGCTCTATTAATAAACAGTTAAAGAAACTTCAATTAATACAAAATACATATGTAAGACTGATCTTTAATTTTGGAAAGTTTAATGAGGCTATCCCACTTCTAAATAACTTGCATTGGTTAAAATTAAAGTTGTTTGCCTAGTATATAAGAGCTTTTATGGCTTGAACTCAGAATCAGTATGTGGGCTTTTTTCATTTACTATCAATAGAAGCCATTTGAGAAGCTGGAAATTTTTATCGCTGGATATTTCCCTCTGTATAGAAGATGAATTCAAAGTTGATTTGGGAACACCCATTTACATTCCAGGGAGCTAAGATATGGAATAATGTCCCTGTTGAAGTTCACCTTATTATACCTTACGCTTCCTTCTGTAAAATGCTTAAAACATTTGTTCTTATATCAGCAATCTTGATTTTTTAACATTTAGACTTGGTCATCTTAAAAATGTAGATTGTAAAGTCTATTTTTTTTAATAAATTACTTCCAAAAATACTTTTACAAGGGACTGAGAATAAGGACTCAGACAGTCTGGTTTCAGAAGCCTGTTCATATGAGTGAAAGAAAACAAGAAGGCAGATGATCCGCAAAATTCAACGTGGAAGCAAACAGAAGCGGATCAATCAAGGTGTAGTGCAGTGGTGTGCTGGAGCAGGCTCTCACAGGCTCGCAAGAGCTGGTTGTTAAGTTTTTAAGAATTTTGGGAGCCGGTTGTTAAAGTAGGGCCCTCCATGGCTACTTTAACAACTGGCTCCCAAAATGTGGGCTTGGGTAGGGTTACCATATGGCTCCAGAAAAAAGAGGACAGATTGAGCCAGTCTGGGTTTTACTTCCATTGCTTTCAATGGAAGCAAAACTCGGACTGGATCAATGTGTCCTCCTTTTTCTGGAGCCATATGGTAACCCTAGGCTTGGGCCCCCTGCTGAATTCTCTTTTACTTTGCTGGTGGAGATGCTGAGCCCTGCCAGCCAAGTAAATAGACTACTGCTGCTCCCCGTTCCTTGTTCCCAGCTCTGAGCAGCAGGCTGGGACTTCTCCAGCATGTGTGAGAAGTTTCAGCATCCTGCTCAGAGCAAGACGTTGGGAGTGGTGGCAGTCCATTTATTGGCTGCCAGCAAAGGTATGCCTAGCGTGCCCGCATGAAGGGAGGGAGGAGAGAGAGGCAAGTGTTGCTGCCCCCCACCCCGGCCACCCCTAGCCCTTCCAACTGCAGAGCTGGCTACGTCCGGAGAAAGAGCCTGTTGTTAAAAATTTACCAGCACACCCCTGGTATAGTGTACAACTTTATTCTAAAAAAACGCCCGACACAGACTGTGTTTCGCCCACTAGGGCTGCATCAGGGGCTTGAAAATGAAAGCAGGTTCACAACAGAGCAAAAAAAAACAGCATAATGCGTTCCTCCAAAACTAGCTCAATCCACTTTTGAAAAAGAGAGCATGAATAGAGATGTTCCACAACAGAATGTCCCAAATGGACACCCATCTCACATGTATTTTCAAACAGGAAATACATCAACATTTCCTGTCTGAAAATATGTGAGATTAATATCTGTGTGCTGGAGACATGGACATCTATATGGCAGCATTCTTAGAAAATGGCCACACAGATGCCTGTACAAAGCAGAGGAACAGCCTAGTGGTTAGTGCAGTGGACTGGAAACCAAGGGACCCAGATTCAAATCCTACTTTAACTCTTTTTTAAAATATAATTTTGAGCCCTCCAAGTACAGAAAAATACCTACTGTACCTGAATGCACACCACTTCAATAACCTTCAGGCTTGCAGGTGCCTTATATATTTAGATACAGTAGGTATTTTTGCTGTTCCTGGAGGGCTCACAATTACCAAAAAAAAAAAAAGAATTCAAATGAGATTTGAACCTGGGTCCCTTAGTTTACAGTACACTGCACTAACCACTGGCCATTTTCTAAGAATGCTGCTACACAGACATTCATGTCCTTTGTTTTCCTCTGCTCATAATTTGGATGTTCCAACTTGTAAAATGGCTATTCATGCTGGATGTCTCCAGCACACAGATGCCCATCTCACATATTTTTGAACAGGAAATTTTGATGTATTTCCTGTTGAGAAATACATGTGAGATGGATGTCCACTTGGGACATTCTGACATGGAACATCCCTATTCTGGCTTGGATGTCCTACTTCTCAGATCTGTGTGCTGTTCTGTTCAGAATACCCATAATACCAGAAGCTGTCAAAGAGCCTGGCATTTCTTTCCAGTTTCACTTTCAAAGGAGAAGAAGGGGATAGCAGCCACTGCAGGATTAAGTAGGTGTGAGGCCCAGTGATTAAAGCACAAGTCTTTATATCCAGAGGTGCCTGGATCAAATCCTACTACAGCTCCTTGTGATCTTGGGCACATCACCTAACCCTCCATTGTCACAGGAACAAATTTAGATTGTGAGCCCTCCATAGACAGGGAAACACCCACTGTACCTGAATAAAACTCACCTTGAGCTATTACTACAAAAGGTGAGAGCAAAATCCAAATAAATAACATACATGACCATCCCATCATCTTGGATTTCCATATGCTTCAAAAATAAGCACCATATGTTCCTACATGCCTGGCAACTGAAACCCAACAACAGATAGCTTGTTTAGGGTGCAACAAATCACTATTATTCATCATTAAGCACCACTACCAAGATTTTAAATTTACCTATAAGGCATTATTTTAGGACTATCAGAAGATGTTACTCTCTCATCAGAACAACAGTCCAACAAGTGATAATGATTCATTACTTCCTCATCGGTTCAATTCTCTGAATAATTAAAGTGACTTCCATCAAAAATTGTGTGAAAGTAATTTTCTTAATGTATCTTAAACTTCATATATCATCATCTGTAGTTAAAGTAATTTAGGGGCCCTTTTACTAAGTTGCGTAGGCATCTATCTAGCTTATTTTCGAAAGGAAAGGACACCCATCTTCTGACACAAATCAGGAGATGGGCGTCCTCCCGAGGTCGCCCAAATCGGCATAATCGAAAGCCGATTTTTTGCATCTTCACCTGCTCTCCATCGCGGGGATGACCAAAGTTCACGGGGGCGTGTTGGCAGTGTACCGAAGGCGGGACGGGGCGTGGTTAAGAGATGGGCGTCCTCGGCCTATAATGGAAAAAACAAGGGTGTCCCTCACAAGCATTTGGACGACTTTACTTGGTTCTTTTTCTTTCACGACCAAGCCTCGAAAAGGGGCCTGAACTGACCAGATGACCACCAGAGGGAATCGAGGATGACCTCCCCTTACTCCACCAGTAGTCACCAACCCCCTCCCACCCCCCAAAAAATTAAAAAAACATTTTTCCAGCCTCTATGCCAGCCTCAAATGTCATACCCAGCTCCATCACAGCAGTATGCAGGTCCCTAAAGCAGTTTTAGTGGATGCAGTGCACTTCAGGCAGGTAGACCCAGGTCCACCCCCCCCCCCCCACACCTGTTACACTTGTGTTGGTAAATGTGAGCCCTCCAAAACCCACCCAAAACCCACTGTACCCACATGTAGGTACCCCCTTTCATCCCTAAGTATGGCACAGTATACTACTTACAATGTCGACACAATAGGGCAGGCGGCGACCCCGAGGGGAGGGGCGGTATCGGCGACCTTGGTGGGGGAGGGGTGGCGGCGGTGGCGGCAACCTCGGTGGGGGAGGGGAGGAGAAATGCTGGGCATGGATGCAGGTGAAGGAAGGAGAAATGCTGGGCATGGATGCAGGTGAGGGAAGACAGGAAGATGCACATGGATGGATGGATGGAGGGGAGGGGATAGAGGAGAGGGAAGGGGATAGAGGAAAAAAACTGGATGTGAATGATGGGGAGGACAGGGGGTAAGAATGAGAGGGGAGGACATGGGGTAAAAGAGAATCACTGGACATGGGTGGAGAGGGCAGGGGAGAGAGGAGAGCTAACGGACATAGATGGATGGAGGGGAGGGGAGAGGGCAGGAGAAATGCTGGACATGGATGGAGAAGAGGGAAGAAAGGAAGAAGATGCACATGGATGGAGGGGAGGGGAGAGGGCAGGGGACAGAGGAATTTTGCCAAACAAAAATCTTGCCCGTTTTAACGGACTAAACGGCTAGTAACTTTATAATCTAATGTAAGACCAGTTGATGGCATGGGACTTGCCTTGCTACCTACCCAAAGTAGTATTGTTTTCTCTATACTAGCTTAAGAATATGGCTAGTTATTCAAGCTGAGATGCATTTAAAGTAATAAACTCAAAATGTCTCAGCAACTGAGAGCATAATTGGAATTTAATCAGATTAAATATAGTAGGACAAGCCCATTGATTTAAATTTGGTACCTAATGAGCTGAAAAAAATTATTTACAAGAATCAGGGAAAGTGGAGAACCCCGTTGTACTTCACAACCTATAATTTATAAAATACATACGTAAATCATGACTCCATCCATACTCCTCCCAAACTCTGCTCCAGAACATAAGAACATAAGACTAGCCATACTGGGTCAGACCAATATCCATCTAGCCCAGTATCCTGTTTCCAACAGTGGCCAATCCAGGTCAGAAGTATCTGTCAGAAACCCAATTAATAGCACATTTCATGCTACAAAACCCAGGACAAGCTGTGGCTTCCCCCATGTCTATCTCAACAGCAGACTATGGACTTTTCCTCCAGGAACTTCTCCATCCTATGACAAAGAGTTCCAGAGCTGAACTATTCATTGAGTGAAAAAATATTTCCTATTTGTTTTGAAAGTATTTCCACGCAATTTTATTGTGTCCCCCTGGTTTTTGTACTTTTTGAAAGAGAGAAAAATTGATTCACTTTTACCCATTCTACACCACTCAGGATTTTGTAGACCTCAATCATATCCCTCTTCATCTGTCTTTTTTCCAAGCTGAAGAGCCCTAACCTCTTTAACCTTTCCTTATATGATAGGATTTCCATCCCTTTTATCATTTTGGTCGCTCTTCTTTGATTCATTTCTAATTCCGCTATATCTTTTTAGAGATACGGTGACCAGAACTGAACAGTCAAGGTGAGGTTGCACCATAGAGCGATACAGAGGCATTATAATATTCTTGGGTCTAATTTTGCATCCCTTTTCTAATAATTCCTAGCATCCTGTTTGTCGCCACCATATAGGTCATATAAAAATGCATGTGTTCTTGGCAACACACACACTTTTACACATATGTTGTAGGAAACTTTTATGAGTCATTTTACTTGAATAAAATAGAATTTTATGTTGAAAATAGTTTAAAAAGTTAACTCTTCATAAGTAACTTTTAGTGTCTCTGGGATAGGTGTTCGTTGCCCCTGTATGTAAGTCATTAAAAAAAGAGCAGAAAAAATCCTTAATCCTTAATCCTGAAATATTTCACTTAATTTTGCAGTAATAAACAAGAACAGTAAATCCATGCATACAATGGTATTAGTTTAACCATGATGCTAGTGGAGGAATTTAAAGCAAAAGAAAACGGAGATGTGTGGAGAAGATATCAAAGGATTTTACCACAATTTGATTTACCACTGGAATTACCAACCTCCTATCTTTTGAGTTATTTATGTCAACATTTCCCACTAAATGACTGGCTTCTTTGTTAGAATCTGTGATGAACCAGAATTCTGGAAATCACGGAATATAAGAAATGTATTGTATTTTTAGAATAGACACCTAAACATAGGCATACACCCATATACTTCTAGGCACCTAAATATAAGCAGATAACCATATGTGTATTACCCATTTTACAATGGCAATACATATGACGGGTAATTCTCTAACCGACTGCCTGAACTAATGTCCACTTATGTGCCACTCACGTGTGCAAATGTACAGAATACCAGCACTTTCATGGATGAGTGTACACTTACACATGCAGGCCTAATTCTATATATGTCTCCTAAAATATCAGTGCAGAGGGAAAATCATGCCTAAAGTTAGGTGTGGTTTACAGAATACACCTAAATTCATCCTCATGACTAAAATTTAAGCACAGCCAATCATGTCAATGAAAACCTGGTGTAAATGCCCATATCTAACTTTAGACATGAAGGTCTAGATTCTATATATGGCACCTGAAAATTCCGCATGGAAAAAAATAGGCCTAGACGTATTCTCTAAAGTATGCCTACATTTTATAGATTAGGCTTAAATTTCTGCGCATTATATAGAATACGCCTCACATGAGTCCACACAAGCAAATTTAGTCATGGTCAATCATGCCAACTAATCTGATATAAATCCTGACGCCTAAATTAGGCGCTTAGAGGGTGTATTCTATAATGTGCATAGATTTTAGAAATGCCCATAGCCCGCCAATTCCATACCCATAACCACGCCCACTTTTCAACTATGTGGCTTAGAATTTATGCACACCACGTTACAGAATATGCTTAGACAGTAGTGCATGTAAATTCTAATTAATGACAAGTAGTGCTAATTGCTTGTTATCATCCAATTATCAGTGCTGATTAGCTTGTTAACTAATAAAGGGAGCCTTTACAAAGCCATGCTTGCGTTTTTAGCTCAAGGTAAAAATCAGCTGACGATAAATGCTGAGACACACATAGGAATAAAAATGCTATCATGGCTTTGTAAAATACGCCATAAGTTATCACATTGTTATGGAATACACTTTGGTTTCCGCGTGGAAATTTCAGTGTGATATATAGAATTCCAAGGGGAATGGGTTATTCTATAACACAGCAAAACAGCAAAAGTAGAGGCTGACAAATGCGCAAACCAATAGGGAGATAATATCAAAAACCAGTTTATTCAGAATATTTATATCAATATTAAGGACCCGACACGGTCCGTGTTTCGGCGCCAAAGTGCCTGCCTCAGGGGTCACAATCAACTTTCTCTGAGAAGAAGCTGATAGGCTTGAATAATTCCTTTATGTATGCAAGTTAATCCACCAACCAACACCCTTGCAGTGCAGCCATCTGCACTGCAAGGGTGTTGGTTGGTGGATTAACTTGCATTATTCAAGCCTATCAGCTTCTTCTCAGAGAAAGTTGATTGTGACCCCTGAGGCAGGTGCTTTGGCGCCGAAACACGGACCATGTCGGGTCGTTGATATTGATATGAATATTCTGAATAAACTGGGTTTTGATATTATCTCCCTATTGGTTTGCACATTTGTCAGCCTCTACTTTTGTTGTTTTGCTTTGACTTTCCGTGGAGGCTCCTCCTGTCTTCTTGGATTTATTCTATAATACAGCATGTAAATTTGTTGAATGCATGACCCACCCATGCTCTTCCCATAGCCATTCCCCCATTTGGTACCCACATGGTAGAATTTATGCAGGCTACATTATAGAATACACTTAGCAAGTAGTGTATGTAAATTCTAATTATTGCCAATTAGTGCCGATAATTGCTTAACATCTAATTTGGCACCGATTGCCTTGTTAACCAATTGAGTTGTGCGTGCAAGTCTGGGTCTAGTCTGATTTACATGTGCAACTCTAGTCACACTATATAGAATTTGGGTGGCAATTTTTAGTAATACTATTGGATTGTTGGTTCAGCCTACGAATTGATAATGAATATGAATGTTGGGCAGACTGGTTGGTCCTTTGTCAATAAAAGAGTATTTTTTATACCTGTTTGCTTGAAGTTCTTTGGTCCATCTCTACTCTGGTTTTAGGTTTTTTTTTATGTAGGGCTTTTTTTTTTCTTTTCATTTGGTCAGTACCATATAGGTCTTATCTGCTATCATTTATTATGTTATATTACTATGTTATGATCCTTTCAATCATGACATTAGTTTGCTTCTTCGGTAAGCAATGTCTTTGTTCATAGGAGTCAATAGTCCTTCTCTGTCTGCTCGCACCTTTCTTGGTGCCCTGGATCTTCATTCCATTGTTGCTGTGCTACTTTATTCTTTTTGTTTCCATGGTTAGTGGTTTTCTTCCCTCCATGGTACAGAGAAGAAATGATTGCGCAGAGTTCTACTATAGGGACAGCAGACCCCCTTGTGGACATAGGCCTGTGAGTTGGCAGGGCCAGATTCCACACCAGTTGAGATCCAGCAGATATACATGCTAGAGTGACAGTGGCGAGAGGAAAGTGAAGACCGGCTGCAATGAGAGGAAAGGGAAGAGAGGTGAGAGGAGTTGGAATTCCAGTTGCAGAAAATGAAGTTGGAGATGGAAATGGCTCATATCCAAAGCTCCAGCCCAACCCCTGCGCCAAAGGCCAGAAGCAGGATCCACAGGATTCGGCCCAACTTGTTGCACAGTTTGATGTGTTTGAGGTGACATAGATGGATATCTAACTGCCTTTGAAAAAAATTTGCCTCCTCAATAGATTCCTCAAAAAGACTGGATGCATTATCTGGGAGGAAAGCTCACTGGTAAAGCTCTTGCGGCATTCCAAGGACTGTCCATGGAGATGTGCTCACAGTTTGATGAGGTGTGCTAAACCTTGTTGAACTGTTATGTCATTACCCCCAAGACCTACAGACTAAAGTTCTGGACTTTGCAAAAGGGAGTGGATGATTCTCACAGCAAGTTTGTGATTCAGTTCAGATACCAGCATCAGCGGTGGCTTTATGGATCTGAAGTTAAAACCCTGGAGGACTGCCAAAACCTGATGGTCCTGGCGCAGTTTCTTCAGTGTTGTCATCCAGAGTTGAGGGAACATGTTCAAGATCACCAGCCCCATACTCCAGAGAAAGCAGCTGAGTTGGCTGACATCTTTATGGCTATCTATCCCTGGTTGGCAAAGAGAAGCTGTCCATATCCGCAGCAGCCGGGATCTAAGGACAGCCAGGGCCCTAAGCCAAATATCCCTACAACCTCAGAGACTGTCAGCAAACCCTCCAGTGTTCCCCAAAAATCTAAACAGTTCAGGCATGAATGTCCTTGTTATCAGTGTGGGCATACAGGACATTTCAAAGTGAATTGCCCAGATAATCCCAAACCTGCACTAAAGTGCATTCCAGTTCCTGCACCTAAGCTGGTGGCTTTCTTGGGTGGTTCCAGTCTCATGAAGGAGGCCCACACAGTTGCCGCAGCACAAAAAGTTACTGGCCATTCATCAAGCAAAGAAGCAGATAGATTTCCACAACACTACAGCGCTCCAGTAACTGTGAACCAGACCAAGGTGGCTGGGCTTTTGGACACTGGCTCTAGCATGACTATGTTACGACCAGAGCTAGTGCAGGAAGATGCTATTCTACCAGAACACACTGCAGAGGTAGTGCTAGCCAATAGATCCAGAGAGACTGCACCCATTGCTCAAGTATTCCTGGATCAGGGTACCAAGCCTTGATACAGATAAAAATAGGCATAATGAAAAACATGCCGGTACCAAAGCTGTATGGGACTGACATGGGTCCAATGAACATTACCCTTGATAGCGGAGCCTGCATTTCTGCTATGGTGCCCGTAGTCAGGCCCATGTTACCCAACAAGCAGAATCAGCAGAGAACACCTCCCCAGTTTGAGATCCTGATTCAGTCCAGGTGGAACCAGCTGACCAAACAACAGGAGGAGGCACTCCAGTGCTTCCAGCAGCACCAGTTCCAGAGGTGACCGGGGCCATGAATATGGAACAGCCTGACTTAGCTGACACACCTATTGATCAGACTGATGACCCTGATTTGTCATGGTCACAAGCAGAGACCCTTCTAGATATGGATACTGATATAGGATTATTCATGTTTGAGATATGCATACGCTGGTAATTGAATATTTATCTTGCATAAATGTCTAAGGTGGAAGTTATCAACATAGGCTACCATTAAGATAGATTATTTTATTTGAGTGGATATGTTTCAGTTGTCTATTACTTAAACAAAAACTTCAGAAGCAGTTTAAGAGAGGTGATGAGTGGATATATGTGGCTCTGAGAAGAAAAGAGGAATATGCTACTGAGGTTGGAGGGGTTAATTAGGGAGAGGTGTTGTGGGACCTGAGGAGGAAGAGAGAGCAGGCTTCTTGGCATGATGGGGTAGAAAGAGAGGGGAGCTGCCTCAACTCAGAGGGCACTGAAGGCAGAGTTGCTAGGAATGGAGAGAAAAGGGTATATTGGGGTTATACCTAGAGTGAAAGGAAGGGTTCCTCTAAAGTTAGGGGGGCTGAGAAATAAAAGTGTACTGCAGAGGGGGTAAGGAAGAGAAAGGAGGTATCTGGGTAAAGTGAGAGAGGACTTCTGGGACTAGGGATGAAGAAAGGACATCATGGGACAGATTGTTGCAGAGCAGGAGAGGAAAGTAGAATCTTAGGCAAGGTGGTGAGATAGGGGAATACAGAGATTTGGGTGAGGGTAGAGTTACCATATGGCTCCAGAAAAAGGAGGACACATTGATCCAGCCCGGGTTTTGCTTCCATTTTGAAAGCAATGGAAGTAAAACCCAGACTGGCTCAATCTGTCCTCCTTTTTCTGGAGCCATATGGTAACCCTAGATGAGGGAAAAGCATTGGAGTTGCTATGATAGAGATGCCACCATCAAAGTAATGTGCCAGAGTGCTGCCTGTTTCTTCTATAGAGCTTTTCTGATCTAAGTTTTATGTTCCTTGCCTTGTTCCTGGGATTTAAGTACCATTTTTCTTTCACTACGCATTATTATATTTTTGATATTATTCAGTATAAAAGAATATGGTTGTTAATGTGGAACTTGGTGTAATTGTAGATTTGTTTGGGACTGGTTCATTTGTGAAGGTGATGGTGAGTGTGTGAAGATTCTGTTGTCAGCTGGAGTTGATGTGGTGATGAGGTATGTTGTGCTGAAATTGTTATCTTTGTATTTTGGCATGTTTATCCATCCTGATGACAAATAGACTGGAAGATAAGTGGGTTTTGTCAAGTGATGATAGTCTGATGAGACAGTGTGGTGGTAAGACTGGTTAACACATGCTGTGTATCACACAGAGATCTGCATGGTGTCTTCATATAATGATAAATGGCAGTCTTGTGGTGATATTATGAGTGTTGATATTTTTGGTATATAGTTGTTAGATAACAGAATTCAAGTGCATATAATTGAGCATTTCTTAGCAGACCCACAGCTCAACATGTATCTGACTTACATGAGGGCATAGGTTAATGCTGCATCTATTTGCCAGATGTTTGATTGACAGTTGTAGAAGGAACATCTGACATGCAGGGAACAGCATGATATACACTCTGCAATAAGTCCTTACATGGAATCAATACCAGCTGAGTCACAGTGTAGACCACTCCTCTCCCCCATGACCCAGGATGGGTCAAGTCAAGACAAGACACAGTGTAGCAGATGAAGCAATTTCTTGCCAAATTTGTAGCACAAAAATAGACACCCATTGCATTTTTGCAGTCCATATCAGCCCTTTAGAGCCCAAGATGAAGGACAGCAAACTTTGATACCCAAGAATTTTGGAAGAAGGCAACAGCATCCACACTACATGGAAGACAATCTTATCTATAGATTTAACACTTTCCCTGCACCACTCCATACACTTTACCTCCTGGATAATCCTAGCTCCCTATGTACGCATAGTTTTGAGATTGTTAGTCTTCTTACTGTGGTCCCTTTCTATGTGGTTGTACATTGCTTCCTTTGGTAGTAGTAACTGTGCTTCATATGAAAGAAGTCATATATGTAATAAGGAGATACAAAATGTGGAAGACTAAGGGGTCCTTTTACTAAGCCACGTAAGTGTCTATGCGTGCTCAATGCATGCCAAAATGGAGTTACTGCCTGACTACCGCGTGGCTCTTGTGGTAATTTCATTTTTGGCGTGCGTCCAATACTCATGTCTGCAAAATATTTTTTATTTTTGGGCGCGTGTAACGGATGCACGCCAAGTGACATTTGGAGCACGTAGGTCATTACCGCCCGGTTACTGTGTGAGTCTTTACCGCTAGGTCAATGGCCGGCGGTAAGGTCTCAGACTCAAAATGGACATGCAGCAATTTTCATTTTGCCGCATGTCCATTTTTGGCAGAAATTTTAAAAAGGCCTTTTTTTATAGGCGCGCTAAAAAATGGATCGGCGCACATCCAAAACCTGTGCCTACACTACCACAAGCCATTTTTCAGCGCACCTTTGTAAAAGGACCCAAAAGTGTTTTTGTACTGACTGCATTGCAAAGTCTTCCCTATGCTGAAGCAAGGTCCTTGTTAGCTGCCAATAATGTATTGGTTGGTCTATTTTGTAATCCAAGTTGTCTTGTATAATACATAGTAATCATTTTGGTTTGGATGCAGTTGTAAAGGAGTGCTTGGAATTTAACTGCTGACCTAAGCATTTTAGAGCTGACTGTGCTTGCAGCAATGAGGTTGGAACATACAGATGCTGTTGCCACTAGAAAAAGACACATTTCTGTTGTGAAGAATGTTGCATCCTGCCTGGAAGATATTAAGAAAGACCCTAATGGACGTCAATCCTGAATATAAGACCCAGAAGTTTTCTAATACACCAGAAGTGCACCACATGAGACCTTTGTATGACTTCATGCAGATGTAATACACAGGATAAATGGTGAAATTTGCAAATGAAACTAAATTTGCAAGACTTTGACAAAAGAAAAGTATTATTGCTTTGTAAAAATGATGGCATTTATTTCCTGAAACCCTTCCTCATACCTTTCTTCTGATTCCATTCTAATCAAATCAAGTAGAGGAAACTAAAATAAAAACAAGGTGCCATGGTATTACTTCACCAATTTCAAATGGGAGGAAAATAAATAAAAATTATTTCCATGGAAAATGATGGGAGGAATGTGGCTTACAGGAAGCTAAAACAAACAAACAAACAAAAAAAAACACCTTAGTCCTGTTTAGAACAAAATTAAAGGCAGAGGTTTTATAGAGGTGAATAAAAGCTCTATGAAGAACAAAATTACTGAACATATACATAGGCATGGATTAATCAAAGCCAACATGAATTTGGTCAAGGGATAACTAGTGAGGTAATCAGCCCCCCATGACTACCAAGCAGCTGCCGGTGCGCTAGTGCCAGCACAGCCCATTCACTCTGAACAGGCTGTGTCAACATTGCCGCTTGGCTTAGTAAACAGGGGGGGGGGGTAAATTTACTGATGACATGTGGAGGGGCATTTTTGATATGACATCTAAGTCCAACTTTAGACATTTTGCTAAAAATGTCCAAAATTGAAGTGGGGAATATAGCCATTTTCAAAACAGAAAAACATCTTATCTTTTTTTTTTTTTTCAAAATTGGCTATTTGCTAGATGTTTTTGTGCACTGTGCATTTATCTTTTTGGTCCATTTAAAAAAAAAAAAAAGAAAGCAAGAAAATGTCCATGTGAAAAACGCACAAAATCAAGCCATTAGGATGTAGGAGGAGCCAGCATTTTTAGCAGGCATCCCAGGAAAGCAATATGGCACCTTAGGGGGCAATGCAGTGGACTTAATAAAATGCTCCCAGGTACACAACTCACTGTTGATCTCTTACCTTGTCTGCTGAGCCGCCCCCCCCCCAAAGCCCCCCCAAAACTCACTACCTCCAACAGTACACCATTACAATAACCCATTGTCAGTGAAGGGGACACCTATATGTGAGTACAGTGGGTTTCTGGTGAGTTTTGGAGGTCTCACAATTTCTACAGGTGTAATGGGAAGGGGAAGGTATGGGCCTGGGTTCACCTGTCTGCAGTGCACCGCAGCCACCACTAGACTACTCCAGGGACCTGCATGCTGCTCTAATGGACTTGAGTATAACATCAAAGGTTGGCATAGAGACTAGTAAGTAATGTTTTTAATCACATTTTTGGGAGGCTGGAGGGGGTTACTGCCCACTGGGTGAGTAAGGGGAGGTCATCCCTGATTCACTCCAGTTGTCATCTGGTCTTTTAGAGCACTTTTTGTGGCTTATTTATTAATAAAACAGATCTAGACCAAAACATCCAACTTATAGCCCTGGATGTTTTTAATTTGTTCCATTATGGCAGAAAAACATCCAAGAACGCCCAGATCCAGTGGTGTGCTGGAGCCGGCTCGCAACGGCTCTGCAGAGCCGGTTGTTAATTTTTGAGCAGTTTTGCGAGCCGATTGTTCAGCTGTCTCTGTCAGCAGGGACGGGAAAGATTTTTTTTCCCCTACGCGGGAGGCCTCGTCGTCCTGCATTGGGCTGGTTCCAGTGGGGGCGGACTGCCCCGGGTGAAAGCGCAAACCATATGGGGGGGTGTCCTAACTTCTGCTCCGTCCGTGCTGCCCTACCTACCTCCGCTCACTTGACTCCTCCCAGCGGTTCCTTGCACTTTAACCACCTCTGCCAGTGCTGCTTCCTCCCTCTGCAGCTCCTTTCGCTCTCTCCCCGCCTCTCTGGTCTTCGAGTCCCGCCGATGATGACCCTAACATCATGACGCCAGCTTCCTCCCCCTGCGGCACCCTGCGCACCAGTGAATGCGCCCTTCTCTGTTCTCTTGCTTCTGTAACGGCTCCGCCCTGAGTCCTGCAGGTGTTTGGCGCCTTCTGCTTCCTGCACTGCTAGTGCACTCCGTCTCCGTGTCTCTGTCTCCTCACACCCCTGCCGCTGCTGGCCACCAGTCTTCTATCATCCTCCACTCCTCCTTGTCGCAGAAGAATCTTGGATCTTCACTGTGAATCCAGCCAGGTAGGCCCCGCAGCGATCTAATATTTATTTATTTAATTAACTTTTAAAAACATTTTTCATTGTATTTCTGCTGCTGCTAGTGCTACTTTGACAAGAGCAGCAAGCTGCAGCTAGGGGGCCGAGGGGGGGGGGATCAAAAAGTGTGAAAGGAAGGGGGCCCCGGGGGGGGGGGGGGCAAGATAGAGCACTACTCTAGATGGGAGAAAGAGGACAATGGCAATGGGCATGAATGGCCAAATTTCAGTGAGGATATCCTGTTTCCTGCTGGGTTCGTCTTAACTGTTGTTGTAATCTATAAAGTTGATGCAATATTAAAATTAAATGGAAGCAGAATTAAACTCTCCTTTCAGTTGGGGCACACATAGAATCAGATCTTCATCTGTTTTGTAGAAGTTTACCTTTTAGATACATAAATGGATTATTTTGTTTCATGCAGATTTCTTTTGTTTTTACATAAATGGGCTATATAAGCCCCTAATGCAGCCCGTATTGGTTTTCTTATATTTTGTTCTTGTGATAACTTATACTGTGCCAAAACTGAAAACTCTTATCTCTGTCTGGTCGGTAGTAAAAGGAGCTCGTTGTGAACACTATCTACCCTAAAAGGTTGTTTTGTGTCTTGGTATGGTCACATTTTCAATATGGTAATACTACGGCCCAGCTAAGGAACAGCCAGGTTATTTTGAGTTAGTCTTCACTGGACCAAACTTGCTTTCCTTGTGCCACCATCACTATACAGCAGGTAGGCAGTGTCTTAAAAGATGGAGGATAAAGGATTTTTTAAAAAAACACTTATCACACATTCCAAGCAAAGTTGGCTTACATATTTCAAAGTACACTGAGACAGAATAATAGAGTTCAGTTATATCATGGGAACAAATAGATGATACATCTGAAACATTTGAGATTAGCATATATATGATAAATACCCAACTGAGCATTTAAATGTTTGTCCTTTAAAGATACCATTATGTTCAGAAATCCATAGCCATTTAGTATAGGTAGTTATTCAAAGATTATCACATTCATACACCAGAACAGGCATCCATCACATCACATTGCAAAAGAAAACAACTTCTACAGAGTACGTCCAAAATTTAATTTTTATTTCATTATTTCTTTCTTTCAAAATTCCAGACAGCACATGTACAGATCAGTAGGAGGACCCAAAGCACTCCAAAACAAGTAAAGTCAGAAACAACACAGTTTATTGTTCAACCAAGGATTTACCTTGGGTTTAAAAAGCAAAACCATGTGCATATCCTTTGCACCAATAATGTATAATAAAATTACATGTTGTTAATACTTTACCAGCTAACTCTCTCCCTGGGAATAGCCAGCTCTGCAATTTGTGTGTGGGGGGGGGGGGGGGGGGTGGCGCAGAGGTGGATGGAGGAGAGAGCCTGTTGTTAAAAATTTACCAGCACACCACTGCCCAGATCCCTTTCTTAACACGTCCCTGACACATTTCCTTGTGATTTGAACATACTTCAGATGGACTTCATAGAAAAATATCTAAAAATTGGTTTCAAAAATACCAATTTGGACGTTTTTGTGAGGAAAATGTCCAAATGCAGATTTATGCCACTTTTTGGACATTTTTCTGTTTTGAAAATGAGCTCTGTGGAGGAGTATTTTCAAAAGCATTTAGACTTACAAAGTTACATTATGGCATATTTTCAAAGCACTTAGCCTTCCAAAGTTCCATAGGTTTCTATGGAACTTTGGAAGGCTAAGTGCTTTGAAAATATGTGACCTATGGAACTTTATATGTCTAAGTGCTTTGAAAATGAGCCCCATAATTATTCAAAGTTGTTAAATCTCAATAGGATTGTGAAAAATTGCAAGACGATCTTACAAGACTGGGAGATTGGACAATCAAATGGCAGATGACATTTAATGTGAGCAAGTGCAAACTCTTTTTGGTTTGACCAGTGTACAGGACATTACAGTAGTCTAGTTGTGATGTTATCATGGCATGCACCACTGTGGTCAGGCTTGTCTTTTCAATCATTGCCGAGTCCATAACATCCCAGTTAGAAATTGTCGCAATCAGAATTCATAGTAAACTCCTGATCGATCACCTAAATTGTATCCTATTCTATAGACCACCCGGCAACTGGAATAAATGTCAGTCTAACCTTATGGACTTTATATCAAACATCTGTATATCCAACCCTAACATCCTAATACTAGGTGACATAAATCTTCACCTAGAAGACATCAATTCTACCAATACACGAGATTGCATGGATTTCCTCTACACTTGGGATCTCTTACTCCCACAATTGTATGCTACCCATATTAAAGGGCACACACTGGACCTCTTCTCTCACAAATTATCCAATAATCACAACATATTTGTGTCAGATTTTATTTGGTCAGAAATTCCTTGGTCTGACCATCATAAATTAAACCTCTCATTAAATTGGCGGAAGAAGGGATTATGTAATACACCAGTACAAAGAACTTACAGCACAAGAGGCCAAATTGACCCGATAGAATTTTGGCAACAGATATATGACAATGAATGGAAAGCTTGAACAGATTCCACACATTACCTCTCTGACTGGGATGATAGATGTAGTAGGGTATTAGACAAAATTGCTCCCCTTAGTACAAGAATTTCACAAAGACATAATGTTATCCATTGGTTCAATGATGAACTAAAAAAACTCAAATCACTAACCAGAAAACTCGAACGAGCATGGAAAAAATCCAAGGACGAGCATACACTTAATGCATGGAAACAAACATAAAGAAAATACAAATATACAATAAGATGAACTAAAAGATTCTATTACAAATCTAAAATAGGACCAGACTACAAAGATCTGAAGAAATTATTTCATTTAATAAACAAGTTACTAGATATCTCTCAAATCACAACAAATGATCGCCTACTATTATCTTCTCAGCACAACAAGTACAGACCTCCCACATTAATTACCCCCACCTTACTATACTAGATTGCCTCAAAATTTTAGGAGTCACCCTTGACCGCTCACTTTCACTTGAGCAGCATGTTAATGCCACCACAAAGATGTTCTTCTCGCTGTGGAAACTAAAAAGAATAAAACCATTTTTCCCTCGAGAGGTCTTCCGCAGTCTCATACAGTCCTTCGTACTATGCCACCTGGATTACTGTAACGGAGTGTATGCTGGATGTAAACAGAAATTACTTAAGAAACTGCAGACAACCCAAAATACAGCGGCCAGATTGGTTTGTGGAAAGACCAAGTTTGAGGAAGTCCAGTAGGGTGCCCCATTTATCTCCCTGGGATGTCTGGGAGACCAGTCTACTAAAAATTCTGGCCCCCTCCTACATTCCAATGGCTTGATTTTCTATGTTTTCAATTGGACGTTTTTGTTTTGAAAATGGACCAAAAAACAAAAAGTCCAAAGCACAAAACCTTGTTAGAAACGATATTTTTTTAAACAAAAGATAGACATTTTTCTTTTTGGAAAATGAACTTATTTCTTATTCAGATTTTAGATGTTTTTTGCAAAATGTCTAAAGTTGAACTTAGACATCATCTCAAGAATGCCCCTCCACGTAACCTATGGAACTTTGTAAGCCTAAGTGTTTGAAAATATGCCTCCACATCAACTGACTCACCATTATCCACATGCTTATTAACCCCTTTAAAAAATGTAGCAGACTGGTGAGGCAAACCTCCCTTCACTATGTTGGATTTGACCCATTAAGAGATGTTTATATTTTCCTTATTCAATACCTTATATAAGGTAAATCCCCTCCCAAGTCTAGTCACAAAACATTGTGCAAAACAAAAATGTGTGTATTTTAATTATGTTTGCAGATAACTATCTTTTAATTTCTATTTTATTAACTGCACTTAGTCTACCTCCTTTCCTCCCCCAAAACATCGATGCCAGATGTCATGAGGCCAATAAGCAGGTGGGCCGAAGCTTCTGTACCAATACAAACTGGCATTGCATCAAACCTGGTGGGTATAACCTTTAATTCACTGCTTCTCTGGCACCAGATCCAGTGCCATCTGCTCAACTTTGCTAATCTGTGCTCGTTTCTGTTCAGAGATGATGCCAACAATGCAAACTGTCTCCTACACGTGCAGAGAATCATCGGTGCAACTAGTTTTCTCAGACCCATATGGTGGCATCTGCAAATGTACTCTGTCATTATCACTAGTACCGCCCTCAGTGTTTTAAGAATGGAGCACGGATAACAACGTCTTGATTAAGGTTCTAGAAACCTTTAGTTTTTGCTTACAAGATGTGTTGTGAAAGGCTATTGGAAAAAGTGGTGAGGAGCTTGAACAAATCTGTTTTGAAAGAGATTCTGAAAAAAGACAAAGAAAAAATAATTTAAGACTTTAAAGGAGACTAGGAAACATGAGCTAGTAGATCACATAATTACACTTTGATGAGAGATGTGCAAATGTAAGTCTGTTTTTCTGATCATTTAATTAACTGATTTCCCTTTTCATACAGGGCTCGTTTTACAAAATTCTTGAATTCTGTCCTATATCTGGAAATATTCACCCCTCAGTGTTTCTCATGTTACAATAATACATGACAGACTATAGTAAGGGATAGTTGTCTAGCAAAGATTTAATCTTGTGCTCAGTTTTTAATACATATCTGAATTTCAAAGAATCCTGACCATTAGAATTAGGCAGAAAATATATATTTATCAGGAGCTGGGGACAAGGATCCTCAGGTTCTCCGCAGTTTGGAGCAGGACCACTCCATAATGGCAGTCATCAGTCTACACCTGTTTCAGAGCCACCAGTGACATCACGTTCTTGGTCTCAAAGAGGAGCTGTTGCTCCTTCTGCTGGTCCCAGCTTTGACATAGCTGAGGGAGCTGCTCTGGATCAATGAAGTCAGATACTGGACCACATACAGGGGAATCTAAGGATGCTGAAGATGCAGATAGAGGGGTTGGTCAACTATCAGGAGTGATCCACTGACATCCTTTGACAGATGACAGTAACCCTTGAACTGGTTGGTTGCCTCATCTTGTCTGGTCCCTTTCCCCTTAAAACCAATGCCATATGCGAGGATGTCTTCTCTTCAGCTCCCTTGGGTCCTTCTTGTTCTACTCTATCCCCCAGATTCTATATATGATGCCCAAAATTATGCACGATCCAAGATTATTATTAATATTATTATTATTACAGTCTTATAGCCCACAAAACACTACAAAGTTCGCTGCGGATAACAGACAATGAAAAAACATCAGGAATTATAGTGTTTAAACCAAAAATTCAGTTACAGTAAATTGATAAAACTTCTTAAAAATAAATGTCTTAAGAGCTTTCATAAACTGAAGATAACCACAAATTCTTAAGATAAAAGAAGAAAGAATTCTAAGACTGTGCAGCCTAAAAAGGAAAAAGTGGATTAAAGAATCCTTTTTGTAGTCACATGATGAAATGAAGGAAAATTTTAGTAAAAATTTGTTACTAGTAGACCTAAAAATAAAATCATTACAAAGAAAAGATGTACACCTAAATAAGCAGGGATAGATGTGCACCCAATTTCTGAATCTAGCCCTATATGTCCCCCCTCCCCCCTCTAGCTTCTGGTATATAAAAATATCTACAGTGCAATCCACTTAAGTGCAAGGGTCTGGGACCAAAGAAATACATGCAGTTAACCAGAGCGTGCACTTAATCGTTGTGACCCAAATAAGCTTGACATCTGATAAACATATGTACAGTACTGTTTATTATATGTACAGTTTACAGTCTCCATTAACTGACATTATACAGTCTCCGTTAACTGGCGTTAGGCTTACTTGAAGTAATCAGTCATAGTCCTCTGTACACTCTTGTGTCTGTGAGTTCCATAGACTGGATGTCTGTCATACGGTAAAAACTGTCATAGCACTGACATCCAGTGGCCTCCAGATAGGCCCACATGGAGTTGAGACTCTCCAATGCTCTTGAAAAAGTGACAGGAAGTTGTTGAATTTCGTCAACATGTGCCTCGCTGCTCATTTCAACATCTGTTTCATCATCAGCCATTGCCTGCGTGTGGGAGCATATCTCGACGTCAGCTGTTTGTAGATCGTAATCAGCAGCTATATAGTGATGAAACTCCTCTTCAGTAACACCGGCTGGGATGTCAATAGCCTGTTCATCTGATGCATTTGCAATAACTGCATCTGTTTCGTCCCTCTCCACATCCTTAACAAATCTTGCCCGCTTGTAGCAGTTCACAATGGTTGCCTGTGTAACATGATTCCAGGCTTCTTTCTGCATATGTAGGGAATCCATCAGTGATAGATTACAAGCCAGTTCAACAGCAAGTTTATCCTTCCCATCTGGTCATCCATAACGCTCATCAAATGACATAGCACAAGAGCCCAATAATGTTGTTTGAAATTGGCTATTATGCCCTGATCTATAGGTTGGATCAGAGAGGTAGTGTTTGGTGGCAGGAAGACCACCTTGACGTTAGACAGCCTGACATCATCCCTTTGTGCAGCACAATTATCACAAAGCAACAAAATCTGATGCTTTTGTGCCCACATTCTAGTGTCCAACTTGTTTAGCCACTGCTTCCAAATTTCCCCAGTCATCCATGAATTTGTGTTAGCCTCATATGACACAGGAAGTCGCTTAACTTTCTTGAAGCAACGGGGCTGTTTGCTCTTTCCAATGACAAGTGGTTCCAACTTCTCACTCCCATCCATATTGCATCAAAGGAGGATCGTCCTTCAACGTTTTTCCTCCAGTAGTTTTGGCATGTTTGAATGCATGTGTTCCATCAGGAATCGCTCGCCAGTAGAGACCGTTTTCATCAGCATTGAAAATGTCACGAGGTGCAAACTCATTCAAGATGGTAGGAAGAACTGAAACAGCCCAATTTTGAGCACCAAGGTCATCAGCGTCTTGTTCCTCTCCTTCCATCTTTCCAACCATCCAACAGTAGCTTTGAATTCAGTTAGTCCAAGACTTTCAGCTAGCTGATTAGCTTCCTCCATAAGCAGTGGACCACTGACAGAAACTGTCTTCTCCTGACTTGAGAAAACCACCGAAGAAGAGCATCTTCTACATCCTCAGCTTTTGCCGCCCGTTTTCGTTTCCTGTGAGGATTTGTATTGTTTTGCCAGTCTTCCAGAAGCTGATCTTTCTGCTTCAAGATACGTGAATTTTAACTGGGATTGACACCATATTCTTTAGCAATAGATGCTTGACTTTGTTTGTTTTCTAATTTTTTAAGAACTTCTATTCGTTCAGCCAGTGTTAAAGTCTTACAGTTGCACCGCGACAACGACGACTCCAGTGTGCACTCTAACAACATTCTTTGGCTTATTCTTCCTGTGGCAGTTAACCAACGAGATTTCAAATTTACCGCCCCTTTGTCACGTGACAATCGGCATCCATATTCCGTGCGTGCGCTTATGCGGAGTCTTTCATGCAGAGGAGTGGTCTTAAACCATGCATAAAAACAAATCTTGCACTTATCAGTGGTACGCTAAACTGAAGTTTGTCCCCATAGAAATTGATGGCGCCAAAAATGGGACCGAAGTACGGCATGCAGTTAAACAAAGCATGCGCTTATCCGATGTGCACTTAAATGGAGTGCACTGTACATTTTTAATAAAACAGCAGTCGAGATTCATTTCTCCATGCATGAGGCTCAGTCACACTTTCCTCCTGGCAACATACCTATAAGAAGAGAACTTCTAATTGTCATTTCACATAGGTATTTCTAGATTGGGGCCCCCTCCATGGTAAGAATTTTTTTAGCAACACTTATGTGATATTGGTGAAAGGCACATAAAAAGTATAAGACACCTTGGAAAAATCCAAATATGAGGCAACTTAGTTAGAGGTAGCCTCTTATACAGCTAGGCCAATAATATCTTTCATTTTGCTACAGTGCCAAGCACTGATCCCCAATACCTGTAAAAAACAGAAGGCACCAATGTCTCATTTCTTTGGGTGCAATGCTTCCCAATGGGGCTTCTCAAGTGTAACCTATTGAGTACTTTTAGAAACTGCTTTGGCTTTATGTCTACATTGGAAAGAAGCATACACATGTACGTACCATGCAGGAATGTATTGCCCACATTCTGCTTTCATCAGCTTACCATACTTTTTGTCTTCTCCTTTCTTCTCAGCCTTCAACATTTCCTTCCTTTCATTCAACCATCTCCATTGTGTCTCATTTCACCTTCGTCACTGTCATCACGCCTCTCCTACGCTTCTCCGTATTCTCTCGCTCCTTCTCATGTTCTCCACTGGGGACATCAATCCCAATCCTGGTCCTCCACATCAGCTCACATTCTATTTATGCAGGTCACACCATGATGTCTCCAATCTAATTTCTGTTCCTCTCCTTTTCCCTTCTTCCCTGCCTTTCTCGTGTGCTCTGTGGAATACCTGCTTTGTCTGCAACAAACGTTCTTACACCCACAACCTCTTTATCTCTTGTACTCTCCATCTGCTTGCCCTAACTGAGACTTGGCTTTGCCCTGAAGACTCTGCTTCAGCTGCGGCCCTGTGTCATAGAGGTTGCCTTTTCTCCCATACTCCTCGCCCGTTTGGCTGCAGAGGTGGTGTCGGGCTACTACTCTCACCCTCCTGTAGATTTCAGCCTCTTTTTCCAGCTCAGTCTCACTGCTTTTCTTCCTTTGAAGTCCATTCCATCTGTCTATTCACTCCTTTACCATTTAATGACCTCCTGATAAGTCTCTTTTTTCCTCTCTCACTGACTTTGACTCATGGCTTTCCTTCTTTCTTGAGCCATCATCTCCTTCCCTCATTCTTGGGGATTTTAACATTCATGCTAATGATCCCTCCAACTCTTATGCTTCTCAGTTTCTCGCTTTAACATCCTCATTCAATCTTCAACTGTGCTCCACTACCGCTACTCACCAGAATGGCCACTATCTTGATCTCATCTTCTTCTCCAACTGCTCACGCTCCACTTTCTATGCATCAGCTCTTCTCCTCTCTGACCATCATCTGAAAATTTTCACATTTAAACACGCCCCCAGTCCCGTCCAATCTCCACCAATACATTTAGGAATCTTCAGGCTATTGACTCTTCTACTCTGTCCTCCAGCGTTTCAAACATCTGGTCAACCACTGTGTTATCCAAGTTTGTCAATGAGGCTGTATCTTCCTATAATACTATTCTTTCCTCTGCTCTGGATACTCTCACTCCTACCATCCCTGTTCTGTAAGGCGTAACAAACCCCAACCTTGGCTGACCTCTAGAATCCGCTACCTACATTCCTGTGCCCGATCTGCCAAATGACTTTGACTGAAATCCCATGCTGACTTCATACATTTCAAATTCTTGCTGATCTTCTTACAGTCTGCTCTTTCAGGGAAATTTGTTACTACAGGGTATTTTCATCAGCAAACAATTTGCCCTAAACAGCAGTTTATTTGTAGCTCAGTAAGAAGCAAATACTAAATAAAATATACCTAATAATCTCAAGGCCCTTTATATTAGTTTTATGTTCCTACTACCTTAGCAAGATTAAACAACTCACCGACAGGGAGATACAGACAGCAGAGGAGCCAAGAGAGGAGTCATCCAGTCTTTTGCACTGAGTGTCGCATCTACTGTATGATTATCTCCCAGTTGCTGAGAGGTCAGATGTACAGTGGCGTACCAAGGGGGGGGGGGTGGCGGCGGTCTGCCCCGGGTGCAGGCCGCTGGGGGGGTGCCGCACGCCTGTTGGCCGAGTCCACTCGTTCCCTCCCTGCTGCTCCCTCTGTGTGGAACAGGTTACTTCCTGTTCCGGGGCAGAGGGAGCAGCAGGGAACAAGCAGACTCGGAGCTGACAGGTGTGCGGCACCCCCCCCCCCCCCAGCAGGTAAAAATGCACCCGGGGGGGTCGCACTGCACCGGGGGGGGGGGTGTAATTTCGCTGGGAGGGGGGCGCATCGGTGATCCGCCCCGGGTGTCAGCCAGCCTAGGAACGCCACTGTAGATGTATGCATGATGCAAAAAGCTTCTAGCTCTCAAATCTGTTGAAACCAGAACAACAGACTTGGCAAAGCTGAGGCAGACAGAGGACTATAGAAGACACCTACAAGAATATAGCTGTGAAGTCCCTCCTGTAGCCTGTGATCTGCTGTGCTGCTCTGGCAGAGGGAGTACACCTAAAAGGAGGATATCACCTTGGTGGAGCAGGAAGCAATCTTATAGCCGGGACCTGTCCAATAGGGAATATAATATACTCTAGCAGAGGGAACATGTCTCTAGGGGTTTCTGCCCAGCAGGAAAGGGTTAGGAAGGCTGTGTTAATTGGTGATTCAATCATTAGGCCTGTAGATTGCTAGATGGCTGATGGGCATGAGGTCATTTGCTTGCCTCGTGCATATGTGGCAGACTTCACTCATCAACTAGATAAAATTTTAGACTTGGTATGAACAACATAGCAAAATGTGGGAGAGATGTTCTGTAAGTTAAATGTAGGCTCTTAGGTAAAAAGATGAAATTCTGAACCTCCAGGGTTGTACTTTCAGAAATGCTCCCCATTCCATTTGCAGGACCCAAGAGGCAGGCAGAGCTGTGGAGTCTCAATATGTCAATAAAGCAGTGGTACAGGGAAGATACATTTAAATTTGTTAGAAACTAGGCAACATTCTAAGGAAAGGAGAGCCTGTTCTGAAGAAATGGGCTCTACCTTAACCAAGGTGGAACCAGGCTGCTGGTGTTAACATTTAAAAAGGAGATAGAGCAGCATTTTAAACTAGAACCTGGGGAAAGCTGACAGTCACTCAAGAGTGCATGATTTGGAGTGAGATATCTTTGAAGGATGCTATCAAAACAGAAAAGTTAGGGCATCATGATAGAGAGGTTGTAATGAAGGCAAAAGTAAACCAGGAGCCTTTAAGAGAATAGAATAAAGGTTGCAAATTATCCCTGTCAACTGTAAAGTAGTAGATACAAATAATAAAGACACTTTGAAATGTCTGTATACAAATGATATAAGCCTAAAGAATACAATGAGAAAGTTACAGTATAAAGCAGCGATAAACCAACACAGGCTTATTGCTCGCTAAAAGGGAAGTATTGCCGGGCTACTGCAGCAGCCCGGCAGTAGTTCCCACCCCCAGTGTGCATCATATCCATTGCTACAAAAATATTTTTATTTTTGTAACACCAGTGTGTACCTGGCGGTAATCAGGCAGTGTCTGAGAAGTTCTGAGAGAAGAGGATATTTCTCTGGTAAGTGAACACTATTTTGCTTTGTGCTTTGGGAACTTAAAGATTGGGGTTTAAAGGAGGAATTGTAGGTTGGTGAAAGGCAGAATAAAAATATAAAAAAGCAAATTTTATCAACTAATCTCCATAGTCTTTCCCCCTTCGTTTTAAAACTTGAACTTTGTACCATAGCATAGCCTCTAGAAGGCACTGCAAGATCTTCAGGAAATTCCAATATAGAGGCTTCAATAATGGTTAAAAAAATAAGTACATAAGTAATGCCATACTGGGAAAAGACCAAGGGTACATCGAGCCCAGCATCTTGTCCACGACAGCGGCCAATCCAGGCCAAGGGCACCTGGCAAGCTTCCCAAACGTACAAACATTCTATACATGTTATTCCTGGGATTTTGGATTTTTCCAAGTCCGTTTAGTAGCGGTTTATGGACTTGTCCTTTAGGAAACCGTCCAACCACTTTTTAAACTCTGCTAAGCTAACCGCCTTCACCACATTTTCCGGCAATGAATTCCAGAGTTTAATTACACGTTGGGTGAAGAAATATTTTCTCCGATTTGTTTTAAATTTACTACACTGTAGTTTAATCGCATGCCCCCTAGTCCTAGTATTTTTGGAAAGCGTGAACAGACGCTTCACATCCACCTGTTCCACTCCACTCATTATTTTATATACCTCTATCATGTCTCCCCTCAGCCGTCTCTTCTCCAAGCTGAATAGCCCTAGCCTCCTTAGTCTTTCTTCATAGGGAAGTCGTCCCATCCCCGCTATCATTTTAGTTGCCCTTCGCTGCACCTTTTCCAATTCTACTATATCTTTCTTGAGATGCGGCGACCAGAATTGAACACAATACTCAAGGTGCGGTCGCACCATGGAGCGATACAACGGCATTATAACATCCTCACACCTGTTTTCCATACCTTTCCTAATAATACCCAACATTCTATTCGCTTTCCTAGCCGCAGCAGCACACTGAGCAGAAGGTTTCAGCGTGTTATCGACGATGACACCCAGATACCTTTCTTGGTCCGTAACTCCTAACGTGGAACCTTGCATGACGTAGCTATAATTCGGGTTCTTTTTTCCCACATGCATCACCTTGCACTTGCTCACATTAAACGTCATCTGCCATTTAGCCGCCAAGTCTCCCAGTCTCGTAAGATGATACCTTTTTTATTGGACATAGCTTAATACATTTCTTGATTAGCTTTCAAAGGTTGCCATTCTTCGTCAGATCAGAAATAAGCAAATGTTGGTAGATGACAGTATATATAAGTGAAACATCAAAGCGTGACAGTCTAACAGGATGGGGGTGGATAGGTGAGAGACAGGAAGAGGGACAGGGAGATATGCATGGAGACAAGAGGGTGACAAAGCAGTACAATTTTCAAAGCAGTACAATTTTATGGTTTATAATGGGCTAGAAAACCCAGATCTTCTGACTCCAAAGGTCTTACGTTCCTGTATTGTTTTAAAGTTCCCTTTTAAGATTCTTACCATGAAGTCAATGGTACAGTGTTCTGGTTTTGTAAAGTGCTGCCCCACAGGCGTGACATCTTTATTGGCACTGGCATTCTTCATATGGTGTCTATGTAAATTAAATCTCTTCTTTAGCATCTGACTGGTTTCTCCAATGTAGCAGCCTTCGTTGCATTTTTTACACTGAATGATATATACCACATTGGAAGATAAGCACGTGAAAGATTCCTTAATGTTGAATATTTTTCCTTTGTGAATGACCATTGGATCCTGCGAAATGTTTTAGCATAGTTTGCAGCTGGATATATTGCAAGGATGTGTGCTATTCTTTTCTTTTTGAGTCCCAACATTCCTGCGGATTACTGCAGTTTACCGCGATTACCCGCTCCCATGTTATTCTCTATGTGACTAAGGGCATGAACATCGGCATTTCTAAAATCTATGTGCGTTGTTAAAGAATACACCTGGTCCATGCATAATTTAGGCGTCGAAAATTTACACCAAGTAAAATGTAGTGTAAATGGCCACGACTAAATTTAGTTGCATCGACGAGTGCTCAGTGCATTTTATAAACAGTGCAGAAATTTAGGCTTATTCTATAAATTATACCTAAATTAAGGCATACTTTATAGAGTACTCTTAGGCTCTTTTCATTTTGGCTCTGATGTTTTAGGCATGATGTATAGAATCTAGCCCTTTGTGTTTCTCTCACACATATTCTTGAGTTCTGTTACCGTTTTTGTCTCTACCACCTCCTGCCTCCTTCTGAAGGCTTAGTTGCATTTCAACTTCAAGATTATTTAGATAAGGTTCCATAAATTTTACAGTACAAAAATGTTTATTAGCTCTACTGACTAAACTAAGATTGTTTTGGGACAAGGGTATTCCAGTTATGCTAATGCAATTAGACATGTCTGCAGCTTTTACATTGGGTAAATCACTATTTGCTGAAGTATAATTTGGAATCATTTGGGGTTTTAGGTCCAGTGAAACCCCAGTTTTCTGGATTTCTGATAACCACAGCTATGCAGTTAAATGTCAGGATGAAACATTACCCTATTGTTGTGGAGTACCACAAGGTTCTCCATTTTCAGTTATTTTATTTAATAATTTTTTAGTTCATTGGGAGTTGATTTGAAATTCAAGGATATATCCTATTATATTTATGATGATTTGCAGATAATTTTTCCACTTTCCATATCACTGGATGATGAATTTAAACATATCACAACTTGTTTTTAACAGAATTTTGTTATGGATGAACAATTGTTTTAAATTAAATACTGAGAAAACTATAGTACTCTGGATGGAGAACAGAATAAGTTCTCCCCCAAAGAAGGGACTTAATTTGATTTCTATTGTAATTCCTTTTCAAAATGTAGTTCAGAGTTTCAGCTTCCTATGAGGGAAAGTATCAAGTCACAACTTGATATTTGGAGTACTTCAAAAAATTGTTTTCTTTCACAAATTAAATCGTACTTTTCCCTAAATGATTTACAGAATTTAGTCCAAGCATTTGTACTTTCATGTTTACAATACCGTAATTCATTTTATTTGAGGATTTCTAAAACATTGCTTTCCAGACTACAATTACTACAAAACACAGTCGCTAGGGTAACATTATATAAATCAAAATTTGACAGAGCAACCCCACTTTTGAAATCATTATACTGGTTGCCTGTAGAGGCTTGAATTAAATTTAAAACTTTTTACCTGCTTTTTAAGCTGATGTATAATATGGAGCTTGTCCTTCATACTTGATTCCCTTATTAAGGATTTGATATAACCCCATTTCTACTTGCTCAATACATCTAAATAAGTTTGATTTCCCCAAGTGTTTCCTCCTCCTAACTAGTCTCTTCTCATAAAAACTGAAGAATGTTGCTACCCCAAGTCTTTAGAATTAGTTACATTCAGAAATTAGGTGCAAATCAAATTATTTAGGATTCAAAAAACTTTTGAAAGATTGGTTATTTAATTACTACTGATAATCATGTCTCATTTGTCTTCAGTATAAAATGTTTGACCAATGGTTGGCTTTTGTACTGTAAACCATCTAGAGCTTTCAATTGTGATGATATACAAGAACCCTGTTTTTATTATTATTATTGTTATTATTAAATCAGGCACTGGCACTATAAAAAATACCATCTTGGAAACTCAGACCAGATGTATTTCATGTATTAAAAAGGTGGAAGGAAAGCCAAAAGATAGCCAACACAGTAAAAAGGTGAGGTGAAATTCTATTGAAGCCAAGAGAACACCTTTCAAAAAACGTAAAAAGGATCCAAACACAGAAAACCAGAAGCAGCATAAGCACATGCAAGTTAAATGCAAAGTATTGATAAGGATGGCTAAATATGAATTTTAAAAGAAGTTTGTCATAGAGGCAAACACTTTTTCAAGTACATTAGAAGCAGAAAACCTCTGAAGGAATCAATCAGTCATCAAGAAGCAAAAAGGAGCAATCAGGAGGACAAGGCCATGGCAGAGAGACTAAATGAATCCTTTGCTTTGGTCCTTACTGAGGATGATGTAAGGAAGCTACCTGTGCCAGAAAAAGAAATTAAGGGTGACAATACAGAAGAATTGGAACAAATATCTAAAGATGTAATAAGCCAAATCAACAACTTAAACGACAGTAAATCAGAACTCAAAAATTAAATTGCTGATAATAATAATCTGTAACCTATCATTAAAAATCATCCAAGGTACCTGAAGATTAGAAGGTGGCTAATGTAATATCAATTTTTTAAAAGAATTCCAAGGGTGATGCAGGAAATTACAGACAGGTAAGTTGATGCCAGTACCAGGAAAAATGGTAGAGAAACATGATTTAAAGGGACAGAGTCAACATGGATTCAACCAAGAAAAGTTTTGCCTCACCAATCTGCTATAATTTTTTGAAGGCGTGAACTAACATAGATATAGGTGAGCGGTTGATGTAGTGTATTTAGATTTTCATAAAGGTTTTGACAAAGACTTTCATGAGACATTCTTGAGAAAATTAAAAAGCCAAACTTGCCCGCATGATTCTTATTGGCATTTGTTTTACATTGATCATGTTCCCATTATCCTTATTGCTACCCGATATCCATTCCTTTCCATCTTTCTACACCTTCCTCCCAACGCCCAATTCCTTCTGCACCCAATTCCTCTTATGTTCAATTTACATATCTGTTAACCCCATTAATTTTGTGTTCACTACAAACTATATATATTTTTTTTACAAATTTGTAATTCTTTATATTGTTACTATGTAAGCCGCATTGAGCCTGCCATGTGTGGGAAAGCGCGGAGTACAAATGTAATAAATGGGACAGGAGGCAATGCTCTGATGTATATTGGGGGCTGATTAAAAGATTTAAAAAAAAAAAACAGTGGATAAAGTTAAAAGGCCAGTTTTCTAAATCGAGGAAGGTGAAAAGTGAAGTGCTGCAGGGTTCTGCACTGGAACTGGTGCTTTTTAACACCTATAAAAGATCTGGAAATGGGAAAGATGAGTGAGGTGATGAGATCTGCAGAAGACACAAATCTATTCAAAGTTGTTAAATAGCAATTCAGCCCATGATAAATTGCAAGAGGACCTTATGAGACTGGAAGCCTGGGCATCCAAATGGCAGATGAAATGTTATGTGGACAAGTGCAAAGTGATGCACATTTGGAAGAATAACTCAAAATTATAGCTACTTGATACTAGATCCCACTTTAGGAGTCACCAGCCAAGAAAATATATGGGTATTACAGATAATATATTGACATCTTCTGCTCAAGGTGTGGCGGGGGAAAAAAAAAGCAAACAATGTTAAGAAATATTAGGAAAGGAATAGAAAAAAAACCATATAATATTATAATGCTTCTCTGTCACTTTATGGTGCCACCTCTCCTTGAGTATCATGTTCAATTCTGGTCGCCAAATCTCAAAAAAAGATAAAGGTGAATCACAGATTCAAAGAAAGGTGAGATTAAGGAGATGGAGCTCCTCTTATATGAAGAAGGGTAAAAATGTTACGGACTTCAGCTTAGAGAGGAGATGGGTGATGATGAGTGCTCCCCCCCCCCCCCCCCCACTCACAAAAAAATGGCTGTGTGACAAGTGCAAATTTACTGCATGGCCATTTCTTTTTTTTTTGGGGGGGGGGGGTTACCCGCCCTTTTACATGGCAAAAAACAGTCACTAGTGCAGGGCTTCTTTTACCACAGTTTAGTAAAAGGGCCCCAAAGCTACTAAGGAAGAATTTCTATTAAAGCAGCACAAAGAGATTGCAGAGCAGTAAATGCAGGACAGGCACAATAAAAACTGTTAAAGCAGGAAGGTTTTTTCTGGCTAGACTAAGATACACCTCTTGTTGGTCCAATGGGCTCCTCAACCCTTCATGATCACAATTCAAAGAGTTCAGATTGCAGACTACATAGTTCAGCCATGTCTCTAGTTCTTAGCCCTCAAAGCTATAGACTCAGGTCCTGGGAAATTCTTAAAATATCCTATCTGCACTATGTTTATCTAGACTGAGAGGATGCTTTCCCAGGGGCAGGGTTGGAAAGGTGTATTCACCTTTAAAAATGTGCCTCCTGGCACCTATATTACCTCAGGAAATATGTGCATGCCAAAGAGTAGGTACGAATGGAAAGACATAGTACTATACTTTTGCTTTAGAAATTCAGAAAAGCCCACCTTGATGTATGTGCACACTACAGAAGTTTTATATTTTCTGAGATCTCCTTTGAAATGTTATCATGTCCTTCACATTTTTGATAACCTAAGCAGAAATGGACCAAATCACAAAAGGCAATTTAAAATATTAAAGCCAAATCACCTTTTTTGTTTCCTTGGGAAGGTTGATGGGAAGTCAGCAAATCTACAAGAGCCATTATTTTTGCTGGATCATTACCAATGCCCCTTGTACTTAAGAAAGGACACCCTTTAGAAGATGAGTCAACATTTTATCAGCTTTGTTGCTCATGAGTCTTAGAAAAAAAAAAACTGCATTATAAAAACTGAAGATGTCCTGATGGTATGTGTAGCACTAAATCCTAGTATTATGGAGTAGAGTTATGCTAACAATTGTTTGGTCTGTCAAATTCTGCATTCACATATGCTCCATTTGTGATCAAAGAAAATGGCAAACATAAAAACAAACTCTAAAATAAATTAATGATATCATTACTTGCAGTAGAAAGTTGGTTTCAAATAGCTTCACTATCCTTTCAAGAAGTATATTTTTTAGTAGCTGCAATAGAATGAGCTGAAAATGTCAATTTATTAACCACAATGACTAAAATCTTCTCTGGGGAATGACTCCTGAACTCAGAGCACAGCATATTCTAAACTGTAATTGTGAATATTTTTCCCTATGTGCATCACTTTCCATTTGTCCACATTAAGGGCCTTATTCTATAAAGGTTATGCTCCTAAATGTATGCTCCTAAATTAGGAGCATGCTCTATGCTCCAAAATAGATTATGCTCAAAATTTAAGAACATAAATTTTAGTAGCGTAAATAATAGAATAAGGCCCTAAATTTCTCCTGCCATTGACCAGTCTAATCCTGTCAAAAGAACCTTCTGGAAATCCTTATAATTCTCTGCTGTTAATGACGTTGATGTTGTATCATTCGTAAATTTGACCACCTTGTTTCTTAATCCAGAACATTATAAATATCTACTATTCACCTTTTCCTTTGTGGGACGCTGACTATTGAGTCCTACTTCTGTCTTCTGTATGTCTGCCAATTTTCACTCCACAGTAAGACACTGCCTCATGTTCTATGACTTTGTCAAATGCCTTCAGAAAATCCAGATATATTAAATCAACCAGTTCACTATTATCCAATAGATGTTTATACATTCAGCGTAGTCTAACAAAGGGGGTACTTACTAACATACGCAAAGGGAATAATGCAATAATTTTTGTCCATTAACACATGTTAAATAGCAAAATCATGCTTGTTAGTTTAAGGTTCCATGGGCTACATAATAATGAAATGCAAAGTCAGTGCTGTAAATCAGATGTATGGTCCAAGGGTCCCCCCACCTCCAGCTAAGATCCCTCCCTCAACCCTCCAGACCTCTCATCTAAACACATAAACATCTAAGTAAATACACTGTGCTCAACACCCTGTACCCATTGCACCCCTCCCCCATAGGAACCACCCAGGGCCTATCTTCAGTCAGCATTTGTGGTCCAGGAGTCATGGGACAGAAGCTATCCTTTTCTAGCACGAGGTTCAAAATGATGCCCAGAATCCCTATCCATAGTCACTAGAAATCAATTGGGTCAATGTCAGCAGATTGAGGGTGGTTTGATTCCATCAAGCAAAGCCAGGGGACCCTAGATGTTTGAATGTTTACAGGCCAGCCCAAGCATTAGGAGAATTAGGCAGTTGCCTAAGGCATGAGCTTGTGGAAGGGCAACAATGAACAGTTGCTATCAAAGTAAAACAATATGTTTTGACAGCCACATAAACTAAAAAAAAAAAAGAAAATCTACTAAATCACATCTCCATATAATTGCTGTCTAGGTCTCTGTAGTTTAAGAGAACTCCTTATTTAAAAAAAAATGTGGAGAAAAAATGGCCTGTGAATAGTGCTCATATGCCCTTATAGTATAAATCATGCATGGGACTAGAGCACACCAAATAGTGATAATGAGTACGCAAAAAAATGTATTTCATTCCAAAGCAAACTGTTGCTGAATTTTCAAAGTGTTCCAATAGAACACATAAATAAATCTGCAGAGACCAAAGACAGTCTATTTATGAAGGTATCCACAAAATTATTCAACTACAGTGCCATAGCAGAGACAAATATAATTTCAAATGTTCACAGTGCTTTAATATTCAATAATCAAGTGCTTATCTGTCAAGGCAACATTGAAATCAGGTCACTTCCAACTTCTCCACAGGAGCTTTGTTTCACATATTTACTGTATCAGGGAAATTGGTAACCTCCTCAAATTGGAGCCATTTTGAGTGTTATCTGTAATGCTAAAAAACTTACTTAGTTTGATAATTTAGTAACACTTGCATTGGAATGAAACTAAGTTTTTATGGACCTAGTATCAATATTTTTCATAGTAGAGTTTTGTTTTTTTTTGTTTTTTTTTGGGGGGGGGGGGGGTGGACCAATGATTGATATTTTGTGCTGTAGTCACTTGTATGATTTATACTATAAGAGCACATGAGTACTATTGACTGAGGTAATTTATTATCCACATTTTTTTTTCATTTTGTTTTCCTTAATAAGGGGTAAACTACAGAGACCTAAATAACAATTATATGGAGATGTGATTTAATTGATTTTCTAGTTTGGATGTAACTCTTTTTCAAATAATTTTCTTTGTATGCAACAATTTTCAAACAGCCCATTTGCCCTTTGTCAAGCTCCGCCCACTCATGGGTATGGGCCAAGTGACCGTAAAGACATCTCTTATCTTATATCGTCCACCAGAAAATGTGGACCGAGTGACCGTGAAGACTTCAGTAGTCCGCCGCACACCCATTTCCTCAGCCTTAAACCAACTATCCCAGCATGGATCCAGATCCTTCCAGAGGAGCTGTAGGTCCCAAGCTTATCGTTTCCTCTCTCCTCTTCAACACTTCAGCATTGTTCCAAACATTGTAGTCCAGAAAACAAACAAAAAACACTATAATCAAAGAGTTTCTCTCCACAAATCTACTTGCTGAGCTGTAAGGATTTTCTTATGGGTCCAGGGACAAGTGTAACATTGGATCCTGCTCTCCACCCTCATAGCTTATTCCTCTAAGCTACATCCACCCACAGGCAGCATTTCGACAGTCTAACACATAAGAATCACAAGGTACAATGATAGTGGTTCAGTACCTCCTCCCTTGCAGTATAGTCCTCAGCTTGTGGTCCAGCATCGTCCTGGTCAGTCTTCACACAGGAAGTCTGTGATCTGTCACAAGTTCCAGTCATTTACAGGTCCATAGACTTCTCCTCCAAACTTCACCTCGTTATTGAATTGGAAAGAAATTATGGTCCCCTGCTCTGATTGGAGAAACTAGGTGGGTGGTCTTTTAAATTCAGGTGATTTTCCTTCACTGCACTTATTCCCAGGGATTGATTTTGTGGTTCACCAGGGACCTCTCACATTTATTTATTTCTTAAGATTTATTAACTGCCTTTTTGAAGGAATTCACTCAAGGTAGTGTACAATAAGAATAAATCAAACATGAAAATAGATAATTACAGCAGTAAAAATATTCAAATATCAATACAAAGTATGGCAAAGTATACTACTTACAATATGAACAAAATTCATAATAGAACATTTTAATCAACAGTGTAGAGTATAAGCAAAGATGGAATATATAGGGGCCCTTCTATTAGGGCTCACTGAAAAATGGCCTGCAGTAGCATAGACATGTGTATTGGGTGCACACAGAATCATTTTTAAGTGCACCTGTAAAAAATGCCTTTTCAAAATTTTTGCCAAAAATGGACATGTGGCAAAATGAAAATTGCTGCGCGTCCATTTTGGATCTGAGACCTTACCACCAGCCATTGAGCTAGGGGTACTCATGCAGTAACCGGGCAGTAATGGTCTATGCGCATAAAATGCCAATTATTGCCCGATTGTTGCCCGCGCGCCAGAAAATACAAATATTTTCCAATGTGTGTAGTGGATGCACGTCAAAAATGAAATTACCCCAAGAGCCACACAGTAGCCAGGCAGTAATTCAAAACTAACACACATTGGGCACGTATAGGTGCCTACATGACTTAGTAAAAGGGATCCATAGAAAGGTAAGAGAGTAAGACGAGTTAGAAAGTAAGATGACCAATTTAAATAAAGCTGCATATGAGATGTATATGTGTTGGGGGTCTATAGAGGGGTAGATTTAAAACAGAGGTAAGAGAGATGGTTAAATATTATCTCAGCTAGGGTAGGAATGGATAAATATGTTCTGCTGCATTATATGTGCAGCCCGTGTCACTTCTTGTGTTTGAGTGAGACTAACAAGTTAGTTATTTCTTCTGTTAAATGCCTGGTTGAAGAGCCAAGCTTTCACCTGCTTCCTGAAGTAGGGATAGTCTTGTCATAAGCGAAGCCTTTCAGGAAGTGCATTCCAAAGCATGGGGCTACTCCAGAGAAGACACTCTTGCAAGTGGAGGAGTGGCCTAGTGGTTAGGGTGGTGGACTTTGGTCCTGGGGAACAGAGTTTGATTCCCACTTCAGGCACAGACAGCTCCTTGTGACTCTGGGCAAGTCACTTAACCCTCCATTGCCCCATGTAAGCCACATTGAGCCTGCCATGAGTGGGAAAGCACGGGGTACAAATGTAACAAAAAAATGTAATGCCTTTTGGAGAGGGTGTGATTAGTGATAGTCCAAAGAGTGTATGTAGAGGATCATCCTATTCTTCAGGTACTCAGGACCATTTCCTTTGTGGACCTTGAAGATCAGACATATAGAGGGGCATTTTCGAAAGGGACGCCCACGTTTCAATTTGGATGTCCTTGCAAAACATCCCGATCCAGGAGCAGGGAAACCCATATTTTCAAAACAAGATGGGTGTCCATCTTTTGTTTCGATAATACGGTCAGGGACATCCAAATTCTGAAATTTGGTCATCCTTAGAGATGGTCATCCCTAGACATGGACGTTTCTGATTTTCAGTGATTTTCAAAACCAAGGACGTCCATCTCAGAAACGACCAAATACAAGTAATTTGGTCATGGGAGGAGTCAGCATTTGTAGTGCACTGGTCCCCCTGACATGCCAGGACACCAACCAGGCACCCTAGGGGGCACTGCAGTGGACTTCATAAATTGCTCCCAGGTACATAGCTCCCTTACCTTGTGTGCTGAGCCCCCCAACCCCTCCCCAAACCCCACTACCCACAACTGTACACCACTACCATAGCCCTTATGGGTGAAGGGGGCACCTAGATGTGGGTACAGTTGGTTTCTGGTGGGTTTTGGAGGGCTCGCTGTTTCCTCCACAAATGTAACAGGTAGGGGAGGTATGGGCCTGGGTCCGCCTGCCTGAAATGTACTGCACCCACTAAAACTGCATACTGCTGTGATGGAGCTGAGTATGACATCTGAGGCTGGCACAAAATATTTTGAAAGATATTTTTTGTGGGTGGGAGGGGGTTAGTGACCACTGAGGAAGTAAGAGGAGGTCATCCCCAATTCTCTTCGGTGGTCATCTGGTCATTTGGGTCAACGTTTTGTACCGTGGTAGTAAGAAAAACACAACCAGGTAAAGTCATCCAAGCATGATATCGTGATCCACACTGTCAAAAGCTGCCAAGAAATATTGCAGTATTAACACTGAGGCAAATCCCCTGTCTTGATTTCTGTGAAGATCATCTAGTAAGGGACATGAGGACTGTTTCTGTTCCATAACTGGGTCTGAATCCAGATTGACATGGATCTAGCCAGTTTCTTTCTTTTAGCCAATCACTGAGTTGAACATAGACTGTTCTATAAGTTTCCCTAGAAATGGGATGTTGGATACTAGCCGGTAACTTTCAAGTTT
Source organism: Microcaecilia unicolor (assembly GCF_901765095.1). Lineage (NCBI taxonomy): Eukaryota > Metazoa > Chordata > Amphibia > Gymnophiona > Siphonopidae > Microcaecilia > Microcaecilia unicolor. Next base: position 538,919,341 of record NC_044031.1, read on the forward strand.
GTCCTCATCAAGGTTATTTTTCTTAAGCAAAGGGTGAACCACTGCCCTTTTTAATGCTGTTGATAGTTGCCCATTAGAAAGAGAGGAGTTCACAATTTTTGTGGTGCCTTCTATGAGGCCCATACTTGTCTGCTGCACTATCTTTGATGGGCAGGGGTCAAAGGAGCAGGTAGTTGGACGAAGCTCTCTTAGGATTTTGTGCTGAAAGTACACTATCACGTTTATCATATTCTGTTGTAAGTACATAAATCCATTGTCCTCAAACATGAGCTTATTAGAGGCATACATTTCTTATGGGCATGATAGCCTTTGCTCAAGAACTGATATTGACAAATTGGAAGAACACAAAGATGCTATGTAATCAAAGTTGGTATAATAATGTTTGTAAGTTATATAGGTATGAAAAAATCAGCTTCTGAGAACAAAATCACCAACAGGCTGTGAAGAAGATTTTGCAAAGCTCAGAAGACTATCTCCCTTGGTAGTCCATGACCATCAAATACAATAATGGTGATTGAGTTGACTTTGTATATTGAAATGTTTTGACTAACTCCCTATAGAACTTTATTTTATAGTTTCTTTCCATTTCTTGTCTTTCTTTTTCTTGCAAACTCAGGTATATCATGTTATACTTTGTAAACTATTTTTGTTTACAACCTCAAAATTACAATAAAGATCAAACTTTAAAAGAAATCTAAGCTATGTTACAAAAGTGTATTAAGACAAATTTGTGAAACAGACCAAGAAAAAAAAAAGTTAAAAAATTGGGACAACAGCTGAACTGGAAAGTAACCAAAACTTTTTGGCCTGTGCTCTTTTATGATTTGGCAACATGAATTTGTTAACTGCTATCCATGAGAATCAGAAGAGTTAACCATATTTCTATGCTCCTAATACATAACTGGCTGTGTACACTCTGTTAGATCAATTAAAATTTTGATATAGGGGAAGGGGGTCTGAGTGAGAAGCTATACTGATGATCTCTAAAATAATACAGATTCTCCCCTTAGTAGAAACTTAACATTTTTATCATAGAGGTCTATGTATTATATAAATTGCTACAGCAAATAGCAAAAAAGCACAAGGAACCTTCAAGTTAGGGGCTTCTCAGCTTAACTTTATTGATCATATTCGACACAATCCATGTTTCAGATAGAAATGCCTGCATCAGGGGTCTGTTGATGGTATCTGTTTCCAGGCTAATCTACCTTCTGTGGTTCTGTGGTTCAACATTCACACGCGAGTGGACATAAAAAATGCCATCACTGCAAGACATGCACCATTACTCTAGAAATAGAAGATTTCAGGAATCCTATTGACGGTAAAACGTACAAATTACATCATCAAACCGATTGTCAAACCACGCATGTCATATATATCTTGACTTGCCCATGCAAGAAATTTTATGTAGGCAAAACCAAGCACAGGTTACATCAGCGCATTACTGAACACCGGTCCTGCATTAAATTAGCTAAAACCGGTGCCCCGCTAGTAGCACATTGCTTGGACAAGGGCCATCATTTTTACTCCCTCAGATGCTTTGCCATTGAACATGTCCCTCATAACATTCAAAGGGGGGACAGAAATAAGATTTTGATTAGGAAAGAACAAAAATGGATTTACATGTTACAGTCACTAGAACCACGTGGTTTAAATTCTTTGATTGAATGGTCTGTGTTCTTTTAACTCCACTCCCTTCCCACCATCATATGGGGGCGTGGCTTATCACCTCTGTGCTTTAAATACCGGTGTAGTTTTTCCGAATGGTGCTTTCTTTTCCGATATCATGGACGCCATGGACATCAATATATAAGGTTAGTGCCGTGGACTCTTTAATTTATTTATAAATTACATTTCTGCTTATACTATCAAGTCTTAGTAAATGATGGGATATTATTGTAATTTCCAGGCAGTGTGACTTGCCGACAGTTACTTGGCCCCCTGAGGAAGCTAATCGAAATAGTGAAACGGTGAGCCCCGTTGGGCGAAATTGTTAAAGCTAAGTAACACTATCATTCAAGCAATTGCCTAACATCATGTGTTGAACATATCATGCATGAGTAATTTTTTTCACATTGGACTTGATAAAAAAATGTTTCAATTGATAAATCAGTCTAAGCTGAAAATAACATGATTTTGCACCAGTGCAATTGACCCAGTATTACCTCAGTTGGATTATTGTAGTGCTCTATATGGTGGATTAAATTCAAGATTAATTAACAAGTTGCAATTATTGCAAAATACTTCAGCCAAATTGATCTATGGTTGTTCATGTTATGCTCATGCAACACCATTGTTTAAAAGACTACAATGGTTACCAGTTTCTGCTCGGATAGTTTTTAAGATTGCCAGTATAGTATTTAGTATATTACAGGGGAATTGTTCTTTTCTTCTTCTGCAGTTGATAGTTTATCCAGTGTTTTGAAGGAATTCTCATTTCTATTCTACTCTGCTGTTGGGGTTTCCATCTGTTAGGAAAGTTCTTTATAAGAAAAATCATGAGGGCTTTTTTTCTTTTCAGGCCAGTAAATTGTGGAACACTATACATACACAAGTTTGTATTCTTTCTACTTATCTACAATTTTGTAAGGGATTGGCCAATGTAACGCTGATTTTTAAAAAAGGTTCCAGAGGAGATCAGGGAAATTATAGACGGGTGAGTCTGACTTTGGTGCCGGGCAACATGGATTTAGTGAAGGGAAATCTTGCCTCACCAATCTACTACATTTCTTTGAAGGGGTGAACAAACATGTGGATAAAGGGGAGCCGGTTGATATTGTGTATCTGGATTTTCAGAAGGCGTTTGACAAAGTACCTCATGAAAGACTTGAGAGGAAATTGGAGAGTCATGGGATAGGAGGTAATGTTCTATTGTGGATTTAAAACTGGTTAAATGATAGAAAACAGAGAGTAGGGTTAAATGGTCAGTATTCTCAATGGAGAAGGGTAGTTAGTGGGGTTCCCCAGGGGTCTGTGGTTATTGAGGATGGGCCATTTGGCTCTTATCTGCCATCATGATTCTATGTTTCTAACCACCAATATTCAGTGGCACTTAACTGGTTACCGCCGGTGAATATTTGCTGTTAGCACCTGAGCCTAAACCAGCTAACTTGTGAGTGGAAATGGGGTGGAGTTGGCACTTATGTGGTTATGTGCTGATATTCAGCCCTTTGACTACATTAAATAACTGCTTAAAATAAGCCACATAAAGAGCAATCTTATCTTTAAGCGGTTCAGATTATGCTGTTAAGGGTTGAATATTGCATAAGCTATAGCAACCAACCTTTAACCAAATATTCAGTCCTGGTCCCTGGACATGACCTGGCATTGAATATCTGGGAATACAGCTGGCAGCAGACATAAAAACACTGACCACCATTGGGTAAATATTTGGCCCTTTATTTTTATGTGTGAATATCTGGTGAAATTAGGTTTGTCAAGTTCATAAATATGAAATGGTGGAAGCAGAGAGGGGAAAAGTTAAATTTCTATAAAGATGTCTGGGAACTTCTTAATTTAATTACAACATTTTTATTCTGTTTTACTGGAAATACTACCTGAAGGTAGATTACAAGGGCCTAATATAGTATTTCCCCAATTCAACACATGATGGTATCAAATAAGCACCCCAAATTTACAGAGACTTAAGGCACTGGTCTCTCAAAATTGAACAACCACGTGGACAGCAAGGAGTTGCTATGTTGTCTGATAACTTATGATATATTCAGATTTAAAAAAATTTGATACTGGCACTAACATATAGAGTGATATAGAGATATTTACAGCATTTAAGCAGTTCACTGCTTGGTATTGATCCATGGAAATCCACATAGAATACTGTTTCTGAATTGAAGGCATTAAGTATACTGGTAGCTAATGAGTTATTGTATATAGCCCTTGACTCTTGGAAAAAAATGTTTTTTTACACCTGTGGGTTTTTAAAGATTGCTTCATATTTCCATTTTGGAGTCTGTTCAGCCTAGACTCTCTCTCTCTGTCCATTTTTTTTTTTTTGCCATGCTGTGCTATCCATATGGTGAAGTATAATAGTCTATTCCTGGTTTTGCTGTCTAAATTGCTTCATGAAGTCTGGCACAGAGCCATCCAGCACAGCTTTGTTTATACGCTCTTCATTGGCTTCATTATTGAAGTATGGGCTTCTCTTCTACCTGTATATGTAAGCTGAATGCATTTACAGTATCAGCAAAAGCCATACAACAAGCAAGGGTAACAGATGGATTTTAATATCACACAGTTTAAATCATAGGTACAATTAAATCAGCAAATGTCACTGAACATTCAATAAACTTTCTTCAGTCTACAGACATGATAGAAATTGGGTCCTCTGAGTCTAGCTTTCTAGGGCTCCAAACAAGCTTATTTAATTGTAACTGTATGTAAAAATATCATTTTGCTATCTCATAGAAAAAGGATTACTAAAATATCAATACTCTTGTTTAAAAAAATGAATATTATGTAAAAGTATTTAAAACATTGGTTTAACATTTGAAATAGATTACCATAATTCTACCCCTCAGCCCAATAATTACCATAATTTTACCCCTCAGCCCCTCTCTCTCTGTATCTCTCTCTCTCACACACACACAATTGTGAAAGAGGTGGGAGAGTGAGGCTAAGCGTGTTTGATATGAAGAACTATGCATGGTTACTAGAGTTTTATTTTTCTTTTCTTTGGCCCTATTTATTAGGGACGTACATTTGCTTGAAATAATATGGGAGTCATTTTTTGTCCAAAATGACAGTAAAGAACCTGAGGGGCCCTTTTACTAAGCCGCATAAGCGTCTACATGTGCCCAATGCACGCCAAATTGGAGTTACTGCCCAGCTACCGCATGGCTCTTACGTAATTTCATTTTTGACGTGTGTCTGATACGCATGTCCAAAAAATAATTTTTTTTGGACGCACATATCGGACGCACGCCAAGTGAAATTTGACATGCGTAGGTCATTACTGCCCAGTTACCGCATGAGACTTTACCACTAGGTCAATGGCTGGTGGTACAGTCTTAGACCCAAAATGGATGTGTGCCAATTTTGATTTTCCCGCATGTCCATTTTTTGGCAAAAATTTTAAAAAAGGCATTTTTTGCAGGGGCGCTGAAAAATGGATCTGTGCGTACCCAAAACACGCTCATACACTATCGCAGGCCATTTTTCAGCACACCTTAATAAAAGGACCCCTGAAATTTCATGTCTTCTCCTGTGTCATAAAGAGTGTACACCTTTAGAATGTCCACTATTTCTCAGTAGTAAGAGGCTCTTCAGATCTGCACCCGAAGTAGATGCAACATACAGCAGGTTCGGAAGTAGTTAAAATGCAAACATCTTTATTAGAAACAGTCACCTGTTGTGGTCATTTCACCTACTCATGGACTGCCTCAGGGGTACAAAACAAAATGGGTGTGCCAGAGGAATCGCAATCCCAAATAAACGATAAAAATACCTCAGCAGTATGGTGCTAACAGCAGTCTCCGAGACTCCTGTTGCTAAGACAGCTGTTGTATTTTGTATTGTACCCCTGAGGCAGCCCATGAGTGATTGAAACGTGGACCATGTCGGGTGACAAAGATGTTTGTATTTTAACTACTTCTGGACCTGCTGCATGTTGAATCTATTTCTCAGTAGAACACCTTCCTTGTGGATAGTGGGCACTCTTTCCCAGTAGTTTGAACTCTTTCAGAAGAATGTGCACTATTTCCAAACAACAACAAAAAAAGCATTACAACTCCCCCCCCCCCCTCCACCAAAAAAAAAAAAACAACAACAACAATTCCCATAGATTGCAGAGGAAATTCAACAAAACAAAAATATTTGGGCTACACACACCTAATATTTATTAAGCACTTTGCCTACTGACACAATGTTTGATTTCATTTCCTGATACTCATTTTATCTTCTTTGAGCCAGATCAGTTGGAAAGATTGTTAATAGGTAGGGAAGCTAAATTGTAATCTGGTGGGTGGTATGATGTAAGAATGCCTTAATTTAGATCCAGGTGGTAAATTTCCTGTTGTTTTACTTTTTTTTTTTCTCTTCTTGTGATTGTAATTATATCCCTTCTCCTTCTTGTGATGTAGACTAATTTGTTTCTCTGAGTGCTTTATTGGACTTATTTGTAAAAATTTAAAACAGTGCACATAAAAAAATTCACCAAAAGTGTTGATTTTATGCCTATTTTATAAAGTCCCACAATCAAGACACAGACTGAGGAAAATTAACACAGAAATATCCAATTGTCACCTCAATATTAACAATACTATTAACCCAAAAATTTGAAAAAAAGAATTGAGAACCATTATAAATGATACAGGAACTTCTCTCTGTTTATGCATCTACAGTTTAATCATCAGTCCAATATTTGTCAAATGGTTTGACATTAAGGCTAAGAGGTTCTTTACTAAGCTGCATTAGCTATTAATGCATAGTTTAGGGGTCCTTTTACAAAGGCGTGCTGAAAAATGGCTTACGCTATTGTAGGCACGGGTTTTGGGCACACACTGATCTATTTTTTAGCACGCCTTTAAAAAAGGCCTCTTTTTTTCCCAAAAATAGACATGCAACAAAATTGTTGTGTGTCCATTTTGGGTCTGAGACCTTACCGCCAGCCATAGACCTAGCGGTAAAGAATTTGGGCAGTAATGACCTACACGCGTCAGATGTCACTTAAAGTGCGTAGCGGATGCATGCCAAAATTGAAATTACCACAAGGGCCCACATGGTAAGCGGGTTGAAACTCCAATTTGGTGCGCGTTGGGCACGCGTAGGCACCTACACAGCTTAGTAAAAGGGGCCCTTAGTGCGCTGTAACAGCTAATGCAGGGGTGCATTAACCTGACTTTGCAGTGAAAACTCCATTAGAGTGCAGTAAGTTGCATGTTAATGGAGTTTTTGGTTAGGAAACATGGTGGGGAGCTCCCTACAGTTAACACGCTAGAGTTACTGGGCGCTAAGGGGTCCTTTTACTAAGCAGCGGTAAAAAGTTGCCTGTGGTAGATTGGACGCGTGATTTTGGTTTGCGCTGGGCCATTTTATACCGCAGCTGGGAAAAAAGGGGGCAATAAATGGTCATGCACTAAAATTAAAAGTAGTACACGGCTATTTACTGCCTGAACCCTAACCGCTACCCATTGATCTAGTAATAAGGGCTCATGCGCTACTCGCATTGTAATCACGCAGCGCACATCAATATGGCCACACTGCCAATTACCGCCGGGAACGCCCCCACAGTAGAAAATAGAAAAATATTTTCTACTGTAGGAAACAACACGTGTCAACTTTGAAACTACCGCAGTGTGCCCGCGCTACCCCTGCTTAGTAAAAGGACCCCTAACTGACTAAAATGCTGTTAAAGTGGAGGCACTTACCATCTCCTAAATAGGAGGCACTAAGGGCTGCATTCAGTAAATGGTGCTCAGTTTGGGCGTCATAAAAAATGAGTGTTGGGCATTATGCTAAAGGTTTTACGCTGACTTGGACGCCGTTCAAAGAATAGCACTTAGCACCAATTAGGGCTCATTATTGTTTATTATTTGCTGTTATCAATGCTGATTAGCTTTTTAAGCCAATTAAGTCACGCACATTGTTATAGAATACGCTTGGATTTTGGTGTAGAATGTTAGGCGCGATATATAGAATCCAGGGGAAAATGACTTGGGAAATGTTATTTAACATTTCCCATGTCATTTGAAATGAATTCATATCCCTAGTATTAATGAATTAGTTTTCACCAGCTACTTCTGAATGCCTTCCAGCCTATCCTCATATTAAAGTCAGAAGCAACAATAAATAAATCACAAAGTGTTGTCTCAATCCATGCAGTTCACTCCCGGATATACTCCAGGGACTTAGACAACCTAAGGACGACTTCAATGAAAGCCCTGTTTTCAAGTTTCTCTTTCTATATTTTTTAATCAAATTGTGTATGCTGCTAAGCTGATGTATACACTTTACCCTGCTAACCTTTTACGTACATGTGTCTCCTATAGATTTTATTTTTTTCTTGACTAGATTTAAATTTGGACTCCTGATGCAGGCAGTATAGCTGAAACATGGTCCACATCGAGTCCCTCTTGCTTTTCTATGTACGTTATGTGAGCAGTTGTTAATAAAGGATCCTTTTCAAAGATACATCTGGCTGGAAGCTGGTTCTTTGGTCGTCTCCACTGTTCTGTTGCTGCACTTCGAGTTGTGGAGACTGGTCCCTGTTCTACTTCTACTACTATTTAACATTTCTAAAGCGCTACCAGGGTTACGCAGCGCTGTACAATTTAACATAGAAGGACAATCCCTGCTCAAAGAGCTTACAATCTAAAGGACAAATGTACAGTCAGTCAAGTAGGGCAGTCAAATTGGGGCAGTCGAGATTTCCTGAAAGGTAAAAAGGTTAGGTGCCGAAAGCACCATTGAAGAGGTGGGCTTTGAGCAACACTTTGAAGATGGGTAGGGAGGGGACTTGGCGTAAGGGCTCAGGAAGTTTATTCCAAGCATAGGGTGAGGCAAGGCAGAATGGGCGGAGCCTGGAGTTGGCGGTGGTGGAGAAGGGTACTGAGAGGAGGGATTTGTCCTGTGAGCGGAGGTTTCGGGCGGGAACGTAAGGGGAGATGAGGGTAGAGAGGTAATAAGGAGCTGCAGACTGAGTGCATTTGTAGGTAAGAAGGAGAAGCTTGAACTGTATGTGGTATTTGATCGGAAGCCAGTGAAGTGACCTGAGAAGAGGGGTGATATGAGTATATCAGTTCAGGCGGAATATAAGACGTGCAGCAGAGTTCTGAACAGATTGAAGGGGGGATAGATGGTTAAGTGGGAGGCCAGTGAGGAGTAGGTTGCAGTAGTCAAGGCGAGAGGTAATGAGAGCATGGATGAGAGTTCTCCCCCCTTCCCCCCCCCCCCCCCCCCCATTGCATGCTAATACAGTAGTGCACATTGGTTCCTCTAGCTGGAAGATAGACATTCAGTAGGTTGGAAAAATAGGTCCCCATTTGTATCAGTATGGTACCTGCATCAGGCTGTGAGGAGGACCAGCACATTACCTATTCAAATACAAAACTCCTGCAAGTCTGTTTGATTCTACGACTTTAAAATACTTCATCTTTTGACTAAGAGTAATTACATAGTAAAAATGTATAAACTCAATTTTGGGCAAACTATTGTCCTACATTAGGGGGCAATACTTAAAACCTTAGGGAGCTTTTAAGTCTGCAAGTAAATTCTGCAAGCTCACTTCTAAAGGGAAACTTCCCAGACAGTTTCCCTTTGAGATCTCAGAGCCAGCATTTGCTTTCCCATGAGTGCAGAGTACTGACAGAAAAAATATTTCCATGAGTTTTCATATTAACACCGTCATATATACTTTGTTTTCCCTTCTCAATCCTGCCTATTTTTGCTGTGGCTAAAACTAAGCATACTGTGAAACAACACACATACTTTTGGCCAATGAAATGAGAGCAACTTTTAGGCTAGGGAATTTACAAAGGTATCGTCTTATTTACCTTGTCAAATTCCTTTGAGACTTCTCCTCTTTCAGATACTTATGTTCAAAAAGGACCACAACATTTTCTGCACAAAATTTTGTACAATTTTGCTAGAGATTATTTTATTTTCCCAGAAGCTGATGGAAATTATAGACTTTGCCTTAAAAAAGAAGAGAAAAAAATTCTGCATGGTGCACCTATTTGGAGAATCCTAGAGGGGATCTTTTAGGATCCTATTCTATAAAGAAAAGCGCCTACTTTCTTTTATAGAATGCTAGCATAACTTGGTATATATGCGGGTATGTATTTAGATCTGAGCCATAATGCTGTTGTGAATGCTTGCATCTAAATATTGAAGATACATGTGACTTACAGTATTCTCTAAGTTACAGAATTAAGGGCGAGTACTGCCCACAATCTGCCCAGGTTCCACTCATGTGCATACTTACCTGTCAAATATATGCTATTTTATAATACCTGTGTCTCTGGATTACATCAGTACAATAGGCGTGTTACCAAGCTACAAGAAACAGAGCTTTCTTTTGCATTGCACCATCACTCTGGAATTCAGTTCCCCAACATTTTCGATTAGAACCATCTCAAAAAAGATTGATTTCAGAAGCCCTTTAATCTCCAACTGAACGAGTCCACCTCCCTCAGGATTCACTGATCCCTGCAAGTCTCTCTGTCTAGCGTGTTTGATGTCGTTACTATTGCTGTGCTCTCTGTTCTAACAGCCATCTCTTCTATGTGTACTTTCCAGTCATTTAATGGTGTTCTTTTTCAGATATGATTTGAATTTTTTTTAACTTTGGTCTTTATATTGTGAACTACTCTATTAGTATAATGAAGAGCAGTATGTCAAGTAAAATAAACCATAAACCATGTGTAAATTATACCTGTTTTTTACGTTATCGAGCTTAGGTGGATTTTTGGCTTTCTTGTTTGTGCACACATATGTTTATGTTTATTAAAACTTTATGAAATGCCTTTTTAACAAGTCAATGCAATGTATAACAATAAAAGAATCAGACTAAAATAAAAACTGAAATGAATACTATTGTTTGATAGGAAAGGATACATTCACATCAAGAACACATTTCATAAAAATAGTTAAAAATCTAATAAATTTGGCAAACCTATCAACCTTACAATTTAGACTAATCTGACAGATCTGATAAATCTGACTGCCAGGTCATGTTCAATCTCCAGACAACCCCTGGGTTCTACACATATACGCCAGAGCACAGATACGTTTTTAAGATGGTCTTAACATTCTTCAAGGACTGTTCTGTTTTTATATTGAAGGTAAACTATTCCATAAAAAAATGAAGCCAAAAAGTTAAATGTGCTCCGACGTGTAATTTCCCAATAAGCCTGGTGAGGGTTGGGAAGTACTAACCTGAAATCATTCAATGATCATAGGTTGCAGACTGGAATATAACAAATAGTGAAAGTAACCAGATACTCAGGTAACCCTATATGCAGGGCCTTAAAGGTTAACATAAGAATTTTGTATTGGATCCTATAATGAATAGGCAACCAATGTAATTTTTGAAGTAGTGGGGTAATCCAGTCTCTCTGACTAGTGCATCAGAATAGCCATGCAGTGTTCTGGAGTGTTTGTAGGCACTTAATTTCTAAATTTGGGAGCCCAGCATAGATGGAATTACAGTAGTCTAGTCTGGATCCAATAAATGCATGATACAATGTGTGTAGAGCATTGAAATCAAGGGAACTCCTCACAGACCTGAGTCTGCAAAGAACAAAAAACCTAGACTTCATGACAGAGGAAATTTGAGCTGTGAACTTTAACCTTGAATCAAGGATAACACCTAGGTATTTAAATTGTGAAACAGGTTGGTATGCAAACATTGGCATTCACTTGGTTTGATTGTATTTGATTGTAAACTGATTTTACCTGTATCCTGCTTTTAATATGTACCTGATAAACTGCTGACTTTACCTCCTTCTATTCTATACTATTGAAAAAAAAAGACTTGCTTTTCACTTGCAGAGGGGATCTGACCTCTAAAAGTTTCTAAACTATCTTCATCCTATTGCCTATAACTTAAAATTGTTCTTGCATTGTGATTTCATACTTTTATGCTGGTATTGTCTTAAAGATGCTTTTATTGAACTGTGCTTTGAACTTCTGTGCCAGTGATTTCATATTTTTATACTGGAATTGTCTTAAAGGTGCTTTCATTAGAACTGTGTTATGAACCTTCTGTGCCATGTGACTTAATCTAATCAGTTTGGTTACATAGAATCTGGTGTTTGTCTTAGAATTGTGTTTTGAACTGTCAGTGCCAGAGACTTAATCCAATCAATATGGTTACATAGCCTCTGGAGGAGGGGCAATTGTATACAGCTATGTGGTAAAAGAAAAAACAGGGGTCCTTTTACAAAGACGTGCTGAACAATGACTTGCGGTAGTGTAGGCGCGGGTTTTGGGTAAACGCCAATCCATTTTTTAGCGCGTCTGTGAAAAAAGCCTCTTTTTTGCCAAAAATGGACATGTGACAAAATCAAAATTGCCGCACATCCATTTTGGGTCTGAGACCTTACCGCCAGCCATTGACCTATGCGGGCGGTAATGACCTGCGTGCATCCGTTACGCACGTCCCAAAATAAAAAATATTTTTCAGACGCGCTTATCAGATGCACACCAAAAATGAAATTACCACAAGAGCCACGCAGTAGTCGGGCGGTAACTCCATTTTGGTGCGCATAGATGCTTACGCGGCTTAGTAAAAGGACCCCTCAGTTTACCTTGAGAGCAGTCTGAGCTAAGCTGGGCATTTTCAGACTTGGGGTGGTTGTAAACTGATGTTACCTGTGTCCTGCTCTTTGTCAGGTTCTCAGGTTCAGAACCCGCGGGGCCGGGCTCTGGAGCAAACGTGAGCCCTTGGGCTGCTGCCGAGGAGCGACAGCAGCAGGCAAAACCCACCAACCAACACTGGGTAAGCACACCAGCAGGGACTGCAGGCACTGCCCAGTGAACCGGAACACCTGGACTGGAATCCCCCGGACTGGAGGACACAGGACTGGAACACTGGACTGCAATCCCTCGGACTGGAACACACACCGGACCGGAACACACTGGACTGGAGCACACCAGACTGGAACACACACCGGACCAGAACACACTGGACTGGAGCACACTGGACTGGTCCCCCGGACTGGAGGACACAGGACTGGAACATGGGACTGGAGCACACTGGACTGGTCCACACAGCTTCACCTGCACTTAGCTACTAAGCCCCCCAGAAGTTGAGCTCCTGGATTCGAGTAGCCGACAGGACTTACTGGATACCGGATGACATAGGGACCAGGACTGGAAACAGAAGTGCTCCTAAACCTAAACTGATCTACTTGCTCCCAAGCCCTAAACCAGCAGGAGTGTTCCTAACAGTAAACTGACAAAAGGACTTCCTAAGCCCTATACTAAACAGGAGCTCCTAAGCCCTGCTCAAGAAAGGGACTTCCTAAGCCCTAAACTAACAGAGCAGGGTACTAAATACAAAGCTAACACAGGTGCTACTAAGCACCAAGCTACAAGCAGAGCTTTACACTAATAAGCTAAACACAAAACTAAACCAGCTACCTAAGCACTGCTCTAGCAAGCTAGATACAACTAACAAGGTGCTTCCTAAGCACTACTCTGGCAAGCAACCAGAAGAGCTCCTAGCACTAAAAGGGAAGACAGGGGAGCCACAAGGAGGGAAGCTAACACATAAGCCAAAAGTGCTTCTAAAGCACCAAACACCAACAGCAAAGACTGCAATGCTCCTAATAGCACAAACACCAGAAGTACTTCTAACAGCAAACTCTGCAGTGTTCCTAACAACACCAAACCCTGAAGTACTTCTATCAACAACAGAGCTTCCAAAGCCCTACACACAGCAATGCTACCAAAACCAAGAGGGAAAAGCAGGGGAACCAAAGGGAAAAGCAGGAAAGCTAAACACATAGACACCAGTGCACACTGCACTAACACTAACCTGGACCTTAGCAAAAGCAAGCAGGGACCCTAGACACAATGTCAGAAGTGCACACTGCACCACCCTACCTAAAGCAAACACAACTGTTGCAAAGGCCCTGAAAGAAACAACACCACTTCCTTATCAAGGCCCTCCCTGATGATGTCACACTCCCTAGACCTAGGCAAAAGCACACTGACCCAGAGAGGCCCAACCCACACCAATGCAAAACCGTGAAACACTTGAAGCCAGTACACCCAAAGAGAGTTAGAGCAACTCAGGCAACACACACACAGCTGTAGTGAAGTGAGACAATTAACCCCATGCTGCTGGAAGCTGCCAGCACAGAGACAGAGCCAGCTCAGAAAGGACAGAGAAAAGAAACAGAAGCCAGCTAAAAAGCTGACCCCCAGGAAAGAGGTAAGTTTGAGAGGGGTTCAGACCCCAATCATAACACTCTTAATATCTACCTGATAAACTGCTGACTTTACCTCTTTCTATTCTATCCTATTAAAAACAAAAACAAAAATATAGACCTGTCTTTTCATTTGCAGAGGGTTTGACTCTAGGTGAACTCCTTTTATATAGGACAATCAAAAGACAAGTATCTTCATTACACCATAATCGGTCAATCCTACTCCGTATTATCCTCTATCACAGTATACCTTTTCACACTTATGAATCACATCAACATGACCTTCATTCAGAGTAATACATGTTCTTCTTTAATCCTAAGGCAAACTATCTGGAACCTTAAAGCTTGTCTTATCTGTCTCCAAATATCAGCTTTGAAAGATGAGATCAACAAACTCAAGAAGGAATTAGCTACAATTAAAGAAGCATTCAGGATTACTCAATTCTGAGCCAATTTACCACCACCACTGCCACAGAGAATGAAACAGAGGAATGGATGGATCATAGCAGGCTCTAGTAGACTAAGATATGTGACACAGAAGCACTCACCCTCCAAACCTTTGCCCCATTCTAATTCTTTTGCTGCGTTGCATCATTATGATGCTGAAATAAGAAATACTGTGGTGGAACCAGAGGCAATGAAAGTAGCACAACCCAATAAACATCCCATAAACAAAGACAGATTGGTGAAAAGTAGAAAATTCTTACTGCTCAGAGACTCCATTATCAGAGGCATTGACTTAGGAACACAGTTCAAGGGTTCCAACCTAGTAAATTTAAAACAAATCGGAAAAAATGTTTCTTCACTCAATGTGTAATTCAACTCTGGAATTAATTGCCAGAAAATGTAGTAAAGGTGGTTAGCTTAGCAGAGTTTTAAAAAGGTTTGGACGGCTTCCTAAAGGAAAATTCCATAGACCATTATTAAAATGGACTTGGGGAAAATCCACTTTTTCTGGGATAAGCAGCATAAAATGTTTTGTACTTTTTTGGGGGATCTTGCCAGCTATTTATGGCCTGGATTGGCCACTGTTGGAAACAGGATACTGGGCATGATGGACCTTTGGTCGGTCCCAGTATGTCAATACTTATGTACTTATGTAAATGCCTGCCAGGTTCTTCAGCTACTAAATGTACTGACCAAATACTGAAAGTGATCCGAGAAGAGAGCAAAGCGTCAAATACTGATGTTGTAATTCACGTGGGGACAAATGACGTGGCCAACCATAGCAAGTTTACAGCACAGAGCGCATTCCAGAAGTTTGGGGAGGGACTGAAATCTTTGGTTCGGATTGTGGCTTTTTCTGAAGTAATTCCTACATGGGTGAAAGGAGAGGAAAGACTACATAAAACAGTGGAATTTACTAAGTGGCTTAAGTCTTGGTGTAAAGAAGAAAGTTTTAGATACATAGGAGCATGGGGTAATATGTGGAAAAATAACAGGCTGTACAATAATGATGGGCTACATCTTTCTGTGATGGGAAAAAAGGATCCTTGGGGACAAATTCAGAGGGTATGTTTGTAGACATTTAAACTAAAGGGTGGGGTGACAAAAGGGAACAAGGGGATTCCGAAAGTCACCCCCAGAATAAACATGAGGGCAGAGGGAAAGGTCATCTAAATATAGAAAACCACCTAAACTCACTAAGCATGGAAAGCAATGAGCACAAATGCTCGTAGTCTAAGTAAAAAGGTTCAAGACTTGCAAGCCTTGACGTTTCAAGAAAATGTGGATATTGTTTCTATTACAGAGACGTGGTTCAATGACTCCCATGAATGAGAAGTGACCATACCAGTCTATAATCTTTTTAGAAAGGACAGAGAGGGCCGCAGAGGTGGAGAAGTGGCACTGTATGTGACAGATATCAGAGCGGTTGAAATGCGGGGAACCTGGGGAAAGGAAGAAGCTTTATGGATCATCCTGGAAAGAGAAGATGGGGGTTATCTACAGACCTCTGGCACAAATGGAGAAGCTAGATAAGAATCTGATAGAAGATATTCAAAAGAATGGTATGAAAGTGGAGGTACTACTGTTGGGAGATTTCAACTTGTCTTATGTGGATTGGAATGATTCGTCTGCAGAATCAGAAAGAAATAGGGAGATTGTGGATGCCTGTCAAAGTGCCTTGCTCAAACAAATGGTGACGGAACCCACAAGGGAAGGGTCAATGGTGGATCTAGTGCTCATGAATAAAGGAAATGTTTCCAATATCCAGGTGGGTGCCCATCACGCCATATGGTTTGACATAAGGGCAAAGGAGGAATGAAGACACACAAAACTCAAGTACTGGATTTCAGATGGACTGATTTTGACAAAATGGGGGAATACCCGAAGGACCTGTTGGCATGGGAAGGCATAGAAATATAAAATCAGTAGTCAAAGCTAAAGGCTTCTATAAAATATGGCAACTGATCTTTACGCAGGGAAAGTAAACAAAAACAAGAGAAACAGGAAGCTTATATGGTTCGCCAAACAAGTAGCTGAAAAAATAAGAGCAAACGAGGCTTTGTTCAAGAAAGGGAGTGGAGGAGTGGCCTAGTGGTTAGGGTGGTGGACTCTGGTCCTGGGGAACTGAGTTCAATTCCCACTTCAGGCACAGGCAGTTCCTTGTGACTCTAGGCAAGTCACTTAACCCTCCATTGCCCCAGGTACAAATAAGTACTTATATGTAAGCCGCATTGAGCCTGCCATGAGTGTGGAAAGTGCAGGGTACAAATATAACAAAAAAAATACAAAAGAAGGCAATGGGAAGATCACAGAAAAGATCATCAGATTAAACTCAAAGAAGTGAAGAGGGAAATACAGCTAGCACAAGTGAAAGAAAAAATAGCTAAAGATGTAAAGAGAGGTGACCAGACCTTTTTTCAGATATATTGGAGAAAGGAGAAAAGATAGGAATGGAATTGCAAGACTGAAAGATAATGAGAATGGTTATGTGGAGAGTGATGAGGATAAAGCAAACGTGCTAAACAATTACTTCTCTTTGGTGTTCATGGAGGAAACTCCTGGAGAAGGACTGTTACATGTTATTAATAATAAAGGGATACATTCAGCAAATTTAAGTTTCTGAGAGATTGAGACTTCAACTTAGAAGTTCATAATTGAAGCAAGTTAGAATATGGATATTAGAAACTTGGAAGTTTAAATGATTATTTATAAGTGGAAGGAGGTTGGTGCAATGATGTATGATGAAAATGTGCATTTAAGAGGTGATTGAACTTCATGTGATATGCACTTTACACACACTGATCACTAAAAATTAAAAAAATATATAAAGTAATACATGTATGAAAATACCTGGTGATAAGGTGAGTGATGCACTTGGGGTGCAGAAATCCAAAAGAGAGATACCGGATAGGAGGGGAGAGATTAGTAAGCTCAGCTCAGGAAAGAGGCCTTGGGATGTTGGTGTCCCATGATCTGAAGGTTAAGAAACAATGTGACAAGGCGACAGACGTTGCTAGAAAGATGGTAGGCTACATAGAGGGGGGTATAACCAGCAGAAGAAATGAGGTGTTGATACCCCTCTACAAGTTATTGGTGAGGCCCCACTTGGAGTATTGTGTTCAGTTTTGGAGGCTGTAGCTTGCTAAAGATGTAAAAAGCCTAGAAGCAGTGCAAAGAAAAGCTACAAAAATGGTATGGGATTGTGTTGCAAACCGTACGAGGAGAGACTTGCTGACCTAAACATGTATTCCTTGGAGGAAAGGAGAAATAGGGGTGACACGATACAGATGTTCAAATATTTGAAAGGTATTAATCCACAAACAAACCTTTTCCGGAGATGGGAAGGTAGTACAACTAGAAGACATGAATTGAGGTTGAAGAGGGGCAGACTCAGGAGTAATGTCAGGAAGTACTTTTTTTTAACAGAAAGGGTGGTGGATACATGGAATGCCCTCCTGCGGAAGGTGGTGGAGATGAAAACAGTAATGGAATTCAAACTATAGGTGGTGATAAGGGCTCCCGTGCTAACCCGGCAGTAACTGGGCAGTGTGTGGCACTGCCCAATTACCGCCGGGTACAGTCTGGCGCTACAAAAATAAATAAGTATTTGTAGCGCCGAAAATGACGGCGTGGTAGGGGTAGGAAGTACCACAGGGCTGCTGCGGTAGCCTGGTGGTACTTCCATTATAGCGAGTGGTAAGCCCACACTGGGCTTACCGCCGCTTAGTAAAAGGAGCCCTCAGTCCCCAAAATAGCTGGTTTCACTTAGGCGCAAAGTGTTAATTTTCAGTGGCGATAGCTGGTTAAGTGCTGCAAAAAGTTAGCCGACAGCCCCGAACAAGCAATTTAACCAGTCAGCGGCCTGTTCTGGGCAGTTAAAATCATTTTGAATATTGACCAGATAGTAAATTGCAGTCCTAACTTAAAACAGATAACTCACCCATTTAAATTCAGGACCACAAATTCAGCTGTCCCACTCAGACCAATAGTACAGCCGAAAATCAGCTTAAAGATATCCAGAAAACATTCTAACATCTTTAAGCAGTGACTTACCAGCAGAATATTGCCCTCATAAAATATGATTTTTCAAGATTGTACAAGTGCAGCTGCAGCTGTAGTATCTGTACTGGTCAGTAGACTCCGATATCTTTTAAAAGGCCCCCCCAAAAAAGAAGAAGATATACTGCACTGACATCCAAGATTGTGCAAGATCCATCTTCAGATGCATGGGCAAATTAATTTACAATCTGCTGTTATTTTACTTTCCTTTTGCCTACTTCTTAGATCTGAGCTTTAATCACACAGTTTAGTGTTGTCAGCTTGAAGGATCATTTCAGGTGGTAAACAGTCCTTGGCTAGAGCAGCATAAAATCTGCATATCGCTGGCATACTATTAAAGATGTTGGAAGGAGATCATTTTGCTCCCTTGAAGTGCTTTTCCTGTTATTGCTCTTTCCCTAACAAGATTATTGAAATGATTCAGCCGTAGTCGTGCTATAGACACTTGTTGAAAGTAAATAATAAAAGCTTTTTATCGGAATTGCTGTCATTTTCTTGTTGAGGAATACATCTGTTACATAAGTACATTTGTGTATGTGTCTGCCCTCTTTAATTTAGTTACACTGATAGGTGCTGTTGTTGCTTTCTTTCTAATAGTATTAACAGAGATGAATAGGGCAGTCATTTTCAAGTAGCAATTTGCACTAGCTCAGGTCTATTGGATTGCTTCCAGGCTACAACCGAGTAAGAATGGATTTTTTTTTAATAACTACTGGAAAATATTTTACTGTTGTGCAGTTATTTGAGGTATAAATGTACACTAAGCAAAACTAATCTGGTAAGGGAAACAAATCTGCCGCAGTGACAAAAGAAAGCTGGCTGGTGTTGAATCCAAACAATGCAATTTTATGATTTCTGGTGGTTTTATTAAAATGTATCTTAAAACATTTTATAATCAGTAAAATATAAATGCACGTTAATCAAATCTTGTCTCAGCACCTCAACAGATTAGGAGAAACACAACATTTCTAAGCAATGATAAGTGCATAAGCACTGGAGGAAAGCAAGAAAATATCTGTGGGGCAGATTTATCATACGTTTGCTGTAGGTTTTGTTTTGGTGGAACATTGACCTAGTGGAATCGGGGATCACCTCCCCTTACTCCCCCAGTGGTCACTAACCCCCTCCCACCCTAAAAAAAACTTTAAAACCATTTTTTGCCAGCCTCTATGCCAGCCTCAAATGTCATACCCAGCTCCCTGACAGCAGTATAGGTCCCTGGAGCAGTTTTAGTGGGTGCAGTGCACTTCAGGCAGGCGGACCCAGGCCCGTACCTCCCCTACCTGTTACACTTGTGGTGGTAAATGTGAGCCCTTCAAAACCCTCCAGAAACCCACTGTACCCACATGTAGGTGCCCCCTTTACCCCTTAGGGCTATGGTAGTGGTGTACAGTTGTGGGGAGTGGGTTTTGGGGGGCTGAGCACCCAAGGTAAGGGAGCTATGCACCTGGGAGCAATTTGTGAAGTCCACTGCAGTGCCCCCTAGGGTGCCCGGTTGGTTTCCTGGCATGTCAAGGGGACCAGTGCACTACAAATGCTGACTCCTCCCACGACCAAATGGCTTGGATTTGGTCGTTTCTGAGATGGGCGTCCTCGGTTTCCATTATTGCTGAAAACCGGGGATGACCATTTCTAAGGTTGACCTAAATGTTAAGATTTGGGCATCCCAGACCGTATTATCGAAACAAAAGATAGACGCCCATCTTGTTTCGATAATATGGGTTTCCCCGCCCCTTCCCGAGGACGCCCTCAGGAAAACCTGTGCGCCCGTTCGAGTATGCCCCTCTATTTGTCCTGTCTAGTATCTCACTTCTGTGTCCCTTATCCTTATCCTACCCCCCCAGGTTTAGCATCTGCCCTTTCTGTGTCCCCATCTCCCCCATTTTTCAGCACAAGCCTACCTGGTCTCCTCATCTTCCTCTTTTCTGCCCTCCTGCTGTCTACATCTTCCTCTTTTCTGCCCTCCTGCTGTCTACATCTCTCCCTTTTTCTAACATTGCCCTGTGTCCCCATCTTCCCCCTTTTTCCAGCATTTCCTCTTTCTCCCCATCTCACCCCTTTTTCACCATTCTCCCCATATTCCCATTCCCCCCTTCCAGTGGTGCCTCTTTGTGTCTCTATCTCCTTACTCCCCTTTCTAGTAGTGCCTCTGTGTCCCTATCAGTGAACAGTGAAGAAAAATGAGCTCAACCTATAGAGTTTATAATTGTGGTTTCTACTGGCTATAATAATTTTTGAAGCTGTTTTAGTGATATTCGATTATTATTTATTTTCTCCTCCAGCTTTTAAGGCACTGCCTATCTAACCAAAACAGCTTTAGACTTCTTATAGATGGACCAACAATAAAAAATTACAAGGTGGATGCAGCAGCTCATAAGTTTATTTGCTTTGTTTCGAATGAACGGCAATGACAACTGCGCGGGGGAGTAGAAACAGATTAACCAAACTGTCTTACAATGGACTAGATAGGCTCAGTTCCACTTCTGTCTATTAAACCTTCTTGGGCAGCTTTCTCCCTTCTCCAGTCCCCCCCCCCCCCCCCAAGTCTTATATGTTTCGCCCGCACTACCGTCCATGTGGTGATTTTCACTGCCCTCCTGTGCGAGTCTTGCATATACTCCTGTCTCTTCCACCTGCTCTCTCCCATCTGAGTGGTCACTTGTTTTTAAAGCCCTGAGGCGTTCTCCCTCCGACACTGATGATTCACATACCCAGCCTTCTGCCAGCATCAGAGCCTCTCCTCAGGCGTGTCCCACCTCCTCTAATGCAACTTCCTGTCTTCCGTAGAGGTGGGACATGCCTGAGGGAGAGGCCCCAACACTGGCAGAAGGCTGGCTATGTCAATCACCTGTGTTGGAGGGAGACGTCTTCAGGGCTTTAAAAATGACCACGCTGATGGGAGAGAGCAGGGGGAAGAGACAGGAGTAGGTGCAAGACTCGCGCGGGAGGGGGGAGGAGGTAGAGAAAGCTATTGGCAGGCATTTAGCACTTAGGTGCCATCTCTTTTAAAAATCAGTTTGGGGGAGTGATCGCTCCCCCTGTGCCCCACCTAGCTACGTCACTATCTTCACTGCCGTCACTGCGCCTGAAAGTAAAAGGGTTAAACGCTTGCGGGGGGGGGGGAAGGAACGGAGAGGACGGCTGTTTGTCGGGGAGCTGAAGGTGGGAAGGAGGGACCATCGGAGAGCTGCCTTGCGTCAGCCCTGCGTTTGGAGGGGCAATGCCCCCCTCACCCCCCCCCCCCAAACTACGCCCATGGACCAGATGAGTTATGTCATCAGAATGACAGGCCTGACAAAGGAGTCTGATGGCAGTTTTTCTGAAATTGAAGCTTTTTCAAAGATAACTGGGGCAAATCAGCATCCACAATATTACAATAATCAAGTCCGGAAATAAAAAATGAATGTATTAAAGTGTGAAAGTCATCATGGCTAAACAAATGTCAAATACTACACAACTGACAGAAAGCACAGAAGCAGGATTTAATCAAACTAGAAATTTGTGGAGAAAAAGATAGAGCAGAATCCCAAGTAATTCCCAAGTAATGAAAAGTGGAGACAAGATTTAGTATGAAATCCAGTAGCTTTACTATAGTGGTGGACTGTGATATGGTACCCGTGAACCAGCAAACAGTTTTTTTTCTTTGACTAGTCTATGATCTTTTAACCAGCTTTCCACTTTGTTAAGGCATGTCTGAAGTATAGTTAAATTAGGAGAAAAAGGATTTGTTGGATAAATAAGAAGGATGTTGTCAGCTTAAAAGTAGGTTGATGTACTGAATTGTAACCTGAAATGAATGTGATAAAAGAAATGAGGTAAACCATGAAAGAACTATACCTGTAATTCCAAGGTCAGCAAAATGTTAAAAAAGCAGAGTAGTCCACAAGGTCAAATGCAGCTGACAGGGCTAATGAAACTGCTTGAACTATTTTATGAGAATCAAGGTGGGAGTGTAGTTAATTTAGGAAAGGCGGTGTAACAGCCTTGTACTAAACTGAGACCAGAAACCTGATTGGATGCAAAACAAATACCTTTTCCAAAAACAGATTAAGTTGAGAAAAAAAAAATCTTTTCAAGAACTTTTGACATAAAACAAAGATTGGATATAGGATGATAATAACCAGGTATTGAAGGATCCAGGTTTGTTTGTTTGTTTTCAAAATTGGGCAAACTAGTGCTAATTTCCATGGTTCTGGGAATGCCCACTTTCCAGACTATGGCTTATAATAGTGAGAATAGTAGGAAGAAGTTCTAAGTGAGGTAACTTGAACCATGATGATGGCAAAGGATCATATTGGCTAAAAGAAAGTTTCACATTAGCCATGATTTTTGACAGTGACACTAAGGTTTGCAATTGATAGTTAGACCAAGTAAATGCACCAGCAGGATTAGGACAGGGAGAAGAGTTCCGATTATCATGTATACTTGCAGGGGTCAGTAATGAGACTGCAGCAGAATTCAAAGATATAAAGGAACATATTTTCTGAAGATCTTGAATTTTACCAAGAAAATAGTCAGAAAGAGACTCGGCTGAAGGCATACGACTGGAGGAGATTCTGGGAAGTAGAGAAATTGCAAAATACAGAGTAAAGATCATTACTATGATTGATAGATTACAGAATGTAGGTCTGTTTAGTTTTTTTAAACTGATAATTGCATTCTTTAACTGTTTACACACTAGAAGATGTGCAGGAGATCTCGTCTTCCTCCAGATTCTCTCCGCTCTACGATGCTGCCGTTTTAATAAGTGGAGGTTGGCAGGGTACCAAGGCTTCATTTGGAAGGACCTAGGACAAACATAGTATTTTGGGGCAATAGAATCAATAGCCGTGGAAAGAGCAGAATGCCAGAGATCAGTCTTTTTATTTAGAAATTTTGATGACAGGTCAGAAGGTACTGAAAAAAGAGATGGGGACAAAGTTGGTGTCAACACTAGAAAGATTCCTAACCCAGTAACCCTGAGATGAAGACAGGAGAGAGACTTAATGACTATTGGTATGGAAAAAGTAATACGAACTTGATAGGACTATGACAAAGGGAAGGCAATAAAAGATGGTGGTGAAATAGAAGAACTAACTGCGGTAAGGACAAGATCCAAAATATGACCAGCCTGATGGATAGGGAAAAAGATCCATTGTCGAAGACCGAGATCAGACAGAAAGTCCTGAAAAAGCTTAGCACAAGAATTTCTGGGGTCATCCATATGGATGTTAAAGTCACCTAGAATTAGTAAATTCTGATAATGAATAATGGCCTCAGCAATGGCCTGCAAACATAAATCCCATCTTTCAGCAGGTAAAGATGGAGGGCAATAGAATAATAAAATACATATTGGGCAATCCGAGTCAATTTTAATGATCATTAGTTCTGGGTAAGAAAAAGGAGAGAGTACCTGAGAAATATTCAAATTATTTTTTTTTATTTAAAGTTTCAACATAAATTACAAGCATTATATCTTGTTACAGAAAATCAGAGCTCATATAATAAACAAGAACCAACATAGAAATTTGTCTCTCTCTTATAAATAAGAGAAGGCTAAAAAGAAAAACATAGCTCTTTCTTAGACCACCTAGTCCAGCATACTGAGGGTGTTAGGAAACATTTGGTGGTAAATGATTCACAAAAAAAAAAAAGAGAAAAAACAAAGATGGCCTGGGTAACAACCACTTAATTAAACCTTAATCCAGATTTTCTTAATATTCAGAAACTATCTGGTGACTTTTTTATTTCTAAGAATTCTTTCAGTTGCTCTGGTTCAAAGAAAACATATTTATTATCTAAATACTTTACTAAGCATTTACAAGGGTAAGAAATAGTAAATCTAGCACCTAACGAACGTGTCTCTTCTCTGAGAGTCAAAAAAGCTTTTTGTCTATCCTGTGTGGTTTTCACCACATCTGGGTAAATCCAAATTCTGTCTCCCAAGAAAACTTTTGTAGAATTTTTAAAGAACATTTTCAAGATTGAATTTAGGTCTTGTTCAAAGACCATCGAAACAAGTAATGTTTTCCGTTCAAAAGTTAGCACATCTGATTGTTCAAGAATATCAGTTAAGTTTTGCAAATCCTTGGCGGCTTTCATTTTCTCCCCTCGTTTTGAATCAGGTAAATAGTATATTTTGCTAACCGGGGGAATTAAATCTGGGGAGTATTGAAGGATTTCAACCAAGTATTTCTTAAACATAGCCATCGGATTCAGTTCTAAGGATCCTGGAAAGTTCAAAAGACGTAAATTCAAACGCCTATCATAATTTTCAAACTGTTCAATCTTTCGGTGTATCATGAGCTTATCTTTTATAAGCAAATTGGTTTTTACTTTTAGATTAGAGATCGCAGATTGAACAGCTGTATTTGTTTTTTCCGAATCTTTCTTAAAGGTCTCAAATGTTGAAGTTAAAATGTCTAGTTTACTCACGATTGGAGCAACTGTTGAAGTCAGCGTTTGTATCGCTTTCCAGATAGAGTCTAAAGTTACCGCCTCTGGAGCTTTCAGCTCAACATTGTTAACTTCTCCCTGCATTTCAGTTAGGGCTCCGGCAGAAAGATTTCCTGTGGCACCACCTTCGGGCGTTTCCAGGAATTCTAGCCCACTTCTGAAACCTGCTGGGCAGGACGGGGGGTTAAGTTCCGGCAATGATAAGGTTGTAACGATTCCCTGTGGAGAAGGCATTCCACTTCCGTCTCCCACTGCAGGAATTTGACTCAAGCCAGTTTGCCGTGGTGTGCTGGTGGCATATCTATCAAGCGTCATCTGAAACAGAGCTGTCTCCGAGTTTACTGCCGGTAAGCTCTTAACCGCTCCTTTCTGCTTGGTGTGCGGCATATTAGCAGGAGATAAATTTAATCCATAGCAAAAAGAATTCTTGCACCAGGGAAAGGTTCAGGAGCTTGCAGAGCATCCTCCAGTCAATCCGCCATCTTGACGTGCATAGATAATTGCAAGGCCACCTCAAAGTTTATCAGATCTTGGTACAGAAAAAAACATCATAGTTAATGGGGAAATGAATTGAAAGGTGGGATTCTTCCCTTTCCTTTATCCATGTTTCAGTTAAACATAATAAAGAACAATTAGTGTTCACAATTTGGTCCCAAATAAAACATGTTTTAATTGGAGGGATCTAATTTATTAAGCCAACAGTAATATCTAAAGGGACAAGAAGATTCTCCCAAACAGTTAACAGATTGCAAAGGAAAGACCAGATGTGGAGAACGATGTCAATAACACCAAGGGAGAGAACGATTTCCCCACAAAACTGGAATGGACAAGAGTAATGATAACAACTGAACTTGTGGTTCTAAGGTGAACCCTGCGCATAGAAACCAAGAAAAGTAAAAGGTAACTTACCAAGTAGAATGTCCTAAACATCCAAATCGCTATTTCTGAAACCCATTTTAAAACATTTTTCTATGCAGTTCATCTGCGGTATGTCAAAATCACAAGGGGATATGTCGGGGGGGGGGGGGGGGGGTTGTGGGTGGGATTTGGGTGTTCCCAAAACTTGGACTTTTTTAGCCATAATGGAACAAAGCAAAACTGCCCAAGGCTAAAAGACGTTTTGGTCTACACCTATTTCAATCATTACTAAATCACAAAAAGGTGCCGTAAATGGCCAGATGACCACTGAAAGGTATGACTCTCCACCTTACTACCCCAGTGGTCACTGACCCTTTCCCAACCCCAAAGATGTGAATGAAACAGCACACACCAGCCACTATGACATCTTCAGATGATATGGCCAGTCCTTGGAATAGCCTAGTGGTCAGTTCAGTATACTGTAGGGAAGGGGACCCAGGCCCATATCCCATTTTAACTGTTACATTTGTGGTGGAAAGTGTGAGCTCTCCAAAACAAATCAAAAACCTCTCGTATTCACATATAGGTGACACCTGCAGACATAAAGGCTATAGTAGTGGTGTACAGTTGGATACAGAAGGGTTTTGGTGGGTTCAGTTGGCCTCAACATACAACATAAGGGGGTAACAGTGAGATGTGTACCTGGGACCTTTTATGTGAAGTCCTCTGCAGTGCCCCCTAGGGTGCCCCACTGCTCTGCTAGGATGCTGCCCCCCTAAACATCCCAATTAATTGTTTTTGTGTGTTTTTTCCTTGGATTTTTTTTTTTTAATGTTCACAAAAGTAAAATGCACTGAGCACAAAATGTCTACAAAATTTCTAGGAAATGGTCATTTTAACCAGAAAAATTTGTTTGAAAATGGTCACGTTCATCACTTTATTTTTTGATGTTTTTATCACAACGTCCAAAACTCGGACTGAGACATCATATCAAAAATGTCTCTTCATGTATTTCCTTAAAATGTTCTTCCTAACATTGGATTTTTTTTTCTTTTTCTCTTTGATGGCGTTGTCAACTGTCTTTAACAGGTGATACTTTATTCTGTTACTGATTATGCAATACTCTGTTTTCAAGTCTCCTTTTTGTTCTGCTTCTTCTGCTATCTGAGCATTTTTTTTTCACCCATTTTCTCTTATCATGTTGTGCAGCCTTTTAACTTCTTTATCTTGCTGACTGTACTGCTGTAATATCACTTGTTTCTTTTCAGCATTTTCTTGTGTGCAGTTAATGACTGAATTTCTTTTCACTTCCTTATACATTTCCTGGTTGCTTCACTTATCTACTCTTCTTTTCTTTTTTTTGCCTGACCAATTTTCAGGCAGATGACATGTTTGGTTTGATTTGACTTTAGCACTCAGCTATGTTACTAACTACTTGAAATTTCATAAACTGTTGAAAGCATTCTTATTTAGTGAATTCCTCACCACTGTTGGTGATTGTTATTTCAAAATGAGTCATCTTACTGCTTGGAAGTTTTTACCTATTATTGTTTTGTTTTTTTATTATGGTTCTCTTATTGTAATTTGCTTTAAAAAAAAAAAGTTTGATGTAGGCCACATTGAACCCAAACTTGTTTGAGATAATGCAGAGTACAAATGCCATAAATAAAAAAAAATTATATATATATCTTGCTGTAATTGGTCTCTCAATAACTGGTTTCCATTCTATAATTGTCTTAGCTGCAGCTGATAACATGAAGATTACCCATCTGGACTGTATTATTATTATTATTCCATCTATAGTCCTCTTGTTATCTGTCATCTTGTTTTACTTACCCTGAGAATATCAAGGTGATGTTTAATTTCCTTAATAAATTGCACACATAGGGCCCTGTTTACTAATCAGTGTTATAGGCGTGTTAACATTTGTAACATGCGTTAACCATGTACATACCTACAATATCGCTATAGGTGCCTACATGGTTAGAACGCACGCTAAGTGTAGGCATGCTAAAAACACTAATGCACCTTAGTAAACAGGACCCATAGTGTTGTTTATATTAGTGTACATACATTCCAGTATCCAATCTTGGTAATGGACTTTGCCATTAGTACTGAATTCCCTACCAAGGCATCTTTTTGGCTTTGACCTTAGCCCATCTTGTAGCAAGTCTGGTGCCGTCTTTTGACTTTCAATGTGCTTTTCTCACTGCAAGGTTATGTGGTGGTAGTGCAGCTAATGTGGTTGACTAGTATGTTTCGGTGCATTGTCTGTTTCTACAGTCTTTTTAGTACCTACAGAAATGGTTAACTAGCTCATTCCCCAACTCTCCTCCTTTATCCAGGCTTGGGATCAGCACCATCTAACATTGTAGCTAGCGATGGTGGAGTTAGTAGCCAGTGGTGGCAGACTAAAATAGTATTGGAAAATTAAAACCAGTTGCAACCAGATTAGTCTGTTCCATATAACTAATAATTGACTGCAAGCGCACTTTGGCTGGTTTTGTGATAAAGGGTAATGGAAATAAGAAAGAAGTAATCAAGAGACTAAAAGAGAAGAGAAGTCTGAGTCACTCTTGACATCAGAAACTGGAGACAAGGAGAGAATACCTAAATAAAGGATTTTTAGATTGAGAGGTGCATTATACAAATTCCTAACAAGGTTACACATGCTATTGTAGCCTTGTATAATGAATCTAGGGCAGATATAGATCATCTAAAAAAGCAATTATGTTTACCTAGCCTCATCATACTCTTTGAGTTCATCTCATTTTCTAACTATGCAGTATTTTAAAAGGTTTAGTGTCTATATTAAGTGGGTCAACTCAGCCAATATTTTTTAAGATTTTTAAGCCAATTGCTACAGATCTTGAAAACATATAGGTGCCCTTTTACTAAGCTACACTAAAAAATGGCCTGCGCTATGACTAGCACGTGGGTTTCCAACACGCTGAGGCCACTTTTGGCGTGGCTGTAAAATGGCCGCTTTTTTCCACTTTTGCAATGATGGCCATGTGCTAATTTTCCCCATTAGCACAGGAGCCCATAACTACACCTATTTTCTAGGCAGTAAGGGCTCATGTGCTAAGCACACAGTATTCAGTTAGGGGCCCTTTTACAAAGGGGCACCAAAAACTGGCCTGTGGCAATGTGGGTGCATGTTTTTGACGCACGCCGGACCCTTATTGTACTGCATCTGGAAAAAAGGGATTATTTCAATGGGCTGGAAAATGGACGTGTGGCAAAATGAAAACCAGCACGCATCCATTTTTGGCCTAAGACCTTACCACCACCCATTGACTTAGCAGTAAGGTCTGATGCACTACCTGGGTGGTAAGCATGCAGCATACGCTAAATGGAATTTACCGCGTATTTCCAGTATGCACCAAATTTGGAATTACCACCTAGGGCACATGGTAGCCAGGTGGTAATGTTGATTTGGCACATGCTGGATGTGCATAGGCCACATGCCTTTGTAAAAGGGCCTCTTAGTGAATGGTAATGTAGCTGCGCTAACTGATTAGCACTGGAAACGCCCACTCACCACCACCAAACAAGCCGCAGCACTAAAAAAAAACATTTATTTTTTTTAGCGCACGGGAAGCGTGTGCAGATGCCAAAATTACCGCGGGATGCCTGAGGACACCCCGCGATTCTGGTTCTGAACCTGTGATATGCACACATTAGTACATACTGCACCTTAGTAAAAAGGCCCAATAGGAATTATAAACTACTTTTTAGCAGGAAATCCTCAATTAAACTCGCTGACCGGTGACTGCATTATCCATATATTCAGCATCACTGCCAATTCAGATAGTGGTGCTGAACATGCATATTTTTTTAAGCTCCCTGGTTGGTGTTTAAACAAATACAATTGACACTCACTGAATACCAACTTGTTTTTTTTTTTTTTATAAATGTAAAGCTTCCAAAATTGCCTATTGTTCTCAGTTTTTATACACATCCATATGATTGAATGTGGAAGGTGTTTCCATAACAGGACACTTAAGATAAGAGGGTAAGAAAATGTCTATTTTAAGCCTATTCTATATAGAAAAGAAGTACCTATTTTTCTTCATAGATTACTGGTGCAACTGGTAGAAAAATGCACTTACATTTAAAGTACAATCACTTACACTAGCCTTGTAGCTGGTGTAAATGCCTGTGCTTAGATGTTACCAGAAGATAAGAAAATTATAGCATTTTGTAATTTACATATGAATTTGCATGTTCTGCCTAAACTCCTCCCATTTGCATAGCTAATAGCAAGGTATGCACCATCAGAACATGACACATTTTTCTCTGAGCCAGTATTCTATGAGGTCATTTGTGCATGTACGTTACCACTTAAAGAACATAAATGACTAGAATACCATCATTTATATGCATGCCTGCCACCCAAAAGTAGGCAGTTCCTTATAGAATTATCCTTTATAGCAGGGGGTCCTCAAATCTAGTCCACAACCCAGCCTGGTTTTCAGGATTTCCACAATGAAAATGAATGAGATCAATTTGCATGATCCTCAAGGACTGGATTTGAGGACCTCTGCCTTATAGTGTTAGGAACGGATATATTCAATTTCTGATGTGAATGGTTGCAGTCATGGTGCTTTCATATCAAATGTGTAGCTGTCCAAAACAATAAGGCTATGGATAAAGTTATACTGAAGTAAATCTAACACAGTGAGAAGGAAATAAAATTGGCACCTATTCAAATATTTCCAACATATTTTCAGGCAGCATGCCCAACATTTGGTTTTTATTTTAGATATAGCTGCAGTTTTTAAATTGGTTACATTCTTCACTGTAAGGGGGCACTCATCAACCTTGCATGCTTCTTGGAATTCCTCCAAGCTGGTACTATTTTGTCAAAAGGCCATCTGTTGCTGCAAAAGACACTTTCTATCAACAAAGTGGAACAATAAGACTCCTGCAATGAGTTGTGGAAGTATTTCATTGTACAACATTCACAAATGGGGTTGCTTCCTATTGTACCATTAATCAGAAGAGTTACACATTGCTTAATCTGTCTATATCCATCTCTGGTATGTGATAGTTAAGGAGAAACACCTATAAGAAGAACCACACATCATCAGAAACTATGTGTCAGGGCATCATACTTTCTGTTCTCAAAGGATGTCCTGTGAAGACATTAAAAGTTGGTGTTTTTATTTATTTTATTTTTTGTTACAGTTGTACCCCGTGCTTTCCCACTCATGGCAGGCTCAATGCAGCTTACATATTGTATACAGGTACTTATTTGTACCTGGGGCAATGGAGGGGTAAGTGACTTGACCAGAGTCACAAGGAGCTGCCTGTGCCCGAAGTGGGGAATTGAACTCAGTTCCTCAATTCTCCAGGACCAAAGTCCACCACCCTAACCACTAGGCCACTCCTCCACACTTCATAACACCACACTTCATAAAACTTATGTGGCTAGTAATATGTCAATCATAAATTATTACAATCCAAAAACCCAACACTCAACAATAATGAAATATAGAGGCAAGTTCTCAATATCCCTCCATAGAAAACATAAATACCAGGGATTCAGTATAGTTCCTCATACAAAACTTTATTCTTCATACAAAAGTTGGTGCCTTCAACCCAATTTGCTTAAACATATTACAATCTTTAAATCAGACCTATCACCATATATAAGACGCCAAGCACGTTTTGGGCATGACTGGAGCAATAATACAGCCAGATGTGAGGTATAAGTGCAACATAAGAGATCTTTTTCAGAACAAATAGTCTCAGTCCTGTTACCTGACAGGACTAGGTCATAGCAAGATTATTCATATACCTTCGGGTTTATTCTTTAATGCTTAGTCCAGAGGTCAGCTTAACTCCAGCCTAACCATCAGTTAAGCAACACAAGCGGTTCAGTATTATTGCACAGCTAAGCAAAACAGTAGTAATGTCCCCATACTTTTATATAGTACAGTTCCTCAGTTTCCACATGCCCATTGGCTTATCCCAGCATTCACATGCTTTACCCCAGCCACATAGCATAACCTGTATTCACTCTTACAGTAATTCTCAACCAGGTCACCAGATCTCACAATACAGGCAGGCAGGTCACAACCTGAGCTCCTGCTCTTCTCCCTCTGGGTCTCTGTATCAGGACCTTCCTCCTCACAAGGCCTCTCTTGCCAAGGTCTCTGTCTCAGGGTCTCTTTTCTATTGCTCTCTCCTAAGGCTTTTAACTTCCTGTATTCTAAAGCAACTCCTTTTGGACCAGCCAGTCTCACTTCCCCATAATGCACTGGATCTTACCACAGTAGTTCTGAAGTTCAGCCAGAGCTGCCAGACACACAGCAGGTCCAACACCCCCTGTTGTCAGATGGCTGAACTGCAACTCTCCACAGACAATATCTCTAGGGACATCTGCACTAAGGGATCCTTTTACTAATGTGCACTCAAAAATGGCCTGCGGTAGTGTAGGCATGAGTTTTGGGCGCGAACAGATCCATTTTTCAGTTCACCTGCAAAAAATGCATTTTTTAAATTTTTGCTGAAAATGGACGTGCGGCAAAATCAAAATTGGTGCACGTCCATTTTGGGTCTGAGACCTTACTGCCAGCCATTGGCATAGCGGTAAAGTCTCATGCGGTAACTGGGTGGTAATGAACTACATGCATCAAATACCACTTGGCACGCGTCTGATACGTGCGTCTGAAAATAAAAATTATTTTTCGGATGCGTGTATCGGATGCACACCAAAAATGAAATTACCGTAAAAGCCACACGGTAGCCGGGTGGTAACTCCATTTTGGCCTGCATTGGGTGCGCGTAGACGCTTATGCGGCTTAGTAAAAGGGCCCCTAGGTTCCTCACTTTCTCACACCATATTAAAGACTGTAATATGTTTTAAGCAAATCGGACTGAAGGAACAGACTTTTGTATGAACAATAAAGTTTTGTATGAGGAACTATACTTATGTTTTCTGTGGGGGGATATTGAGTACTTGCCTCCATATTTCATTATTGTGGAGTGTTGGGTTTTTGGATTGTTATACTTTTGGCCCCCATCCCTTTATTTTTGACTGCTTTAAGTGAATCATATATTATTATTATCACTTACAAGGCAAATGCTCTCTAATGACTTCCTCATAGATCCGATACCCCTTCAATGTATCTTCCTGGCCTTTAGCATACAGGATTGGAAGATCCAGGTCCTTATCATCACTGAAAGTTGTGATTCTGTGCATTGCATAACATGCAGTATGCCATCTGTTCACATTTCACCCTTATTTGATATACCACTAACACAAAGCAGATCTAAGCAGCTTATAATGACCAAATGCAATTTGAGGGGAAAAAAACAACATAGAAGAGCACAATGGGAGGCCTAGTTTACAAGCAGTAATATAGTATCAATTTTAGCATTATTAACAGTAATAATTACAAATCAAGAAGAGACAAGAAGAGGGAGAGTAATGGAGGAAAGAGGCAGGGCATGTCACTGGATTCCACAGATGGTGTAGAGCAGTGGCATAGCTACGTGTGCCACAGGGGCCTGGGCCCCTGTAGATTTGGCCCTGGATCCCCCTGCCGATGACCCTCTCGACCCCCCCTCCTGCCACCAACCCTCCCCTGCTGCCCCCATCGTCGCTGTGGGCTACCTGTGCTGTAGGGGGACCCCAAATCCCTGCCAGCTGAGGTCTTCTTCTTCCCGCAAAGGCTTTGTTCTGTTTCTGATGTCCTGCACAGAAACAGAATGAAGCCATCTTGCAAGGCTTTGTCTTGTTTCTGTGAGTCTGATGTCCTGCACGTACAATGTCGACAGTGGTGGTGGGGGAGGGTTGGCGGCGGGAGGGGGGTCAAGAGGGTCATCGGCGGGAAGGGGGGGTCGAGAGGGTCATCAGCAGGGGTCGTCAAAGTTGGTGGTGGTGGCGGGGGTTGGCAATGGTGGGGGGTCAGCGGCACCAGGGGGGGCTAAAATATGCCCCCTCACCTCGGGCTCTGGACCCCCTCTTGCCAAAGTCTGGCTACACCCCTGGTGTAGAGCCATCAATACTTACAACACAAGGAACAAATCTTAATCAGGAAAAAACTGGCTAAAATAGTGGGTTTTCAATGACTGGTATTTCTTAAAAGAATTCTGTAGTCATATATCCAGAGGCAAACTATTCCAGAGGGTGAGGAGTAGCGTAATGGTTAGTATAGCAACCTGGGGAACTGGGTTTGATTCTTACTGCAGTTCCTTGTGACTCTGGGCAAGTCACTTGCCCCAGGTGCAAAATAAATACCTATATAATATGTAGACTGCTTTGAGTGTAACCTCAGAAAGGCAGTATATCAAATCCCCCCCCCCCCCCCCATCCCCTTTCTCTAAGTACAGTAAAACAGGAGCACCTAGTGCAATGCAACCAAATCTGTGAACTACACAGAATTTAAAGAAGGCTGGGCTGTGAAAAACAAGGGAATAAACAAATCTGATGAGTGATAAGGATTGAAGGAAATAAGTTCGCTATTGATCTACAGTCAAAAATCTTGGAAGTTGAATTAGATAATTTGCTAACAGTGGAACATCATGTATCATTCATGCCTAAGAAATTATATCTGGTGCTTAGGAAACAGAGTTGTTAAGAAAACTTTTTCTATGGAATCATTCAGAATACTTGTCCAGTCACTTCTCTTATCAAGACTGGATTAATGTAATCTTGCTCTCATTGGACGCTCCAAAGCGTTCATTGATCATTTACAAACTATGCAAAGTTTGGATGTTAGACTTATCTTTGGTCTGAAATGATATGATTCAGACAAAGGTTATTATTCTAAATTGCACTGACTGTCATGAAACGAATACACTTTAAGGTATGTGTTACCATGTTTAAAATCTTATCTGGTTGTCTCCAATATCAAATGCCAAAAATTTGGAATTTGTTGCCTTCATTCCTTCATCACAGCCAATACTATCTTTGCTTTAGGAAGTTTTTTTAAAGCATTTCTTTTTACGCAGGATTATGTTTGATAGTTGTTAAGCTACTGGATATTATGATGTAAACTATCAAAATCTTTGTTAACTTTGTTAGATTGAGGTTTGAACTATATCTGGTTTTCCATTGTTGTTAGCCGTCTTTATCACCTTCAGCTCTACCTCTCCTATCAATCAACTCATAAACCCGCTTTCCCTTTGCAGTGTATTCAATACCACTCTCCCTTGGGCTGGGCCTTCCTCCCACACAGGGACATCCCAGCTCTTCACTCAGTGATATCCAGAGAGCTAACACCACTCAGTAATCCCCATATAATGGGGGATTATATTAATATAAGTGCTACCTACCTCTAGGCAGCTGCTTAAAGACCTGCCCTATATGCATATGCTTTGCAACTCAAACTATGATTTAAACATGGGTCATATAAAATTGCATGCTCTGTTGTCACTCTGCATACTTTTACATGTGTGTACTGTAGGGGTAATTTTATAAATACTCTTTTCTGTGGATAATACAGAAACAATAAACTACTTGCTTTTATATTTTTAACACTTGGCTAGAAGAAAATGAATGAATAAATTTGATAGTATTGGTTCAAGAGGGTTTCAAGATTGATATCAATTGAGGGTTAATGGAAGATGGAGAGAACTGTGATATATTTTTTTAAACTTACATTTTCACCGCTGGATGTATAAACTTGAATGAAGTGGGAAATGTTTTAGTTAAATCTAGCTTGGTCACACATCTGCAAGGGCAGATCATGAACCTGGTCTTTGCTTTGGTCTGGGGATACTGAAGTTTAGTGACTCATGTGGTAAATTAGGCTATGATAAAATTGTGAATTTTACCACAGCTTATTAACTATTCATTTTAGATGGGAACCCAGAACATTCCAATGTAAAATGAATAGTTACTAAGCAGTGGTAAAATTTGCAATTTTATCGTAGCCTAATTTACCACATTTACCACTTCCAGATTTTTGAGTTCCTGTTTCTGTAAGAGCCCTCAGTAATGGCCTTTGCATCCATAGCCTCTCATTTTTTTTTTAATGATTTAGCTTCAGCTTATTAATAGCAAGTAAGCCTCAACTCCCTGCAAGCACATTCGCACAATTATCTACATATTTGCTATACATTTGCCCTTAGTTCAAAGGCTTCAGAGTGATATGAAGGTCATATAATGGACATATAATAACTCTTCCTCTCTACGATTCCCTAATGTGTCTGTACACACGAACCTTATTCTACCACAACATTACTGTAT
This sequence comes from Microcaecilia unicolor, assembly GCF_901765095.1. Classification (NCBI taxonomy): domain Eukaryota; kingdom Metazoa; phylum Chordata; class Amphibia; order Gymnophiona; family Siphonopidae; genus Microcaecilia; species Microcaecilia unicolor. The sequence goes on from NC_044031.1 coordinate 538,955,239, forward strand.
TTGTTCATACCGGAATTGGCGAACGCCTTTACGGTACTCACATAAGCCACATTGAGCCTGCAAATAGCTGGGAAAATATGGGATACAAATGTAACAAATAAATAAATAAGGGTCAATATTTAGTGGTGGCAGGAAGTTAAATGCTAACTTCCACCAGCTAAATTTAGACTCAGATATTCAGTGCTGGACCACAGCCAGACACTGGCACTGAAAATACTGGTCTTTGAAAGCAACCAGGTACACCAGATATTCAGTGTTGTACCTGCGTATCTAAGTGGGCATGGTTAGAACTACTTTTTATGTAGTCCAATGTGCCCAGTAAGCTACACAGACATTGACACTGAATATTGCTGGTGCCCACGTAACTCTCAGCTCTGCCCTGACTCCACCCTGGACCATCCTAGCACTAACTGGTGAGTGCCATGGCAGTCAGAACAGATATTCATTGGTTCTATCCGGTTAAGTGCCACTGAAATATCTGCTCCTGAAGTAGCCAGTGATATTTAACAAATAGTTCAGCTCTGGAACTCTTTGCCAGAGGATGTGGTAACAGCGGTTAACATATCTGGGTTTTAAAAAGGTTTGGACAAATTCCTAGAGGAAAGATCCATAGTCTGCTATTGAGACAGACATGGGAAGCAACTGATTGCCCTGGGATTTGTAGTATGGAATGTTGCTACTATTTGGGTTTCTGCCAGGTACTTGTGACCTGGCTTGGCCACTGTTTGGAAAACAGGATACTGGGCTAGATGGACCATTGGTCTCACCTAGTAAGGCTACTCTTATGTTATGTTTTCTTACCTGGTAAAATTACTTTGAATAGGAACCCCCAGGGTGTGTGTGGAACCTTTTCATATACAACATGCATTTCTGACCTACCTCATTAATGATCTGGGTAAGAGGTTGCATGTATACAGTTAAATAGTACCTGAAATAGAACAACTTCCAGATTTTTTAGTTCCTGTTTCTGTATCAAAACAAGTTCTTGAAAATATACTTGGTAGGTATGAGCCCTCAGTAATGGCTTTTATGTCCATAGCCTACAATGAAACTCCAAATTGTAGATCTGAGGGTCCTTAAAGCTTGTTTCCCGAAGATACCCCCTGTATTTCCTCTTCAAATAAAATAAGAAGCAATTATGGATTTTACCTTCAACAACATGGGCCAGTAGACTTGATAAAAGAATATTATGGTTCACAGTGTTTGAAGCTACTGTACAGTTTAATGAAGAGATTGCAGAATATAACTTTTTGTCTAGCTTTATGCATGTATCTTCTGTTCATGCCAAAAGTATGATTGAAATGATAAAACCAGCAAGGAACTCTGCTTCAGAGCAAAGTATTGTATCGTACCATATTGTACAGCTTATATTCCATTTTTAACCCAAAGAATGCAAAACGGATTGCATATTAAGAGCAGCTTCACATTAGAAGGAATTTAACACAATAGTATCCTGTCAGGCAGATTACATAAAAATAATTTACAGTCGTTGACTGGAAAACATAAATTTTAAATGCCTTAGAAAACAAAAGGTATGATGTAATCTGATGAACCTGAACTGGAATAGTGTATTCCAAATTTGTAGACTCTGAAAAAAAAAGATCACTCCCAGTCAGATTTTTTACTAATATTTTTCATTGATGGAAAATCCAAAGTTAATCTCCGACCACTTCTCAAGTAAGACCTATGAACTGGAAATGTTAAAAGCTGCTGTACAGTTTCAGAACTCAATCCATAAAAACTTTTGTAAACTATGCAAGCTAACTTAAAATATTAACAAGACTCCACTTTAAGCCAATTCAGTTTGTTCAAAAGCAGAGTAGCTGCATGAAATTTTCCCCAACTTAAAAATTAACCTTGCAGCTGTGTTCTACAACAGCTGCAACTTTCTCCTCATTTTTAAAGTAACAGAACAATATATGGAATTGCAATAATCTAAATGAGGAATTAATATATTCTGGGCAATAGAATATATTTTTTTTATTCATTTTATATTACATTTATGTCCAATACATAAATGGGAAATAAAAGAGAAAATATCAATTAAAACAAACATTAAGGAAAAATATCATCTTTGTTAGTCCACATTATTGTCCACAATTGGGGGATCCAAGATCAGGAAAACAATCTCAAAGAAAATAAGAAAAACACGGAATGGTTAATCTTACAATTCAGATTTTCTGAGGGAGGAAGGTTAATCGGTAATTGCAGCCGGTACAGTGGTAACTTAAAGGAAGTTGCTGCAGAGGGTTCTTCATCTGTTCTTTTAACTCCACAAACTCTTATAATTTCCTGGGTTCAACAAATAAGTAATCAGGAAATAAAACACTTACAAGGGAATCGCTCTAGGAAGGTCCCACCTAGGGCAATGATTCTTGGATTAAAAGCCAAGAGTTCATACCTCCTAGTCTGCGATTCCCTTGATATGTCAGGAAATATATTTATCTTTGAACCAAAAAAACTATCAGCCATATGTCGGAAATACAATTTCAAAACATTGTTCCTATCTAAATCAAAGGCAAAAGTCACTAATAATATAACTCTATATACAGGTATTTATCTTTCTCAAGTTATTTTTCCTTAATTGGTTCTCCAGAAGTTCCAATTTTTTACAAGAAATATAATTGTCCTTCATTACCAAATTAACTGATTTTCATAGAGAAACCATTTCCAAAATCAAAGTCTTTATTTTTTTTATCTTGGACTTCCACTTTGTTAGATAAGTATCGATATAATCACACATTTATTCCTAAAAAAAAATTGACATCTGAAGAAGAGAGTTATTCACACTCTGCAGCACTTCCCATAGTGCGTCCATTGTGACATTGTTTGGCTTCACTAGGTCCAATTTCTCCACAGAAACTGCTCCAGATATCTTCGGGGGGAAGAGCTCACTCTCCAATCCCCCAGTTGGTTTATTATCTGGAGTCAATGCTGCGCCAGGACCTCCTCGGATCGCGTGAAAATCCTAACCCACTTCAGGCGTTTCCACTGTCGACCTCCATAGCGAAGCGTTACTGTTTCCAGATCTTGGAGAGGTCATGCCAACAGGGGGACTCAAAGTCACTCCCTCTCCACTGAGATTCGGCAATAAAGCCTTGCTCTTTCCCGAAGCAGGAACCGATATCCCCGACGTTATGACCCCGAATCTCGCCAAAGTAGACTGAGAAGTAATGGGAACCCCAGCCATGTTCGAGGAGGACAACACCACGGCTTTGCCTTTCTTCTTCCCCATTCTCTGGGGAGCGCACCTACTTCTTCAGGTATTCTGGTGTAAAACAGGAACTCAACTAACGTACATCCTCCCTTGACGCCATCTTGGATCCTCCAATTTGGGACACTCTTTGTCTGGTTTCTCCTCAGAGGCCTGTCTGATATGGGTAATCCTCCAGCATAGCCCTCTGAGTCATTGAAACACGGAAGCCCCTCCACCACTTACAAGGTGGTGTCCCTTCGGAGGGGAATAGAATAGTTCTAAAGCTAGTGGAGCTCAAAAAGATCTTATAGATCTTAAATAATGCAGATTAAAAAAAGAATTTTTTTTAGATTCAAAAGTCAATTTTGAGTTAAGGATTATTCCAAGAACACCAGATTTTTTTCTCAAGTTTCAGAGATACTCTTACTGACAAAATAACCTCTAATAATGAAGCCCGCTGTAAAGGGGTCTGTTACAAAGACACACTACTGTTTTTAGCACATGCTACATTTTAGCGTGTGCTAAACGCTAGAGACACCATATATTCTTATGGGGTCTCTAGCATTTAGCACATGCTTATTTTTAGCACACACTAAAACTGCTAGTGAGCCTTTGTAAAAGGACCCCTAAATCTCCAAACCACACCAACTTTGTTTCTGCATATTTAGTTTAAGAAAATTGATTTTTTACTTAATTATTATCTACAAAGAACAAAAACATCATCTGCATATTTATTTATTTATTTATTGCATTTGTATCCCACATTTTCCCACCTATTTGCGGGTTCAGTGTGGCTTACAATACATTGTGAGTCATGGAATTACATTGGTTACAATATGGTTATGGGTTATATAGAGAAGAGTTATGGGAAGACAGTCGAAGTCAAACATATTTTGGGAAAACAAGTCAAAGTCAAACATAGTTTGGGAGTGGAACAGTATAATGTAACAATGGGGAAGTGATCGGCGATAGAACAATGGCGAGAGAACATTAGGGTATAACAGTTCCATCTGTGGGTAGAGTTTTAAGTGTGGTGAGAATAAGGGGAAGAGAGATCAGAAGAGAGTGTATTGCCCTATCTCTGTTATTGCGTAAGGACTTCATATGTTTTGATTCTTGCCATAGCTTTTCTCGAAGAGGTGAGTTTTCAATAGTTTGCGGAAGTGGGTTAATTCATAATTCATTTTCAGGTTGCGTGGTAGTGTATTCCAGAATTTCGTGCTTGTGTAAGAGAAGGTTGAGGCATGCAGGGCTTTGTATTTTATGCCTTTGCATTTAGGGAAGTGGAGATTGAGGAAAGTTCGGGATGATCTTTTGGCATTTCTGGGTGGCAGGTCTATTAAGTCAGACATGTATGCAGGGGCCTCACCATGAATGATCTTGTGGACCAAGGTACATACTTTAAAGGTGATACGTTCCCTGAGTGGGAGCCAGTGCAGTTTCTCATGTAAGGGTTTTGCACTTTCGTATTTTGGTTTTCCGAAGATGAGTCTGGCTGCTGTATTCTGGGCTGTTTGAAGTTTCCTCAGTATTTGTTCTTTGCAGCCTGCGTATAGTGAGTTGCAGTAGTCCAGATGACTGAGTACGAGTGATTGCACTAGGCTGCGGAAGACAGATCTTGGAAAGAATGGTTTTATTCTTTTCAGTTTCCACATGGAGTAGAACATCTTTTTGGTTGTGTTGTTCACGTGAGTTTCGAGTGTTAGGTGGCGGTCGATAGTGACTCCAAGGAGTTTTAGAGTTTCTGAGATTGGCAGATTTAGTTTAGGTGTGGTAATAGCGGTAAATTTCTTCGTGTTGTATTGGGAGGTAAGTATGAGGCATTGAGTTTTTTCTGCGTTCAGTTTCAATCGGAATGCATCTGCCCAGGTATTCATGATGTGTAGACTTTGGTTGACAAAAGATATTCAAATCAGCTAAATATTTACCAAAAGGACTTAGATATACAAAAATAATTATGGGGACAGTGGAAACCTCTGTGGAACCCCACAAGTCGAAGGCCAATAAGGTGATTCTTCCCCATTTTTAGTAACATTATACAATTGAGTCTTCAGAAAGGCCTCAAACCAGGTAGGAACTATTCCAGTAATTCCCATCAAAAGCAGCTGAGATATCAAATTGAAAATGAATAACATTTGCTCCCAGTGGCGTAGCCAGACTGCCAATTTTGGTTGGGCCTGAACCTAAAGTGGGTGGGCACAAAATTTTCTCTCTACCCCCCTTTCCCAGCAAAAGTTAGTCACACTAATCAGATGCATTTGTCACACAGGGGTAAAGTGCTGCTTTTCAGTGCATCAGGTTTCAGAAAATAATTTATTTAATAGCCTAACACCCTTTTCAATTAGCTTTCCAGAGGCCAAAACCTCCTGCCTTAGGTCAGTATAATGCTGTTATGGTATCCTCTCCTGACCTAAGGAAGGAAGTATTGGTCTCTGAAACTTTATTAACACAGGTACCATATTACTTTATCCTAAATTAAAAATAAAATTATTTTCTTTACCTTTGTTGTATGGCCATTTACTTTTTCTCATTGTGTTGCTCCCAGTCTCTAGATTCTGCTTTCCTTCGTCTTTCTCTTGCCAGGGTTTCCTGTCCATTCATCACACTATGGCTTTTCATCTTTTCCTCACCCTTGTTCGCCACATGCCCCTTCCTCTTATTCTCTAGTCTTTCCCTACTCTGTCCTCTCCCTCTTTCTCTCCCCATCCTTCCAGTGTCTCCCCTCTTTCTTTTGCATCCAGCGTCTCCTTTTTCTCCCTACCCTTCCATCCAGTGTCTTCCCTCTTTCTCTCCTTATCCTTCCACTCATCTACCCTCTCTCCTGATCCTTCCATCTAGTGTCTCCATCTCCCCTCTCCTTCTATCCAGTGTCTATCTCTCTACCCTTTTCTGTTCAGTCTCCTCCCTCTCTCCACATCCTTCTAGTTTCTCCCCTTTCTCTCTGCATCCTTTCATCCATCTCCCCTCTTTCTCTCCCTATCCTCCCATGTCCAGCAGCTCTCTCTCCTCTAGTCCCTTCTTCCTCTTCTTTCCTTGTCCTGCAGCTCTCCAGCCCCTTCCTCCTCTCCCTCCCTTGTCCAGCAGCTCTCTCCCTTCCATCCAATCCCCTCCTCCTCTCCATCCCTTGTCCAGCAGCTCTCTCCCTTCCCTCTAGTCCCTTCTTCCTCTTCCTCCCTTGTCCAGCAGCTCTCCAGCCCCTTCCTCCTCTCCCTCCCATGTCCAGTAGCTCTCTCCCTTCCCGCCAGTCCCTCCCATGTCCCAGCAGCTCTCCCTTCCCGCCAGTCCCTTCTTCCTCTCCCTCCCATGTCCCAGACGCTCTCTCCCTTTCCTCCAGTCCCTTCTTCCTCTCCCTCCCATGTCCCAACAGCTCTCTCCCTTCCCTCCAGTCCCTTCTTCCTCTCCCTCCCATGTCCCAGCAGCTCTCTTCCTTCCCTCCAGTCCCTTCTTCCTCTCCCTCCCATGTCCAGTAGCTCTCTCCCATCCAATCCCCTCCTCCTCTCCCTCCCATGTCCCAGCAGCTCTCTCCCTTCCCTCTAGTCCCTTCTTCCTCTCCCTCCCATGTCCCAGCAGCTCTCTCCCTTCCCTCTAGTCCCTTCTTCTTCTCCCTCCCATGTCCCAGTAGCTCTCTCCCTTCCCTCAAGTCCCTTCCTCCTCTCTCCCTCCCATGTCCCAGCAGCTCAGCCATTTTCCCTCCAGGCCCGCCCATCCACAACCTTCGCGCGCTGTCGCTGCCCTTTTGTCCTGCGGAGCCAGCGTTCAGCGTTTCCTTCCTGCCCTGTCTTCTCCTCAGGCTCCGCTGCATCGTCCCTGCAAGTGGAATCCTTCTCCTTTTCGGCCGTCACACTGCACTGCCATACACACAGGCAGCTTTGCTCTTCCCCACCACGTTCATCCAGCCCTAACAGTAAGTGCATTAGAGAGGACCAGAATGGACGCGGCAGGGAGGAGCGAAGTTGCCTGTGTGTATGGCAGTGCAGTGCGACGGCCGAAAAGGAGGATTCCAAATTTCCACTTGCAGGGACCGATGCAGCGGAGCTTGGGGACAAGACAGGGCAGGATGGAAACACTGAACGCTGCCTCCGCGGGACAAAAGGGCAGTGACAGCGTGCGAAGGATGGGCGGGCCTGGAGGGAAAATGGGTGGGCCTGGGCCCGTCCAGGCCCACCCGTGGCTATGCCCCTGTTTGTTCCCATTGCCAAGAATGTCCTTATTTCTGTTACCAGTATGACCAACAAGGTCTCAGTGCTCTGCATTGGTCAAAATCCATGTGGAGATGGATATAAATACACTGATGTAACAAGGAAATCAGAAAATTGAATGTTAACTATAAATTCCAAAAGTTTAGCTATCCATGGAATACTGGCAACTGGCCTAAAATTTTCTATCAAGATCAAATCTGCCCCAAATTCTTTGGGATTGGTGTTAATATGATTCTATCTATATTCTTGAGATAAATTCCCTCCGATAGCATAAAATTAACAAAATTATGGACCCTTTTACTGAGAAGCATAAGCATCTATGCGCACCCAACATGCGCCAAAATGGAGTTACTGCCCAATTACCACGTGGCTTTTGCAGTAGCTTCATTTTTGGTGTGCGTCCGATACACGCATCTAAAAAATATTTAATTTTCGGGCGCGCATAATGAACGTGCACCAAGTGGCATTTGATGCACATAGGTCATTACCACCCGGATTCTTTACTGCTACGTCAATGGCTGGTGGTAAGGTCTCAAACCCAAAATGGACGCGCAACAATTTTGATTTTGTATCACGTCCATTTTCAGCAAAAAGGGGCCTTTTTTATAGGCGCGCTAAAAAATGGATTGGCGCATGCCCAAAACCCATGCCTACACTACTGCAAGCCATTTTTCAGCGCACCTTGAGAAAAAGGGTGGCAAAAGGTTCCCCTTCTCTTGCACCTACATCTAAGCATTAATTTTGGTGATAATGGAGTTCATATTCTTTATGTTCAATAAATGAAATGCAGAACATGTAGCCAATTCATCAGAACCTAATGCCCTAACATTAATAACTTTTCCTGCTTCCACATACATTACTTTCTTTCTCAACATAAATATCATTCTCTACATTTTGCCATGTTAAATTTTGCCTGGTATATAACATAATTTGCAAAGTCAATGACCAGAGAAGGTTCATTGTATTAAAACTTTCCAATGCTGAGTCAAAGGATAACACTGAAGATTAGTTATGATTTGGAAGCACTTGGGAGGTTAATGTCTAGCCTGTACCAGTTTCCCTGAAAAGAAACTTCTCTGTCTCCCTCCCTCTTGTTTTACAAATGTATAACACTTTTAATATTCCTTTTCCTTTTTGTTACTACTACTACTATTTACCATTTTCTAGCAATATTAGATCCATGATGCATTATGCAAATACATATAGAGAGTCCCTTCTCCTTAGAGCATAATATAATCAAGGCAACAATGTTAGATACTGTAAGAACTGTCTTATATGTATTTTTGCAAGGCTTAATGGGACCATTTTACTAAGGTGCACTGAAAAATGGGCAGCGTTAGTGTAGGCGTGTGTTTTGGGCGCGCAGATCCATTTTTCATCGCGCCTGTAAAAAAGACCTTTTTCTTATTTTTGCCAAAAATTTATTTTTATTTATTTATTTTTGACATTTATATCCCACATTGTCCCAAACAAGTTTGAGTTCAATGTGGCTTACTTAAACAGTATGGGATACATAATTTGTTGTAAAAATCCAATTTTACAATACAGTATCATAAACATACTGGGATAGCTATGGATGTTTAACATTTAGAAAATCTATTATGAATGAGAAATTGTACATCAAGCAAAGAGAAAGTTAATGGTAAATAGAATAAATAACCAATCCAGGTAATAATTAATTGATTGAGATATGGTCGTTCTTTGTGAGGGTTTGTTTGAATAGGAATGATTTGAGGATTTTGGACATGCGGCAAAATAAAAATTGGTGCACGTCCATTTTGGGTCTGAGACCTTACCGCCAGCCACTGACTTAGCGGTAAGGTCTCACGCGTTAACTGTGCGGTAATTGTCTATGCGCATAGAATGATGATTACCGCCCTGTTTCTGCCGCTCACCAGAAATTAAAAATTATTTTCCAGTGTGTGTAGTGGACGCACATCAACAATGAAATTTCTGCAAGGACCACGTGGTAGCCGGGCAGTAACTCAAAATCGACACGTGTTGGGCACGCATAGGCACCTAAGCAACTTAGTAAAAGGGACCTTATGTGTCTAGTAGCACTATAGAATTGATACAGAAATGCAGCTTTAGTAAGAAAAATAACATGAAGTTTTACAGTAGGAAAATGAGAACCCCGATAGGATAACAGCCCTCTAATCTAGAAGTCATGCAAATCTAGACAAATGTAAATGTTAAATCAGTGCTCTCTTAGTCTGACTAGCGCAAGGTATTCTCCATTAGCATTCCGTTTCTTTGCAGTGTGAATACTGTATTAATTCCGTGCATCTAATCTATAAATAGCCCATGTATGCTGGCTGATCTATGACTGCAACCACAGAGCATACCTCATCTTGTTCTGGGAACCCAGAGGAGTGAAAACATTAGGCATTCAAAGCAGCCTTGCCTTATTTCTGAGGAAAATTAGTATGCACGTTTTGAAGGAAAATAAAACCAACAGTGCTAAGTCTTTTCCTTTCCAGTGCATTCCAGCAGCAGGCTGTCTCTGCTCATGCCACAGCTATTATGCATGAAAACTGGCATTTGCTATGCAGGCAGGAGGTCAAAACAATAGCACAATCACTGATCCAAAATGACTGAAGGGCTTTCTGCAAGATTATTTTTTGGTTGTTATTGCACTGTGACTTCCCTTTTAGACTACAAAGAATCCCATTGAAAGAATGTATCCCTAATGAAGGACTTCAGTCAGAGAGAGGTGAGCAGGGGAGAAGGTATGACCATCAATGATCTTTTTGTTTTCCTTTCTAGATGAGGTTGTTTTTAATTTTTTTTTTTTTTTTTTTGAAATGCCAGTTTTAAGAAGAGTTGTTCAAAAGGCTGGTTTGAGCATTGTTATAACCTGTGGGAAGCCCTCTCATCTCTGACTGAAGTGTTTATTTAAATAGAGGAGAATTACAGTATTTTCTGGAAACAAATCCCCTCACTAACTCGCGGCCAGAAGAGCCCACTACCAAGTATTTCCACCTCATTAACAATATAAAACTGGATGGTGAACCTGAATCAAAAATAAACATTAAGAGCAATTACGTTTTCATCATTTAAGAGCATGAGGGAAATTGTAAAAGTAAAAGCTACTTTTTTTGTTCATAAGTACTTAAGTATTGCCATACTGGGACAGACCAAAGGTCCATCAAGCCCAGCATCCTACTTCCAACAGTGGCCAATCCAAGTCACAAGTACCTGGCAAGATCACAAAACAGTACAATACATTTTATGCTGCTTATCCTAGAAATAACAAAACAAAAAAGATAGTAGAGGATTCCTAGGAGTCAAACTATGTTGTACGGGGTGAGTCTCATATAATCGCCACGGCTGGTTTCACTTCACTCCTGCGGTGAACCTCTGCCCGTGTGAATTTCTAATCGCAGACTCTACCCCCAACCTACCAATGCTCGAAAAACTCAATCTTTACATACTTCTGCTTATCGCATTGCATAAGTAAATATAAAGGCTATGTGTCACTTATCTTATTGAAACCGGTGTGCTCACAAACCCCGACAGGTTGCCTGTGCTTCGTCAAGGGGGAGCCATAGCACCAGGTCTGTCAAAGCAAAAAAACAAAGATTACCTTAACACATACCTATTCCAACATACTCCTCAATCACATATAACCCCAGCTTCCAGACTTACTACTCAGTGTGACGTCTCTGCTTATCGCTACAAACATACAAAAATGGCGACGGCGTTTTATACCCAGTCGGTGTATCGGAAACAGCTGACTCCCATATCCAGTCCCAACCATAGCTGTCAAACTAAATAAAGCATCCCCAATGCAAGTAAGTATTTAAACCCTTTGGCTCCACTGTATTTAATTGATATATCCAAAATGTTTCCCGCTGTAATAGCTTTCTGTTATAATCGCCTCCTCTAGCAGATGGAAAAACATGTTCAATAACCATGCATCTCAAAGTCTCAATGGTGTAGTTAAATTGTATACAGTGTTGCACAAGCGGGGCTCCCAGATTCTGTGCCAAAATATGTGACCGATGCTCAGTCATCCTTGCATGCAAAGATCTTGTGGATTTTCTGATGTAGATTTTTGTACAGGAACACCGTATAAAATATATAATCCCCGGTGTCCTGCAAGTAGTGTGACATCTCAAGTTGTACACTTTGGGTGAAACTACCCGCTTCTTCCATCATCGTGCATGTCCTGCAGTTTGCTGTATTACATCTGTAGTGTCGATATTGTTGTAGACAAACCCCTCATTGGATCCCCTGGTAATTGCGCCGGGCTTAAAATTTCCTTCAAATTACTCGAACGTGAGAATGCCATTCTCAGGTCAAAATCACTAAACAAGGGATGTGATCTCATTATGTCCCAGTGGTGCCTGATAATACTTGCAGCTGTTTCTCCACCCGGGACATATCGCATTACAAATGTCAACATCTGATTGTCTTCTTCTGTTCGCTGCTTGTTTTGTAGCAGGAGATCTCCATGATTGTATTTAGCTCGCTAGTATGCTCGCTTCAAAATTTTCTTAGGGTAATGTCTATGCTGTAGTCTAGTGCAAAAAAGTTCAGCTTGTGCCTTGTAATCTTCTTCATTTGTACAGATCCTTTTAAAATGAAGGAACTGTGAGAACGGAAGACTATCCCGCAATGCTCTTGGATGGCAACTACTATAATCCAATAGTGTGTTCCTGTCGGTTGACTTAGAAAAAACTCTGGTGACAAACTTTTTATGCATAAGATGTATTTCAACATCCAGGAAATGTACTACAGTCGCTGACCATGTAATTGTAAATTGTATTTTAGGATGACATTGATTAAGCCAGGTGTGGAAATCCGCCAATTCTAGCGGGTTTCCCTGCCACACTACAAAACATCATCTATATAGCATCTCCAGACATAAATCTTTGATTGAAATGGGGAACAACTAAGCCATTTGTCCTCAAACATCACCATGAGCAAATTGGCTAATGTCGGGGCGAATGCCGCCCCCATGGCCACTCCAGATTTTTGTAGATAGATTTCATCTTTAAATTGAAAGAAATTATTGCACAATGCTAAATCAGTCAAGTCCAACAAAAAATTAAGTCGGTACCTCATGTGGTTTCGGACGAGCATCTAACACATCAAAAATGGTGCTTAGTAACTCATTCTGTGGAATCATCCTATACAATGATTTGATGTCAAATGTAGCCATGAGTACAGGAGTATCTGGTAACTGATAACTGGATGTCCTGCAATATATTTAAAAAATGGGTGGTATCTTTGATGAACGCAGGGCACGAACTCCTTTAAAAATGAGTCAACATAAACTGAGAGGGGTTCTAAAAGGGAGCCTCTAGATGACATTATTGGTCTCCCCAGGGGATTTGTTAAATCTTTATGCACTTTAGGTAATATATATAGTACCGGGGTCACCGGTGTTTATCTGTTCAAATACTGATATTCTCTACTTGTTAGAAACCCTTGTTCCATGCCTCTCTGCGTAACATCCCTGATCTTATCTTGTAGCCTTGATGTGGGGTCCCCACATAATACCTCGTACGCAGTGGCATCTGTTAATTGTGAGTCTACTTCCCTCACATATTGTGTCCTGTGTAATAGCACAACGGCTCCCCCCTTATCCTAGAAATAAGCAGTGGATTTTCCCCAAGTCCATTTTAATAATGGTCTGTGGACTTTTCCTTTAGGAAGTCATCCAAACCTTTTTAAAACCCCACTAACTGCTTTTATCACATTCTCTGGCAATGAATTCCAGAGTTTAATTACATGTTGGGTGAAGAAATATTTTCTCTGATATGTTTTAAATTTACTACTTTGTAGCTTCATAGCGTGCCCCCAGTTCTAATATTTTTGGAAAGAGTAAACAAACGATTCACGTCTACCCGTTCCACTCCACTCATTATTTTATAAACCTCTATTATATCTCCCCTCAGCCATCTTTTCTCCAAACTAAAGAGCCCTAGACGCTTTATTTTTTCTTCTTAGGGAAGTCGTCCCATCCCTTTTATCACTTTTGTCGCCCTTTTTTGTAGTCAATTTGCAGAACCAGGCCTTAATTAAGGGATTGTTTTAAAGGAGCTATGTTCCCTTTAGCTTCCTTTATTGAATTCCCATAATAATAAAAAAGAAAAGAAAAACTAGTCCTCTGTAAATTAATAAAATGAACACAAGGGAGATATACCTTGAAATTAGAGCCAGACAGAGAATAACAGATCAGGAATGTTCTTAGACCTCAGTACCAGCTCGTGACAAGGGCCTGCATTCCGTCTTAGCCCTTGGATTTTTGGAACCACTTCAGAAGCAATGAGAAAAACTTTCAACCTGACAAATGCTCTAAGGTTGCACTAGGCCTCCTGTTTTAATTCAGCACAGATGTGATTTTAATGAAAGCATTATGGCTCAGCAGTTGCAAAGATGGTACAAACATTTTAAAAGGAATAAATTATTTAAAACACTTCTTAGCACTGTACAATTATGCCTGACCTTTGCTGGGGTAAAATCCTGAGATAGATTATCAAGGTAGTTTATTGTAACTTCTCTCAAACAATGAATTCACAAGATAAAACTAAAGATGAAGGAAAAAATGTTGTATAAACTATGCAGATGGAGACCTATTGACATCCCCACAGTCACATCTTCTCTACATGGAGACAAAGTGTTTCAGCAGGCAATTACGGAAAAACAAAATAGGTATAAAATCACTTACAATACATAGGAGAAACAGTGATATCATACCTAGCAAGTATTTATATTTAATTCACAGTCACAGCATTAAATAGAAGGTCAGAACATATTTTTCCATCATAAGCACATAAGTACATAAGTATTGCCATACTGAGAAAGACCAAAGGTCCATCAAGCTCAGCCTCCTGTTTCCAACAGTGGCCAATCCAGGTCACAAATACCTGGCAAGATCCCAAAAAAAGTACAAAACATTTTATACTGCTTATCCCAGAAAGAGTGGATTTTCCCCAAGTCCGTTTAATAATGGTCAATGGACTTTTCCTTTAGGAAGCCGTCCAAACCTTTTTTAAACTCCGCTAAGCTAGCCGCCTTTACCACATTCTCTGGCAACAAATTCCAGAGTTTAATTACTCGTTGAGTGAAGAAACATTTTCTCAGATTAATTTTAAATTTACTGCATTGTAGCTTCATCGCATGCCCCCCAGTCCTAGTATTTTTGGAAAGCGTAAACAGACACTTCACATCTACCTGTTCAACTCCACTCACTATGTTATAGAACACTACTTCCTATACCATGACTCTCCAATTTCCTCTGTAGTCTTTCATGAGGTACTTTGTCAAACCCCTTCTGAAAATCCAGATACACAATATCAACTGGCTCACCTTTATCCACATTTGTTCACCCCTTCAAAGAAATGTAGTAGATTGGTGAGGCAAGATTTCCCTTCATAAATCCATGTTGACTTTGTCTCATTAATCCATGCTTTTGAATATGCTTAATAATAGTCTCTACCAGTGGTGTGCTGGTAAATGTTTAACAACAGGCTCTCTCTCCGGTCCCACTCTGCGTCCCCCCCCCCCCCCGTCCCCCTCTGCACCCCCCTCCCCAAATTGCAGAGCTGGCTATAGCCGGGGAGAGAGCCTGGGGGGGGGGGGGGTGGCGATGCATTACTCCAGGGAAAAAAATTGAATGATCCCAGGTTCCAATCTAATTCGTGTTTCATGTGCAATAAAATGCCATAAATAAGTAAATAAATATATATAAACTTTTAATGTTGAGCACCTGATTCTCAAAGTGAACATATTCGAAATACTATAATGAAAATAAAATGATTTTTTTCTATCTTTGTTGTCTGGTGACTTTGTTTTTCTGATCATGCTGGCCCAGTATCCGATTCTGCTGCTATCTGTCCTCTTAACTCCGTTTCCAGGGCTTCCTTTCCATTTATTTCTTTCATTTCCTCCTTTCTTCTTCATTTCTGGTCCTCAGCTTCTGCCTATTTTCTTCATCCATGTGCAGTTTTTCTGCTCTCTTCCTTTTCCCTCATCTCATCTCCTTCCTCACTCTTCCCTCCCCTCCATGCATGTCCAGCATTTCTTCTCTCTCCCCTCCACTCCCCTGCCCTCCATCCACCCATGTCCAGCGATTCTTCTCCCCCCCTGCCCTGCATGCACCCATACCCAGTGACCCTCCTCTCCCCTCCATCCACCCATGCCCAGCGACTCCCTTCTCTCCCCTGCCACCCCTCCCGAGTTTTTCAGCGGCGACATCTCCTCCCTCCCTCCGGATCCGTCCCTCACCGACCTGTCCTTCGAATTCTTTGGGGCAGGCACTCTTGCCTGCCCGCTGCCAGCGCTGACTCTCCCCTGCCGGTTCATGCTTCAAAATGGCCGCCGAGACTTACAAGGGCGGCCTCCAAGACTTCAGCAGAAGTCTCGGGAGGCCACCTCTGGAAGTCTCGGTGGCCATTTTTAAAGCGCAAACCGGCAGCGGGGGAGAGTTAGCGCTGGCAGCGGGAAGGCAAGAGTGCCTGCCCCAAAGAATTCGAAGGACAGGTCGGTGAGGGACGGATCCGGAGGGAGGGAGGAGAGCCGGCTCGCGGGTTTTAACAACCGGCTCTTGCGAGCCGGTGTGAGCCGGCTCCAGCACACCGCTGGTCTGTGCCATTTTGCCTGGCACCAACGTCAGACTCACTGGTCTATAATTTCTCGGATCTCATCTGGAACCTTTTTTTAAAAAATCGGCGTTACATTGGCCACCCTCCAATCTTCCGGTACCACGCTCGATTTTAAGGATAAATTATATATTTCTAACAATAGCTCAGCAAGCTCATTTTTCAGTTCTATCAGTACTCTGGGATGAATACCATCTGGTCCAGTAGATTTGCTACTCTTCAGTTTGTAGAACTGCCCCATTACATCCTCCAGATTTACAGAGAATTCATTAAGTTTCTGCTACTTGTCAGCTTCGAATACCATTTCCGGCACCGGTATCCCACCCAAATCTTCCTTGGTGAAGACCAAAGCAAAAAATTCATTTAATCTCTCCACTATGGCTTTGTCTTCCCTGATCGCCCCTTTTAATCCTCGGTCATCTAGCAGTCCAACTGATTCGTTTTGCCGGCTTCCTGCTTTTAATATACCTAAAAAAAATGTTTACTATCAGGCTTATTTTCGAAAGAGAAGGGCGCTCATCTTCAGACACAAATCGGGAGATGGGCGTCCTTCTCTCAGGGTCGCCCAAATCGGCATAACCAAAAGTCGATTTTGGGCATCCTCAACTGTCGGCAGCGTAGCAAAGGCGAGACTGGGGCATGCTTAAGAGATGGGCATCCTAGGCTGATAATGGAAAAAAGAAGGGCTTCCCTAACCAACACTTGGCCGATTTTACTTGGTCCATTTTTTCTTGCGACCAAGCCTCAAAAAGGTGCCCGAACTAACCAGATGACCCCGGAGGGAATCGGGGATGACCTCCCCTTACTCCTCCAGTGGTCACCAACCCCCTCCCACCCTAAAAAAAAAACCTTAATATTTTTTTTTTTTGCCAGCATCAAATGTCATACCCAGCTCCATGACAGCAGTATGCAGGTCCCTGGAGCAATTTTAGTGGGTGCAGTGCACTTCAGGCAGGTAGACCCAGACCCATCCCCCCCTACCTGTTACACTTGTGATAATAAATGTGAGCCCTCCAAAACCCACCACAAACCCACTGTACCCAAATGTAGGTGCCCCCCTTCACCCCTTAGGGCAATGGTAGTGGTGTACAGTTATGGGTAGTGGGTATTTTTGGGGGGGTTGGGAGGGCTCAGCACACAAGGTAAGGGAGCTATGCACCTGGGAGCAAACTGTGAAGTCCACTGCAGTGCCCCCTAGGGTGCCCGGTTGGTGTTCTGGCATGTTAGGGGGACCAATGCATTATGAATGCTGGCTCCTCCCACTACCAAATGGCTTGGATTTGGTCGTTTCTGAGATGGGCATCCTCGGTTTCCATTATCGTTGAAAACCGGGGACGACCATCTCTAAGGTCGACCATCTGAACATTTAGGTCGACCATCTCTAAGGTCGACCTAAATGTTGAGATTTGGACGTTCCCGACCGTATTATCGAAATGAAAGATGGACGCCCATCTTGTTTCGATAATACAAGTTTCCCTGCCCCTTCGCTGGGATGTCCTTAGAGATGGGCGCCCTTAGAGTTGGTCGTCCCCGTTCGAAAATGCCCCTCTAAATCTACTATTACTCCCACATTTCTTTTATTTTCCCAATAGGGATATCTATGCCACCCATCGTGAAAAAGGATGACCATCTCTAAGGTCGACCTAAATGTTGAGATTTGGGCGTCCCCGACCGTATTATCAAAATGAAAGTTGGACACCCATCTTATTTCAATAATACAGGTTTCCCAGCCCTTTCAGGGAGCCGTCCTGTGAGGATGGCCCTAGGAAAACTTGGGCACCCCATTCGATTATGCCCCTCCACGTGTTTTTGCCTCCAACGCAATCTTTTTTTCGAAGTCCCTCTTAGCCTTCCTTATCAGCGCTTTGCATTTGACTTGACATTCCTTATGCTGTTTCTTATTATTTTCAGTCGGTTCCTTCTTCCATTTTCCGAAGGATTTTCTTTTAGCTCTAATAGCTTCCTTCACCTCATTTTTTAACCACGCCGGCTGTCGTTGGGTCTTCCATCCTCCTTTTTTAATATGCGGAATATATTTGGTCTAGGCTTCCAGGATGGTGTTTTTGAACAGCATCCATGCCTGATGTAAATTTTTGACCCTCACAGTCGCTCCTCTAAGGGTTTTTTTCACCATTCTTCTCATTTTATCATAGTCTCCTTTTTTAAAGTTAAACGCTAACGTATTTGATTTCCTATGTATACTTACTTCAAAGCTAATATCAAATCCGATCATATTATGATCACAGTTATCAAGTGGCCCCAGCACCATTACCTCCTGCACCATCATGTGCTCCACTAAGGACTAGGTCTAGAACTTTTCCTTCTCTTCTTGGCTCCTGTACTAGCTGCTCCATAAAGCTGTCCTTGATTTTATCAAGGAATTTTACCTCCATAGTGTGCCCCGATGTTACATTTACCCAGTCAATATCAGGGTAATTGCAATCACCCATTATTATTGTGTTGCCCAGTTTGTTTGCGTCCCTAATTTCCTTTAACATTTCTGCATTCGTCTGTTCATCCTGGCCAGGCAGACGGTAGTACACTCCTATCACTATCCTTTTCCCCTTTACACAATCCACAGTGATTCCAAGAAGTGTTTTGTTTCCTGCAGAATTTTCAATCTATTTGATTCAAGGCTCTAGTTAATATACAATGCTACCCCTCCACCAATTCGATCCACCCTATCACTACAATATAATTTGTACCCCGGTATGACAGTGTCCCACTGGTTATCCTCCTTCCACCAGGTCTCAGAGATGTCTATTATATCTAATTTTTCATTTAGTGCAATATATTCTCCCATCTTATTTCTTAGGCTCCTGGCGTTTGCATATAGACATTTCAAACTATGTTTGTTGTTCCTATTTACATCATGCTTAGTACTTGACAGTATTAATTTGCAATCTTTTGTCTGATTTTTATTTTTATTTAAGGATACCTGATCAACTATGGTCTCTTTTGCAACCTCATTATCAGGATGCCCTATCTTTCCTGTTTTGGTGATATCTTTGAAAGATACCTTATCCTGAACCATGCGCTTTTGAACGACTGTCAGCCTTCCCCCCATTTCTAGTTTAAAAGCTGCTCTATCTCCTTTTTAAATGCTGACGCCACCAGCCTGGTCCCACCCTGGTTAAGGTGGAGCCCATCCTTTCGGAATAGGCTCCCCCTTCCCCAGAATGTTGCCCAGTTCCTACCAAATCTAAAACCCTCCTCCCTAAACCATCGTCTCATCCACGCATTGAGACTCCGGAGCTCTGCCTGTCTCTTGGGCCCTGCACGTGGAACGGGTAGCATTTTAGAAAATGCTACCCTAGAGGATCTGGATTTGAGTTTTCTACCTAAGAGCCTAAATTTGGCTTCCAGAACCTCTCGCCCACATTTTCCTATATAATTGGTACCCACATGTACCAAGACAGCCGGCTCCTCCCCAGCACTATCTAAAATCCTATCTAGGTGACGTGTGAGGTCCGCCACCTTTGCACCAGGCAGGCAAGTCACCAGGCAATCCTCATGTCCACCAGCCACCGAGCTATCTATATGCCTAATGATCGAATCATCAACTACAGCAGCTGTCCTAACCTTTCCCTCCCAGGCAGCTCTTGGAGACATATCCTTGGTGCATCCCCTGGTGGGCAGGTTCCTACTTCACCAGGGTGATGCTCTCCTTCTAGGAGGCCTCTCTCCTCCAAGGTAGCACAGGGGCTACCAGACTGGAGGTGGGACTTCTGTACAACATCCCTGTAGGTCTCCTCTATGTACCTCTCTGTCTCCCTCAGCTCCACCAAGTCTGCTACTCTAGCCTCATGAGAACGGATACGTTCTCTGAGAGCTAGGAGCTCTTTGCATCGGGCACACACATATGACATCTCACCAACTGAGAGATAATCATACATGTGACACTCAGTGCAAAAGACTGGATAGCACCTCTCTCGCTGTCCTTGAGACAGCTCGTCTATGGGCGAAACATGCGTGTCAGATGCTTTAACCCCCATGTCTGACATATCTAAAAAAGATGAGTATTTGAATATTGAGTTATATACCAAAAATTACTAAATTTAAGCATAAAGATATGTTGAAACATGGTAATCGAGTGAGCCAATGAAGAGGTGGGTGATGGACACATTGATTCTCTCTCGTATCAGCAATGAGCACCGCTGAGGTCAGTATTGAGATAGATGAATAACATAAAGGTTGATGAACTGTGATGGTATATAAGAGAACGAACTAGGAACCAGCTGTATATATTGATGTTCTTATAGAACAGCCACATACAGGGACAATGCCAGTAAATGATGCCCAAATTTGAACGTGAGAAAGCAAGAAGGCAAATGGTCTACAAGATCTAATGTGGAAGAGAAAGAGAAGCAGACCCTATGTACAAAAGCAGTCTTTAATGGTTCGTCAATACTCCCAGGGTTCACAAACAAGTGCCCGACATGGTCATGTTTTGCCAAAAACCTGCTGCGTCAGGGGCAAAGAAAAATGCAACACTGGACATAAAAACAGTAAAATGCAAAATCAATCAAAAATTAAATAAGAACATCAAAATCTATAATAGCTTCATTATGTCATATATAAGGAACACATATGAATCAATAAAACACATCTAAAGAATAAATAAATACAGTGGTGGAAATAAGTATTTGATCCCTTGCTGATTTTGTAAGTTTGCCCACTGACAAAGACATGAGCAGCCCATAATTGAAGGGTAGGTTATTGGTAACAGTGAGAGATAGCACATCACAAATTAAATCCGGAAAATCACATTGTGGAAAGTATATGAATTTATTTGCATTCTGCAGAGGGAAATAAGTATTTGATCCCCCACCAACCAGTAAGAGATCTGGCCCCTACAGACCAGGTAGATGCTCCAAATCAACTCGTTACCTGCATGACAGACAGCTGTCGGCAATGGTCACCTGTATGAAAGACACCTGTCCACAGACTCAGTGAATCAGTCAGACTCTAACCTCTACAAAATGGCCAAGAGCAAGGAGCTGTCTAAGGATGTCAGGGACAAGATCATACACCTGCACAAGGCTGGAATGGGCTACAAAACCATCAGTAAGACGCTGGGCGAGAAGGAGACAACTGTTGGTGCCATAGTAAGAAAATGGAAGAAGTACAAAATGACTGTCAATCGACAAAGATCTGGGGCTCCACGCAAAATCTCACCTCGTGGGGTATCCTTGATCATGAGGAAGGTTAGAAATCAGCCTACAACTACAAGGGGGGAACTTGTCAATGATCTCAAGGCAGCTGGGACCACTGTCACCACGAAAACCATTGGTAACACATTACGACATAACGGATTGCAATCCTGCAGTGCCCGCAAGGTCCCCCTGCTCCGGAAGGCACATGTGACGGCCCGTCTGAAGTTTGCCAGTGAACATCTGGATGATGCCGAGAGTGATTGGGAGAAGGTGCTGTGGTCAGATGAGACAAAAATTGAGCTCTTTGGCATGAACTCAACTCGCCGTGTTTGGAGGAAGAGAAATGTTGCCTATGACCCAAAGAACACCGTCCCCACTGTCAAGCATGGAGGTGGAAATGTTATGTTTTGGGGGTGTTTCTCTGCTAAGGGCACAGGACTACTTCACCGCATCAATGGGAGAATGGATGGGGCCATGTACCGTACAATTCTGAGTGACAACCTCCTTCCCTCCGCCAGGGCCTTAAAAATGGGTCGTGGCTGGGTCTTCCAGTACGACAATGACCCAAAACATACAGCCAAGGCAACAAAGGAGTGGCTCAGGAAGAAGCACATTAGGGTCATGGAGTGGCCTAGCCAGTCACCAGACCTTAATCCCATTGAAAACTTATGGAGGGAGCTGAAGCTGCGAGTTGCCAAGCGACAGCCCAGAACTCTTAATGATTTAGAGATGATCTGCAAAGAGGAGTGGACCAAAATTCCTCCTGACATGTGTGCAAACCTCATCATCAACTACAGAAGACGTCTGACCGCTGTGCTTGCCAACAAGGGTTTTGCCACCAAGTATTAGGTCTTGTTTGCCAGAGGGATTAAATACTTATTTCCCTCTGCAGAATGCAAATAAATTCATATACTTTCCACAATGTGATTTTCCGGATTTAATTTGTGATGTGCTATCTCTCACTGTTACCAATAACCTACCCTTCAATTATGGGCTGCTCATGTCTTTGTCAGTGGGCAAACTTACAAAATCAGCAAGGGATCAAATACTTATTTCCACCACTGTATATGAATAAGTCAATAAATAACTAAAACTCAATGTATATAAATATTTTAATAAATCAATAAATAACTAAAACTCCAATTATATGGAGTCAATAAAAGAAAGAATGGCTTACCAACCTGGTGTAGAACCGAACACTTCACCAATACTGGTGACAACTAAAAAGAAGTCAAACAGCACTAGATTAAAAAGAGTGGTCACATAAAAAGTAAATAGTCACTTTAAAAAATAGGTCGTGTAGCACCAAACACACACAGATAAATCTAAAACCAAACATAAAAACTTTCACTCACATGTGACTCTTCCTGGGCCAGTATAAAACCAAGAAAGCAAGTTTGTTGTGACAGCCTACCTTATATGCCTCAGTCATGCAATTAAGAAACAAACAGTAGACAGACTACTGCGGAAGTAGAACAGACATCCAAACACAGCAAGAATTTACCCAAAAGTCAACTTTCATGGAAACAGGACCCATTCTGGCCAAGTTTCGGAAAAACCTTCATTAAGGGTCACATAGGTTTCCACAATGCATTCACAGATTCTAAGCATGTACTGCAATACCTGCGTTTAAAAGAAAAATGAGGTCCAATATCAAAAGTAAAAGAATGCAGCCAAAAGCATCTGCATAGAAAAATCTATGGTCCAAATCCAGCAACAGTGGCATTTTGGAATGGATCAGTGCTTTTAAGGATAGATTCTGTAAATGGTGCCCAAAGATAGGTGCTGAAATGATGCACACTAAGCTAGCATTCTGGGGGTAGGCAGCCTAAGCATAAGGCAGCGCTCTCCTGTGATGTTCCCCGAGGAGGAGAGTATTTCAGCTTTCAAACCTCCCTTCCTCCTTACCTTTGCAACAGGTCTCCAGAGCTATGCCTTGCCTCATCTCCTGTGAAGCCTTGCCTGCCATGTCCACCCTGCCTTATTCCTGACTTGCCTGCTTGTTCCAGTTCCAGTGCTCCAGACATCAACTCCGTTGCTCCAGTTCCAGTGCTCCAGACCTCAGTTCCGTTGTTCCAGTTTCAGTGCTCCAAACCTCAGTTCCGCTGTCCAAGTTCTAGTTCTGGTCTTCCAGTCTCTAGCTCCACAGCCTCTGCCTTCAGTTCCAGCATTCCTGTTTCCTGCCTTTGTAGTCCAGTCTCCTAGGATTTCTTTCTGAGCCATCTGTGGGATCTCCTCCACCAGGCAGTGACTCATCTGCCATCAGTTGGGGCCTTCTGACCCTGGGTTGGGAGCCCAACAATGGCCCAAGGGCTCACTCGTCTTGAACTTGACACGAACTTTGGGTGATCCATAAAGAATTCGGCAATTACTGCTGGAAGGACCTATGCCCATAAAATGTCAACAGCTGTTTATCCACCATGAGGTCTGCCCCTGCATTATATGCTTTCAGCAGATACATTATGAATGCGGTCCATGTTTCTCAAAATGGAGCTAGTTTGTCCATCTCATCAAAGCATATAAATTCAGTTCTTTTATGGTTGAGAAGTATGATTGCCTTGAATTAGGGGCAGCCTTAAATTGAATTCTTCTTCCAGGGATTCATGTATATGTGATACAGTCCTGACAGAAGAAGGTGGTGTTAATTTATTTTTAGGGTATTTTCTGTTCTCTTCCAGAGTAGTAGTCCAGCTACTAATAATATCTAGAAATGAACAGATTCCCGAGGCTGCTTTTGTAATTACCTCGTTAATCTAAACTCCATCCATACTCAGAATAATGTACTTTACTCTGACTAACTCAGGAGACAATAATCAAATCACATACCTTGGTTATGAGAAATATTTATTTTACTTACCGACATAAGGCATTACAGGGTTATTATAAGCAGTACAGATTCATTTCTCAGAGGAAGTTTTCATAGTCTGACACAAGTTGCCAGCATGATATCTGAATATTTCCAAGATGGTTTCTACAGTCTTGTTTATATACATGTCTCTCAGCCCCAAGTTTTACATGGACACCTGTTGTTTACCCTTTTGCTGTTCCTGTTATTTTCATCAGATTCCTGGTAACTTCCTCAAAATCTGTTTACCGATTAATATGTTTGACCACTAGTTCATTTTTATCTTTCTTTCGCCCATCTCTTCCTGTTGTTCTCTCCTTTAACTGTAAATCAACTGTTAATTTTGTTTTTGTCACATATTTCTAACCGCATCCTTCCCAATTTGGCTTGGTACAGCTGTCCTTTCTCGACAAGCTTCCACATTCTAGTTTCAATGTCCCAATCTTGTCTTGCAACAGCTAAGTAAGCTTCAGAGTCAGACCTGTTATGATTTTAAGGCCTAGCTGCCAGCTTCAAAATCCAGTTGACCTGTTTTTCACAGCAGCCATTTTCTACATTTCTACAATTCCCCTCTTGAATGACTTTAAGGCATTCACATAGACTTCTAGCAGGTGGCCTTCCATTCCAGAGGGCCCCCAGAGTCTGGTTGTTGGGGTGTAATATGGAAAATGGCATTGATGGGGTTTTTTTGTCATGGTGTGGGAAGAAGGCCAAAATGAGAATCATGTGAGTACTTGGACATGTGCAAACAAAAGGGGGCACTGGAACATCCCTTAACCGTTTACCAACCCAATGAACCTACTACTGCTACCCCTCTTGGAGCTGAGCGAAACTTGAAAGTATTAGAATTCAAAAAGTGATCAATTTAACTCATACAATAAAGTCTACAAGCTGGATTACATATGATTATACATAGTTGTAAGCCAATATTGAACATAATATCTAGAGTAAATATGATTACAAAGATAATATAATTCTAAATTAACTCAGCATTTCTTCAGTAAACTACTTACTAATCAAAGCACTTATTTAGATAACTATATGGTTTCAGCGTCTTCTGGTATGAAGATCCCAGAGTGCCTGAAACGTTTCATGGTAAGATAATCTGCTTCCCATGCATCTTCTGCAAGCTCTGTGTTATACCTGAGGTTATCATACAGGATACATTGTCCTTCAGGTTCTTTCTTGCTCAAAGCAGTTTCAATTAAGCGTTCAACTAAACCTCTAACGCACGGAATAATACAGCATCCTACAAGCACAAAGATGGCAACAACTACAATGACAGTGGTTGCTGCCGAGATGATAAACGCTTTCCATTTATCAAAAGCTTTATCCATCCATCCAGTCCAGGAAGTGTCAACACCAGAGTTGGTAGCCAATTCTTCAGACACCTTTAACTCTGTAGGATCAAGTGAGTGACAGATATTTACCAGGCTTGAATTGTGGCTGTTCTATTCTCCATACACGTGTTCTGTCTCCCTATTTGTGTCTATATTATTGTGTATATAATTGGCTCAGTTATTTAAGAAAAAATTAGAACTGAAAATTTTACTCAAAGAACTTGTGGTGTTGGCACGCTGTTGCCCTGTGTCTTTGTGGCTTGAAACTGGATATGATCATTTTTAATGAGTAGAACTGAAGCAGTTTTATGGAAAAATACACAATTGGTTAGGAGAGAGTTAAATTGTTGGTTTCCACAAGACTAGGCACTCTACCCACTGTTATTTAGGGGCTGAGGCTCCTGCCTGGTTAAATTATTGTGCAAGGCTATAGGCCACTGAATATTAGCACTAACCACTAAAGCCATCACTGGTGACTTTGCAGGTGGTGCAGGGGCGGAGTCGGTACTTGTGGTTAAGTGCCAATATTCAGCACTGGTAAGTTAATCGGACAAATTGAACCATGTAAAACACAATCCTACCTTTGTCTGGTTTAACTTATGCAGTTAAGTGTCAAATATCACACTTAACCAGATAACTGATAGCCAGCTGCACATAACCAAATAATCATTGCTAGTGCCTGGACATGGCCCAGCATTGAACATCTGGTCATAACTTCGGTGGCGGCCAAAAAAATGCTGACCGACACCAGCTGAATATTTACCCTTTAATGTTCAGTTTAGCCCAAATGCACATCTTAGCAAAGAGTACAGTGTTTATCGTTACTTATTTGCCAATGATATACAGGAATGTATAATGGTGAGACACAGTAGGTCAGGAAGCTATTATTTCCTCTATGAACACTTGTTTGGTCTCTAGTGTTCCTTGGCTGAAACAATACAAACTCAAAATTAAGCCCAGAAAACCTGGAAATTTTGTGGTTATAAAGGCAGTGAAAATAACTTACTATAACTCAATCCACTGGTGATGTCAGGCTGAATCTTAGTATTACAGTTAGATGTTTGGAGCTCAGTTGGATTCTTGTGTGTCAATGAAAAAAAAATAAATTTCCAGAGTAATAAGTCTGTGAATAATCAAACAAATCCATTCCTTTCTTATAAAGAAGGATTTGGCAACAAATATTCATTCTCTAGTAATGAGTCAGATTAACCACTGCAATTCTTTATACCAGTGACTGCCTCATAAAGGCATTAGGCACTGGCAACAGTTGCAGAACACAGAGGCACAGCTTTTAATGGAGAAGAGATATGATCACAGCTGTAGTACTCCACTGGCTACCAGTGGACAACAGGATTATTTTTCTTTTTCACATGTGTTATTAAATTGTACATCACATAGGACTTTGCTTTGGCAGTGTATAGCTGGTTTATAAATTCGGTAAATAAAGAAATGAACCGGCTGATATTCAAAGCAATTCAAGTGGGTAGAAGAGGCTCCTTCCCACTTAAATTACCTGGGGCTGCCCAACCACTGATATTCAGTAGCACTTAACCAGGCAGTGCCACTGAATATAGGCTCTGACTGGCCCAAAATAAAGTGGTCAGGTCAGGGTGATACAGGGAGCAGTGTAGGGGAGGGGCCGGCAGCTCAAAAACTGTCCTAATTTCAGTCACTTAGCTATGTGGACCCCAGCACTGAATACTGGCTGGGACCCGCATAACTATTTAAAAGAGGTGCCTTGAGCCCTGGAAGCTTTCTCCTGGATCCTAAAATAGCCCCCCTGCTTCCCTTCCTCCTCACCCAAGTCTTGATAGGCCCTCCTGGGCCTACCATAGCACCCTGGTAGTCCAGTGAGGTTGATGGGGGTTGGAGCGGCTGCCTGTAAAACAAGGTTCATAAGTACATAAGTATTGCCATACTGGGAAAGACCAAAGGTCCATCAAGCCCAGCATCCTGTTTCCAACAGTGGCCAATCCAGATCACAAATACCTGGCAAGATCCCAAAAAGTGCAAAACATTTTATACTGCTTATCCCAGAAATAGTGGATTTCCCCCAAGTCCATTTATTAACTGTCTATGGACTTTTCCTTAAGGAAGCCGCCCAAACCTTTTTAAACTCCGCTAAGCTAACCAGGGCAGCCTCAAAGTGCTACACAAGTATTGAGAGAGGTCACTGCAGCCATTTTCTACAGGCAGCCGCAAAGGGTAGGACCTTATCATGGTGCCAGGCCTACACTCCAGGGCTGCATCTCCCATCCCTTCCAACTAGAAGTCATAAGAGGAAACAGATAACCAGATATTTTAAAGTGATGGAACAGTGGGTGTCCCAGTGTAAGTTAAAGTTAAACACCAGTAGGACCAAGATTCTTAGTCTTAACCCTCCATCAAGAGCACTCCTTAGTACCTCATTAATGATATTAAGTACACCGTTTGTTTTGGAAACTTCTTTGAGGGTGTTAGGGATAATTTTGGATAGTCATTTGACTATGAAGAATCAGGTTAAGCAACTCACTAGAAAACGTTTTATCAAGCTGAGACACTTACAATGCATGAAATATGTTTAAGATCAAGAACACTTTCAAACAGTAGTACAGGCGTTGGTGCTGTCTCAGCTTGACTACTGTAATTCACTTTATTTAAGCTGCTCTAAGTCATCTCTGACTGGGGTCAGCAAACTTTACAGAATACCGCAGCAAAACTGATCATTGGTAAGCAAAAGTCAGACCATGTTACACCTTTACTGAGGAGCCTGCATTGGCTACCAGTAGAAACTTGTTGCAAATTTAATGTACTTTAGTGCATAAGATATATTATGGCTATACCCCAGAATATCTGGTTAGTTTGTTCGCTGCTAAAATGGTACACAGTTCACTTAGGTCAAAAGATCATAACATACTACAGTTTCCTACCCTGAAAAATTTTAAGTATAAATCCATTCATGCAGTAGGTTTTACTTATAGGTCAGCTCAATGTAGAACATAATAGCCATACTGGGTCAGACCAATGGTCCATCTAGCTCAGTATCCTGTTTCTGATAGTGGCCAATCCAGGTCACAAGTACCTGGCAGAAACCCAAATAGTAGCAGGATTCCATGCTATCAATCCTAGGGCAAGAAGTTGCTTCCCCATGTCTGTCTTAATAGCAAACTATGGACTTTTCCTCCAGGAACTTGTCAAAAAAAGTTTTTTAAACCAAGATGCACTAACCACTGTTACCAAATCCTCTGGCAAAGAGTTTCAGAGCTTAACATTTTTTCATGCAATGAACTATTCATTGCATGAAAAAATAGTTCCTCCTATTTGTTAGTATTTCCACGTAACTTCATTGATTGTCCCTTAGTCTTTGTACTTTTTGAAGGAGTAAAAAAAATCGATTCACCTCTACTCATTCTACACCACTCAAGATTTTGTAGACCTTAATCTTATCTCCCCTCAGCCATCTCTTTTCCAAGCTGAAGAATTCTAACCTCTTTAGCCTTTCCTCATATGAGAGGAGTTCCATCCGCTTTATCATTTTGGTTTCTCTTCTTTGAAACTTTTCTAATTCCGCCATATTTTTTTTTAGATACAGGGCCAGAACTGAACGCAATACTCAAGGTGAGGTTACTCCATCGAGCAATACAGAGGCATTATAGTATTCTCTTATAAGTCTCCATATAAGTTTTATGTTTCAATCATATTGATTAGCAAAATTACTCAGTACAACAATGTCAAGCTCTGGAACAATGAACTGCTGCAAACAGTTTCCCCACAACTATAAACAATTTCCAGTAAACTCACACCTCTAATACCCATAAACTCCCCCCCCCCCCCCCCCCAACCACCCTGTCACCCATCCTCCTTACACTGCAAGAGCAAACATATTTAAATATAGATAAAGATAATGCTGTAAACATTACTCAAAATCATTATCATTTGAGGTATCTACTGTGAGCTACTGGTTGCAACATTACCCAGAATCTTTCCCAGATTTGCTTAAATTTCTCCCCCTATCTGAGGAGATGTCTTTTAAATCCATTCATTTCACGGAGAGCAATAAAATGAGCTATGTTTGCTGAAGAATCTATCCAATGCAACAAAATCAATTTTTCCCCAACAGAATAGCTCTGCGGAGAAAGCCTTTCACCCAGGTGGCACAGGAGCAGAGATTTTGAAGGTATGAAATAACAGAGTTGATAATAAGGCAACATTGTGAGACCATCAAGCCCATATCTGCAGAAATATCTGGCACCAGAACAGCTGAATGTGGGGACAGCTCCAGAACATGTGACCTAAAGCAGCTGTAGAGGCATGACATTTCAGGTACGCCCCTGAAGCAGCTGTAGAGGCTTGTGAGTCTTAACAAAAAACAAAGCTAGCTTATCTCAGCCAGGTCACAGAAGCTAAATGAATTCGGTAAAGGCAAAAAAACGAGCTTCAGTTCATTCTTCCTTGAGCCTTCTTAACCTCAGCCTGGCCCTGTCTTTTAATCTCCTAGGTACTGACTCCACCCCTCCCAGCTCACTTCCTCCAGGGGTAGTATCAATGCTCTTAAGGTAGCTCAGGCTAGTTAGAAGGGACTTTTCTACAAACCCCTTCACAGTCTAAGACATATGTTACTTTTGTTCTATAAATTTTCTCTTCCATTGCACACCAGATTGCAACTCTCTGCATTGCCATGACCTCATTAGCATTAATTTTAATGGATTGTGTGGCCATGTATCATGGTACGCCCCGGACGAACCGGGGAAGGCTCTAGAAGCCCAATGGAGAGATATGTAAAGCTGCAGCACAAACTTGTTCTGCTGCTCCCACAGCCATCTCTGAACTCCAGTCTTTCATCTGAGCTGAGGACAGACTCACCCCCAGGTCAATAGTCATAAGTACATAAGTATTGCCACACTGGGACAGACCAAAGGTCCATGAAGCCCAGCATCCTGTTTCCCACAGAGGCCAATCCAGGTCACATACCTGGCAAGATCCTGAAAAAGTTCAATCAATTTTATGCTGCTTATCCCAAAAATAAGCAGTGGATTTCCCCCAAGTCAATTTAATAATGGTCTATGGACTTTTCCTTTAGGAAGCTGTCTAGACCTTTTTTAAACCTCGCTAAGCTAACCGCCTTTACCACATTCTCTGGCAACGAATTTCAGAGTTTAATTACATGTTGAGTGAAGTACAGTTTTCTCCGATTCATATTAAATTTACTACTTTGTAGTTTCATTTGCATGCCCCCTAGTCCTAGTATTTTTGGAAAGAATAAATGAACAATTCACGTCTACCCGTTCCACTTCACTCATTATTTTATAGACCTCTATCATATCTCCCCTCAGTCATCTTTTCTCCAAGCTGAAGAGCCCTAGATGCTTTTCAATTATAGGTTTGCAACACAAATCAGTTCAGTCTCTGGAAACATTGAGAGCATTTTCAGATAAGTATAGATATTAGTTACATAAATCATTTAAGTACATTCAATTTTGCAACACACTAGATTCTTTAAAGCCTCCCCTCTCCTGTCCCTCAGATCCCCGGAGACCCCCAAGGATCCCAACATGTAAGTTTTCCTTTACTCTTCTTTTAGTTATCTCTCACTTATTGTTCAGGTTTCCTGTACTATTTTCTCTTCTGTGCACTTTCTTAAATAGTTTCAGTCACTTAGCTGTTCTCTTTGTTTTCTCTCTGGCTCTCTTGAACGGTGAGTGCCTTTTCTTTCAGGTGATGATCTCCAGCATCAACTTTCTTCCAGTGTTTCCCTAATAACATGTTCTCACCAATAGAGCTCTCTCCCAACTGCCAGCCTGAGCTGTTTGTCACTCTCCTGAGAGTTCCATCAGCATGCGGAACACTCAGTGCATGCACACAGACTACTCAGCTTCACTGCACTGCTCAGTCTCCACACCAGATCCAGAAGGAGCCAGGTAATCTTTTAAAATTTAACCCATAGGGTTACAATAACATCCTCTTAAGTGTTGCCATACTGGAACATCAAGCCCAACATCCTGTTTCCAACAGTGGTCAGTCCAGGTTACAGTGAGTCCATGTTGGCTACATTGCGTTCCCATCATCGATATACCAGAGAGCAAGCAGTCTGAACCAGTAAACTGTGCTGCACTCCTGCACCAGGCACACTTTGTTTGATTTGACTGCCACAGTTTGATTGTGACCCCTGAAGCAGGTGGCTGTGTCTGCCGAAACACGAACCATGTTGGGTCCATATTTTCTGGTGCTTTCAATAAAGAACTTTCAAATTCATCTCCCTGGTTGGCAGTCATTTGCACCATCCTCTACTACCTCTTAGATTGTGGTGTGATTGGTGGCTAAAGTGGAAATCCAACCTGTGAGATAGTAATGCAGTGCCTTCACAGCCCAATTAATTAAGCCAGACACTCCTTTTCAATTATAGAATACTTGCTATCATGGAAAAATAACTTGTGACTTTACAGAGTAAAGTCTACCACCAAACCCCTTCTGAAACATGAGTGTTTAGTATAAATTCTTTCTCAATGTCTATACATCTTAGTCCCAGCTCCAGACTATTCTGGAGCTTCTAAAATGCTTCAGCCTCCCATGGGACCCACCTCAGTTGGTTAGGTTTTAGTTTTGTTTTTACATATCTCTGTGAGAGGGCCTGCTTTTATCATAAAAGCTGGAATAAAACATTAGTAGCATCCTACCAACCAACCCCAAGAAACTTCTTAGTTGTTTATTTGTCTTTGGTAATCAGAACTCTTTCACACTTCTCACCTTATCTAGCACCTCTACCTACCCAATATCCCAAGTATTTCTTTCTGAGACAGGGAGCTTTTTAAAAATTATTATTAATGGTTAGATCTGCATTTTTCAAAGCTTCCAGTACCACCCTCATCCTAGAGATGTAACTTTCCCAGACTTGGTTAAATATGTCTCAACATAATCTCAATGACTTAAGTACTGCATCCAGGAGCAGGTAACATGTGGCTGCCCCATGGAGACAGAATGGAATATGTTTAAACTGGGAAAGACCCTTCAGAGTTCTAAAAGAAGTCTTTGCTTTAGAAGATTATGTTAAGGTTATCTGCCAGTAACTCTTTGTAAGACAAAGGGTAGTTAAGAACTGGACTGTGCCTAACCTATCTAGTAACTCACTTATCTAAGACACTGGGCATACATCAAATTCTGAAATAGCATTGATCTGACAGAAATCTATACAGAACCTAGAAGTTCCATCTGTCTCTGGCCTCATACTAGCCCAGGGGCTTCTAGACTCCTTGATTAACTCTATTGTTTCCATTTCCTCAACTTTTCTGATAACTTCCTGCCTTTTATTGTCTGGTAAGTGATAAATTCTTTTTTATTATTTTCCATGGAGGAGTTATAATATCATGTTCCACTAAGTCTTGCCAAGTATACAGGGAAAGATATTATGCTCTCTACTTCCTCTTTCTGTTGTAACCAGGTACATCTCTTGTGCAGCCAAGGTAGAACAATCTCCTCCAGCCACAGGCTCCCGGTACAGTGAAGAAACAGATGTCCACCAGTAACTTCAATCTTAAGAACTTTTATTCCATGCAGGTTTCTAGTACACAGTTCCAATAGCAGCATAGCACATACCAGGATTCAATACAGGCTTACAGGCTCCAGTCTGGGCTCTTTATCCAGTGCACAATAAACAGTAATTCAATTCCCAAGACAAACAGCTCTTTCAGTTCATCATCACAGTTCAGTCACCAAGCAGCATTTTCTACCTTTTATCCTCTTTATCTTCAGGATAGTTCAATATTTTAGGGACTCCTTCTACCCAAGGGTTTTCCCCTGCATCAGCTTCACAGTGAATTCAATACTTTTGGGACTTCCTCTCACCCAAGGAATCTCAGCCTGCTTCAGTACTTTAGGGACCTCCCTGCCCAAGGGTTTTCAGCCTGTAACTGCCAGTACTTTAGGGACCTCCTTGCCCAAGGGTTTTCAGCCTACAACTCCTTCTCTCCTTCTGCTTCTCTCTCCTGAACTGAACTCCACTCCTGGGACTCCTTCCCACCTGCCTAATCAATCCCTGGCTTCAGCTACCACAACCAATCATTCTCCTTCCATTAGCTTCCTCACACCCCAAACCAGCTGAGTTGAGCATTAAACTAATGAGACCAATGATGAGCTCCTGCACACAGGGTTTCCTAACTCTCTTTCTGCCTAGTGGCAGCCACTCTACACAACCTGCCAGCTTACCCCCATGTCTTCCCTGATTGCAGCTAGGAGTCCAGTCCGGGTTCTTCATCCCCCCCTCTGGCTCCTTGCCTGCAATGCCCTCTGGGACTTGTATTTCAGACTGAAACTACCTTAACCCAACTATCCTGGAGGTGACTTTATCACACTGTCTCAGATTTAAAATTGATTTTCGCTTGCTTTTTTTTTTCCACCAAACTAGGGCCAAAGTCTGTCTCCTGTTCTTTCTGAATTGCTATGTGCAGGGCTTCTTTCTCATGCCAGGGCTTCAACAGATTGAAATGATCATTTTTAGTACAACTTCTATCATTTTCTACCTCATCATCTACAAACCTTAATTTTATCCTTATAATCAAAGGGCCTTGCAGTGATTTTATGTGGAGAGGAAGAAACTGGTACCATTATTTTTTGGCCTTCCTCAAATGCCTTATCTTAGCCCCACAATCATAGCACAGTTTTTGTCTTTGTTGACTCAGTCAGAATTTTCTTATCACTCACTGCATTCACTATTTTAGACCAACCAGGTGAAACATAGGACTATACAGAGGAAAACGTGAGTAGATTGATTGAGACATAAAGGACATTTTTTAATAGCATGGGGGACATTTCACTATCATGGGCATTCTTTTCTTTCATAACATCTGCAACACAAGGGAATACTTGTTAGCCTGAGGCAAGTCCTCACAATCTGCTCCTCCCTCTCTCCTTTGGCTCTAGTGAGTAAGATATACGTGGTGTCCAGAAAAAAATGGGACACCTTTCATATTTTCAAAATGCTTTCCAATTGTTTAAACATTTAGTATAACCTTTGAAAATACTTTAGTATAATGGGGGGGGGGGGGGGTCTTAGTTAATTCATAATTTGTGTTCAAAGTGTCCTCCTTCAACCTTGATATATTTCTGAAGTCTTCAACACCACTGAACGATAGCTTCATCAATTACTCACTGGTCAGATTTGTCCCAGGCATCTAATATTTGTTGGTATAGATCTATGCGGTAGCCTGGGTGGGGATTATGGAGTAGCCCTGTGAATAGCTCATCCAGACAAGGGATATACATGTGAAAATAAGTGTTTTATTCACCTGAGCCCTGGGACTTGTAGCTTCACAGGCCAGGAACATCAGATGCAACAGTTTCTCTTAATTAATAACAGCCTTGAATAGGCCTCAGGCTAACAGGCCAAGCTGTCTGTGGCTGGTAGGGCTGCCACACCACAAACACAGCCTATAAGTTCTATGGTCTTCTGAGACTCAGGTCCAGCCTAGTGCAGGGGGTAACGATACGAGGGCCGCTTGATAACAGTGATCATAATATGATCGGTTTTGATATTGGCATTGAAGGAAGTGAAACTAGGAAATCAAGTACGCTAGCGTTTAACTATAGAAAAGGTGATTACGACAAAATGAGAAAAATGGTAAAAAAAAGACTGAAAGGAGCAGCTCGCAGAGTAAAAAACTTGCATCAGGCGTGGATGGTGTTTAAAAACACCATCCTGGAGGTTCAGGACAAATATATTCCACGTATTAGAAAAAAGGGAAAAAAGACTAAACGTCAGCCGGCGTGGCTAAACAGTAAGATAAAGGAAATCATTAGAGCCAAAAAACAATCCTTCAGAAAGTGGAGAAGAGAACCAACTGAAAGTAACAGGATAGATCATAAGGAATGCCAAGCCAAATGCAAAGCGGAGATAAGGATGGCAAAAAAGGACTTTGAGAAGAAATTAGCGTTGGAAGCAAAAATACATAGTAAAAATTTTTTTAGATACATTAAAAGCAGGAAACCGGCCAAAGAGTCGGTTGGGCCGCTGGACGAAAATGGTGTTAAAGGGGCGATCAAGGAGGACAAAGCCGTAGCGGAGAAATTAAATGAATTCTTTGCTTCGGTCTTCACCGAGGAGGATTTGGGGGGGACACCGGTGCCGGAAAGAATATTTGAAGCGGGGGAGTCGGAGAAACTAAACAAATTCTCTGTAACCTTGGAGGATGTAATGGGTCAATTCAGCAAGCTGAAGAGTAGTAAATCACCGGGACCTGATGGTATTCATCCCAGAGTATTAATAGAACTAAAAAATGAACTTGCGGAGCTACTGTTAGAAATATGCAATCTGTCCCTAAAATCGAGTGTAGTACCGGAAGACTGGAGGGTAGCCAATGTTACTCCGATTTTTAAGAAGGGGTCCAGAGGAGATCCGGGAAATTATAGACCGGTGAGTCTGACGTCGGTGCCGGGCAAGATGGTGGAGGCTATTATTAAGAATAAAATTGCAGAGCATATACAAAAACATGGACTGATGAGACAAAGTCAGCACGGATTTAGTGAAGGGAAGTCTTGCCTCACCAATCTAATGTATTTTTTTGAGGGGGTAAGCAAACATGTGGACAATGGGGAGCCGGTTGATATTGTATATCTGGATTTTCAGAAGGCGTTTGACAAAGTGCCGCACGAAAGACTCCTGAAGAAATTGCTGAGTCATGGAATCGGAGGTAGGGTATTATTATGGATTAAGAACTGGTTGAAAGATAGGAAGCAGAGAGTAGGATTGCGTGGCCAGTATTCTCAGTGGAGGAGGGTAGTTAGTGGGGTCCCGCAGGGGTCTGTGCTGGGTCTGTTGCTTTTTAATGTATTTATAAATGACCTAGAGATGGGAATAACTACTGAGGTAATTAAATTCGCCGATGACACAAAATTATTCAGGGTCGTCAAGTCGCAGGAGGAATGTGAACGATTACAGGAGGACCTTGCGAGACTGGGAGAATGGGCGTGCAAGTGGCAGATGAAGTTCAATGTTGACAAGTGCAAAGTGATGCATGTGGGTAAGAGGAACCCGAATTATAGCTACGTCTTGCAAGGTTCCGCGTTAGGAGTTACGGATCAAGAAAGGGATCTGGGTGTCGTCGTCGATGATACGCTGAAACCTTCTGCTCAGTGTGCTGCTGCGGCTAGGAAAGCGAATAGAATGTTGGGTGTTATTAGGAAGGGTATGGAGTCCAGGTGTGCGGATGTTATAATGCCGTTGTATCGCTCCATGGTGCGACCGCACCTGGAGTATTGTGTTCAGTACTGGTCTCCGTATCTCAAAAAAGATATAGTAGAATTGGAAAGGTACAGCGAAGGGCGACGAAAATGATAGTGGGGATGGGACGACTTTCCTATGAAGAGAGGCTGAGAAGGCTAGGGCTTTTCAGCTTGGAGAAGAGACGGCTGAGGGGAGATATGATAGAAGTGTATAAAATAATGAGTGGAATGGATCGGGTGGATGTGAAGCGACTGTTCACGCTATCCAAAAATACTAGGACTAGAGGGCATGAGTTGAAGCTACAGTGTGGTAAATTTAAAACGAATCGGAGAAAATTTTTCTTCACCCAACGTGTAATTAGACTCTGGAATTCGTTGCCGGAGAACGTGGTACGGGCGGTTAGCTTGACGGAGTTTAAAAAGGGGTTAGATAGATTCCTAAAGGACAAGTCCATAGACCGCTATTAAATGGACTTGGAAAAATTCCGCATTTTTAGGTATAACTTGTCTGGAATGTTTTTACGTTTGGGGAGCGTGCCAGGTGCCCTTGACCTGGATTGGCCACTGTCGGTGACAGGATGCTGGGCTAGATGGACCTTTGGTCTTTCCCAGTATGGCACTACTTATGTACTTATGTACCAGGCAGACATCAGCAAGGCTTGTGAGTCTTAACAAAAAACAAAGCTAGCTTATCTCAGCCAGGTCACAGAAGCTAAATGAATTCGGTAAAGGCAAAAAAACGAGCTTCAGTTCATTCTTCCTTGAGCCTTCTTAACCTCAGCCTGGCCCTGTCTTTTAATCTCCTAGGTACTGACTCCACCCCTCCCAGCTCACTTCCTCCAGGGGTAGTATCAATGCTCTTAAGGTAGCTCAGGCTAGTTAGAAGGGACTTTTCTACAAACCCCTTCACAGTCTAAGACATATGTTACTTTTGTTCTATAAATTTTCTCTTCCATTGCACACCAGATTGCAACTCTCTGCATTGCCATGACCTCATTAGCATTAATTTTAATGGATTGTGTGGCCATGTATCATGCATACATTAACACCCACACACAATCCCTCTATGCATTACTCAGCGTATACAACTCACATTCAGTCCACAGTAACCACACAGTTAGGCCCATGGTAGCTTTCTGCATCCTTATAGATATTAAGAGCAATTCAAAAACTTGTAACCTGCCTGTAAAACTGTGCTGCATCCCTTGTATACATAAGTTTTTAGATTAATGTCACTTACATGCATAAGTGTTCAGTTACCCATGAAAGTAACATCAAGATGCCTAAGCACTACTCTATGTTACATAAGTGGCATTGCACTTGTGAGGGAAGGTATACATGGGCGGAACATGGCCAGGACACGGGTTTGGCTCCCATTTATGTGTATAACTTACAGACTCCATGTTCAGTGATCCTTTTATAAAATACCCAGGAAATTGTCTGTGTCCAGACTTGGACAGCATTTTCCTATCTGGATGACCACTACAAAATCAGGCTTAAAATTTGTGCAAAGAACTACAAAACTTCTAAAAGAAAAAAAAAAAAGAGTTATAACAGAGAAAAAAATGTTTTCTTGTGTTTTATTGGGTGGCTCCATGGTTAACTTTGATGTGCATTTCCAAACTTTATCTGTCTTTAAATTTTCCTGTAAGGCAGCAACCACTAAGGAAGTTTCTTCTCTGAGAAAAGCTTTCCTTTGTAGATTAAATCTTTGAAGAAAATCTCTGTGAAAATTCTTCAGTTGCTTTGTTCCTTTAATGTCCATTTAATTCTTCAGAAAGTATATCTTCTGCTTTGACCTTACTGAACCTTGATGACCAAGCCAATAAACCATTGAAAGGACAACCCTACCAGAAAGGCAATCCCTTTAAAGGAAGAGACTGTCCTCAGGGCTATAAGATGCACCATCAGTGTGAGATGAAACCCCAAATGGAATGGAAGATTCAGTATCTTTACCACCATTAATTATCCACTTAGTAAACTACTCCTATTATAAATGTCTAGCTAGGTTCTTCCCTATGCCTGGAGGCATTCACATTGTCCTCTAAGTGACAACAAAAACCTTCTTTGTTGTGCAGGAATATTAACCTAGGTAAACTATGTAACAAAGTTTTCAGAAACACAACTAGATTATTGTAGTGCTCATTGGTCTTGATATCCTTAGGGGTATGTATAATGATTTGACTGTAGTTCTTGCCTGGGAAATCCAATAATGCTTTAAAAAATGAAGTATGCAGCTTCATGGGCAATCCTTGCTTCTGCCATTTTTCTGTTCTTTTAAACTTAATATTCAGTAGCAGTTTGTTTTTTTTTAGTTCTTTAGTGATAATATTCCATTATTTTTACCTTTTAGTCTGCAAAACTGTGCTGCACAGGTTTGGCTGTAGAAAATAAAATAGTTCAGATGAAATGTACCTTTCTAACATAACTAAAGCACTGTACTTCTAATCAGTATTATTTTTATTTTTATTATAGACACTAGAAAGAGGAAATTGGGATGATAGCCAGGCCAAATAACATGCAGGGGCATTTGTGGAGGAAGGATGACACTAGCAAGAAAGAGCCCCAATGAAATGCAGACTGATTTTATCTAACTAATGTAGGAGAAAGCAAACCCAATGTAATATATGTAAACCCAAATGAAGGAGTTTGACTCTTATATATCCTGATAGTGTGGAGGTGTTCCTTTAAATTGGTGAAAAGCAGATAAATTCACCCTTAAAGCTATTAAATCTTAGCAAAACGAACCTCAAATCTCCCAGCAAAGAACTCTGCAAAAATATTGTCAATCCCTTGCGTAAATGGGAGTGGAATACTATCATAGGTTCTGTTCAAGAGAGAATAGAGAAAAAACCCCCAACGTAAAAACTCATCAGCTAGATGAGAAAACCGAAAGGGATAAAAAACTCTCTTTCTCTCTTGAGCTTTGTATATATCTAATATATTTAAACGAACACCAGTATACCCAAACTATCCCAAAATAACTGACTTCAGCCAGTAAAGGACTGCCTACCTAAGTCCCATATGGGGGGGAAAAGAACTAGAAGTTGAGTAGTTGTACAGCTTTAAATATATATATTTTATCTAAAATTCTCAGAATTATTATTAAATGTTTCTATATCATTCATAATAAAATTCAATGAACAGTAAAAATGCAGCACAGGGCCATTGCAATTTATTGGCCTG
Organism: Microcaecilia unicolor; assembly: GCF_901765095.1. NCBI lineage: Eukaryota > Metazoa > Chordata > Amphibia > Gymnophiona > Siphonopidae > Microcaecilia > Microcaecilia unicolor. Next base: position 538,994,963 of record NC_044031.1, read on the forward strand.
GTTATAATCCCGTCACATAATAAGCAATCATCACCTGATATATTATCTGAAATCTTGCCAGCATGCTCTTTAGAAATCAACTGTACAGCTTATTTCTGGAGGAAATCTTTTTTTGGTTGTTGTTGTTGTTGCTGGAATTAAAACCCCACTTTCCCGGCATGAGCATCTTATTTGGCTAATTATTTTCAGTCACACACCAACAGTCGGATATCTTCCAGTGATTTCCCTAGTATTCAACCATTTGGTTCCTGTTCAGTGTATTTGGTGTATAATTTCAACAGACAAAAAGACAGAATTAGAAATGACGCAGTGCTTTGGATCATTCATCTCTAAATAAAGGCATGGCTATACGTCTCTTTCCAGAAGATGAGTGACTCAACAGCTCTGTGGTTTGTCTTAGATTCTCTCCTTGCGCCAGGCTACTTCACATCTCTCATTTAGGGGTTCTTTAACTATGCTATTGGGTTTGGCCTGCTTTTATATGGGATTTTCCCCATGTGCTAAGCCCATTTTTAGTGTGGCTGTCAAAAAAGGCTTTTCTTTTTTTATCTGTTGAATATATGGTCATACATTAATGTTAGTATTAGCACGCAGCCATTGAAAACAATTACCACGAGAGCACTTACTGTCTCCTATTTAGGAGGCACTAAGGGCTTCCACATTATGGATGTTAGCGTAGCAGTGATGTCAGCATGTTAGCTGATTAGTGCATCTACTCCCATTCTCTGCCTCTGACATGCTCCCTCCAAAATAAATCAGGGCTCCTTTTACTAAGCGGCTGTAAGCCCAATGTGGGCCTACCGCTCACTATACAGGAAGTACTGCCAGGCTACCATAGCAGCCCAGCGGTACTTCCCACCCCTAGTGTGCAGTCATTTCCGGCACTACAAAAGTGTATTTATTTTTGTAGCGCTGGAGTGTACCCAGCAGTACTCAGGCAGTGCCATGCGCTGCCCGGTTACCACCGGGTTAACGTCGGAGCCCTTACCGCCACTTCAATGGGTGGCGGTAAGGGATCCCTCCCCCCCCCGAAATGGCCACATGACAAGTGCATTACTTGCCGTCCAGCCATTTCCTGTCAGAACGCGAGACTTTCCTTTTACCAGCTGCGGTAAAAGGGGGCCTCGGCGCCTTTGTAAAACATACACCGATGCCAGTGACATTCCCCTTTTACCGCAGTTTGGTAAAAGGGGCCCTAAATAAATATCATGCACTTAGTGTGAGCCAATGGCAAAACTAATTGGGAATGGATTAGCGCATCCATGTTAGGCCATTTTTACTGCATTAGGCATGCATTAGCACCTAACACAGTTTAGTAAAAGGGTTCCTTAGTCGAAAAAGAGAAAGGGAGCTTATGGTTTATTGAAACTTGCTAGACCGCTCTAGCTACCAAGGCAGTACAGAGCGGTGTACAAACTAAAAATATGAAAAGGAAAGACACTCCATTAATAAACAGGACTGAGTTCTCACATAAAGAGGATAGAAACAGAATGGAAGACACAAGTGTAGGGTGCTGCACAGAGATACTAATGGGAACTGCTATTTTATGTTTTATTCTTGGTCAGTTTTGGATTAGGAACAGCTACTCCCCCCCCCCCCCCCCCCCCCCCACAGGGAATAGCATTTTGTTTTCTCGATAAAGAGTAGCACACTGATTTAATTTAGGATGCAAATTTATAAATATTTTTCAAGCATAAAATGCTGAATTACATTTCCAAAAGGCCATTTATGAAATTAGTCATGCCTATAAGTTCACAAGGCACAAGTAAGCACATATTGTTAGAGCTGACATGCTCAGGTGAACAGGTTGGCAATGCGTGGGTGGGGTAGTGAGTTCTGTAAGTATTATATAAAATACAAATACAGATGTTTACAGGTCGACATTTAAGCCTGCTCCTGAGCAGATATAAATGTCTGCACTTTCATTGTAACAACAATCGCAATACTCATTGCTAAAGCAGTTTTTAAATATCTTATGAAAAAGCAGGCTTCTGCTTAGAGTATTTTCTTGTGACCTCAGTAGTGACTCGTTTCACATGAGCTATATTGCTCTTGACTTGCCTGACTCCTCATTGGTCAATGATGTATTTTAATCACTAACAACATTTACACTTATCTTTTTCTTTTAAATATTTATATGAAGCACTAAAGTTTAAACACTGAAAAAGTACTTAGAATGTGCTTAGATTTGACTGGTTGATGGACTGCTCACCATGTGGCATGTTTTGCAATCTTGCTGCATTAGGGTTCGGTACATGGGGGTTCCATTGGGTCATGTGATTCAAAGTTATAAATAGCACCTGTCCCATCGCCATGTTTCACTGTGAGATTTAACTAATCATGAGATTTTGGCAGGTAACTCTGAGCAAGTATAGTATAGCAGCTTCTACTGATTATATGACCTTTTAATAAGACATATTTTTAATGTTCTTATAATTTGGTATTTCTATGTGTACCAAACCCTGATGCAGCAAGAATGCAAAACATGCCATATATCGGCGAGTGATCCAGCAACCAGTCAAAAGCTAAGCACAATTGAAGTACTTCTTCAGTACTTTAGTGTTTCATATAAAATTTTCAAAAAAGATAAGTGTAAATGTTTTTAGTGATTAAAATAGTGAAATCGACCACCAAGCTGGAGAAACTGGATCTACTATGTAAGGAGCAACACAGCAAAAGGGGAGAAGCATGATCAACATGACTCTTCCAAAAAGTCAAGGAGACGTGGAGGGACATAATCGAACGGCGCCGGCCAAGTAGATGGCCGGCCATCTATTTGGCCGGCGCCGTAAAGCAGCGCCCCGACCGTATTATCGAAAAAAGATAGCCAGCTATCTTTCATTTCGATAATACAGTTGGAGCCGGCCAAATCTCAGTATTTTGGCCGGCTTTAGAGATGGCCGGCATTGGTTTCCGGCGATAATGGAAACTAATGCCAGCGATCTCAAACCCGGCCAAATACAAGGTATTTGGTCATGGGAGGAGCCAGCAAATGTAGTGCACTGGTTCCCCTCACATGCCAGGACACCAACTGGGCACCCTAGGGGGCACTGCAGTGGACGTCAAAAATTGCTCCCAGGTGCATAGCTCCCTTACCTTGGGTGCTGAGCCCCCCCAAATCCCTTTCAAAACCCACTCCCCACAACTCTACACCACTACCATAGCCCTTAGGGATGAAGGGGGGCACCTACATGTGGGTACAGTGGGTTTTGGGGGAGTTTGGAGGGCTCAACATTTACCACCACAAGTGTAACAGGTAGGGGGGGAGCCTGGGTCCACCTGCCTGAAGTGCACTGCACTGGGGGAGTAAGGGGAGGTGATCCTTGATTCCCTCCGGTGGTCATCTGGTCAATTGGTGCACTTTTTTGAGGCTTGGTCCTAAAAATAAATGGACCAAGTGAAGCCGGCCAAATGTTCGTCAGAGCCAGCCATCTTTTTTCCATTATCGGCCGAAGCCGGCCATCTCAGAATCACGCCCCCATCCCGCCTTCCATATGCTTCCGAAACACCCCTTTAACTTTGGCCGGCTCTGCGACGGAAAGCAGTTGGAGCCGGCCAAAATCAGCTTTCCATTATACCGATTTAGCCGGGTTCAGGAGATGGCTGGCCATCTCCCGATTTGTGTTGGAAGATGGCCGGTGATCTCTTTTGAAAATAAGCAGGAAGGTGAAGACAAAAGTTCTTTATTATGTAATAAAGTAAGACTCGACATGGCACCATGTTTCAGCAACAATGCCTGCCTCAGGAGTCTTTATACAGTTGTAGTTCACAAGTGAGCTTGCACGGGAGTGCAAAGGTGAACTAAACCAAATCAAGTCTTTAAAAAGACTGTTGATGGCTAAAGCGGGTGGACGCAGCGGCAGAGATGCGGTACAAAAATGAACTCTGAGTCGGAGGGTGATCCTAAGATGCCAAAACTGATGCTATAGACTCCAACTCAGAGGGATGTAAGGAAGAAAGAGGAACATGGAAATACTGATCAGGGAAGCATCAGAAAATTGGGAGGAAAGGGCATCAGGGGCATTCCAGGCAAGAAGGGAAAGAGGTAAGATCTAGGGATACACAGAAAAGGGAAGAGATAAAGTCTGAGGGCAGAGGGGAGGTCAGATGGATGAATGAGCAGAGAAAGGAAAAGAATGGGTTCTAAGAGGTCGGAGGGAGGAAAGATGGACGAAGAGAGGTAAAAATTCAATAAGCTCTTCAATCAAAATGGTGTTCCACTGCTACTGTTTGCATTTAAAATCTGAAATTATCCCAAAACTTACAAGAGGTTTTCTCTGGGGGCATTAACACATTGATAGAACAGGTTTTTGACTGCAAAAGAAATGTATTCCACATAAAGCAACACGTATATATTTTATATATTGAATATCAATAATATTTATGTGTCTTTTCAGAAATATACATGCATATATATACATAACTATACAAATATATATTTTGATTATACACTATTATAGCCCTACATCAATAATATTTAAAGAGCTCTCATACCTCATATCAGACATTCTTTGGTGTGAGTAGTTTTTTTTTTTTCCATTTTTTTCATTTACTTCACTTTTTTTATTTTTCCTTTTTTCATTGATTGATTTATTCATTTTGTATTGTTATTTTTGGTTTATTATTATTATTTTATTTTTTCATTACTTCATTTTTTATTATTTTTTTTATTTATTACTACTACTACTACTACTTAACATTTCTAGAGCGCTACTAGGGTTACGCAACGCTGTACAAATTAACAAAGAAGGACGGTCCCTGCTCAAAGGAGCTTACAATCTAAAGGATGAAATATCAAGTTGGGGTAGTCTAGATTTCCTGAGTAGAGGTGTAGTGGTTAGGTGCCGAAGGCAACATTGAAGAGGTGGGCTTTGAGCAATGATCTGAAGATGGGTAGGGAGGGGGCCTGGCGTATGGGCTCAGGGAGTTTGTTCCAAGCATGGGGTGAGGCGAGGCAGAAAGGGCGGAGCCTGGAGTTGACAGTGGTAGAGAAGGGTACTGAAAGGAGGGATTTGTCTTGAGAGCGGAGGTTACGGGTAGGGACATAAGGGGAGATGAGGGTAGAGAGGTAAGGAGGGGCTGCAGATCGAGTGCATTTGTAGGTTAGTAGGAGAAGCTTGAACTGTATGCGGTATCTGATCTGAAGTTTTTATATTATTATTCTTATTTTTGTTCTTTCACATCTATATACATAATACACCTTTTCAGCAATAAACCTTATTGTGGATTGTTCTTTTTATAAAAACATTTTTGACACAACCATAACCTCTTTTCTGAGTAAATATTATTACTATTTGTTACATTTGTATTCCACATTTTCTCACCTTTTTGCAGGTTCAATGTGGCTTATATTATGCCGTAATGATGATCACCATTTCCAGCATGAGAAATACAAAACAGTTTAACATTAAAGTTCATAAATGATGAAGTAACTTGTTGAATACGTTGGGTAGAAAGATCAATTCAAGCATGAGAGGTAAAGGGGTGATGCGTTAATGTTCATTGGTGAAAATTGATTGAAGCAGTTAGGTGTATAGAATTTGATTTTATCTGGTTGTGGTAGAGTTATGATGTTAGGTCAATTATGATGGCTCATTATGGTATATTTTTTCAAACAGGTTGGTCTTTAGTAATTTCCGGAAGGCTGTTAGGTCAGGCATAGTTTTTAAGGCTTTTGGTAGGGCATTCCATAGTTGCGTGCTGATGTAGGAAAAGCTAGATGCATATATTGATTTATTATTATTATTATTATTAGCATTTGTATAGCGCTACCAGACGCACGCAGCGCTGAACACCTGACATAGAGAGACAGTCCCTGCTCAAAAGAGCTTACAATCTAAATAATATAGACAGACAAGACAATTAAGGGTGAGGGAAGTACTGGGTGAGAAGGAACAAGGGGTGGGGGAGGCAAATGAGTAGTATATATATATATATATATATCTATATATGTATTTTTCTGTTGGATTTACTGTATTTACTATTTTTGTTGTTGTTTTTATCCCCACTTCTAACTACTTGCTGGATATTAGGTTATATTGATTTACTAGTACTTGATTGTTTTTCTGTTTTGTTGTTTTTATGTCATTATCCTGCTTATAATCGAACGAGAATAACGCCCAAGTTCCGACCTAAATCGGGAGATGGGCGTTTATCTCACAAAAACGAATAACGCGGTATAATCAAAAGCCGAATTTGGGTCGCTTTCAACTGCACTCCGTCGCGGATGCGGACAAAGTGGACGGGGGCGTGTCGAAGGCGTGTCGAAGGAGGAACTGGGGCGTGGTTATCGGGCGAACAGAGATGGGCGCCCTTCGCCGATAATGGAACAGTTTTGAGCTAGAATTTAGAACACTTTTCCTGGACCCTGTTTTTTTACGAATAAGGCCCCCAAAAGTGCCCTAAATTACCAGATGACCCCCAGAGGGAGTCGGGGATGACCTCCCCTGACTCCCCCAGTGGTCACTAACCCCCTCCCACCACAACAAATGATGTTTCACAACTTTTTACTTTCACCCTCAAATGTCATACCCTCCTCCCAAGCAGCAGTATGCAGGTCCCTGGAGCAGTTGTTAGGGGGTGCAGTGGACGTCAGGCAGGTGGACCCAGGCCCATCCCCCCCCCTACCTGTTACAATTGTGCTGCTTAATGCTATTAGTCGTCCAACCCTCCCCAAACCCACTGTACCCACATGTAGGTGCCCCCCTTCACCTCTTAGGGCTATAGTAATGATGTAGACTTGTGGGCAGTGGGTTTTGAGGGGGATTTGGGGGGCTCAACACCCAAGGGAAGGGTGCTATGCACCTGGGAGCTCTTTTACCTTTTATTTGTTTTTTGTAAAGTGCCCCCTAGGGTGCCCGGTTGGTGTCCTGCCATGTGAGGGGGACCAGTGCACTATGAATCCTGGCCCCTCCCACGAACAAATGCCTTGGATTTATTCGTTTTTGAGCTGGGCGATTTCATTTTCCATTATCGCTGAAAAGCAAAATCGCCCAGCTCACACCTTGACGAATAAAACATGGGCGTCTTTTTCTTTTAAAAAATACGATCCGCCCCGCCCCTTCACGGACCCGTTCTCGGAGATTAACGCCCATGGAGATAGGCGTTTCTGTTCCATTATGCCCCTCTATATGTTTTATTTTTCTCATGGTTTTTTATTTACTGTTATATTTAATTTTGTAGACTCCTGAAGAAGGAACTACGGTGCGAAAACACAGCTGTGTTGAGTCATATATTTGTTTGATGTTACCAATAAATTATTTCTAATCATATGTCCGTCTCTGCATTTAGAAAGAGCCTATCTTCCCCACTCCTCTGCTGTTCCATTGGACTTCTTTTGTGGGGATCTAGTGCACCTCCACACCTTGTGTGGTCACTTCCTTGCGGTAGTCCACATACGCCACACATATATTTTGTACCTAAGATTCAAAAAGATCTAACCAGACCACCGGGTCTCCCTATTGTATCTTTGTGTAATACAATATTAGAACCATTGAGTAAATTTGTGGACCATTTCCGCCAACCTAAAGTGAAATTGATTAAATCTTATTTGCAAGATACCACTCATATTTTTATATTATAAAAAATATGCAGCTATCTTCTAGTTCATTATTAGTGACAATGGATGTTGTGTCTTTATATACTGTCATTCCACAAGATACAGCTAAAATTTAGAGGCTCGTGATTATCCCCAGCATATTCCAACTTCATTTTTAATTACGTTAGCTACATTAGTAATTACAAAGAACTATTTTTTCTTTCAGGGAAAAATTTTTGAGCAACTTTGGGGAGTAGCAATGGGGGTGTCTTTGGCTACTTAGTTATGGCAGAATTTGAAGAGAAGTATATATACCCATCCAATCGGTTTCAATACGTTAGAGTAAGGTTTGAAACGTGGGTTAAAAGGTGGAGTGGAGGAGTGGCCTAGTGGTTAGAGCACCAGTCTTGAAATCCTGAGGTGGCCAGTTCAAATCCCACTGCTGCTCCCTGTGATCTTGGGCAAGTCACTTAACCTTCCATTGCCTCAGGTACAAACTTAGATTGTGAGCCCACCTGGAACAGAGAAATATCCAGAGTACCTGAATGTAACTCACCTTGAGTTACTACTGAAAAAGGTGAGCAAAATCCAAATAAATAATTCATTTATACCTGTTTTTCAATTTACTATTCAGATAGAGTTGCTATTCAGTTTATGAATGTACAGCTGTATTGTGAGGATACACATGACATATCCACACAACATTATATAGGAAGGAAATTGCTAGGAATACATTATTCATATTTTGGCAGTTTTCTTCCTTATGGGTTAAGTATAAATCTTTCCATCAGTCAATTTCTTAGGGTACGGTAGATATGTTCCACTAATGAGAGTTTTGAAACACATGCTAGGAGCTTGTGGGACAGATTTAGTGCCCAGGGTTATACTACATCAGCTTTAAGGAAAGCATACTATGATGCTAAGTATGTCGATCATGAAGCATTACTGCAGTATACTGGCACACGTATTCAAGATAGACTAGTGGCAGTTTTTTTGTATATCACCCACATATCTTTAGTAGTTTCTTTGACATACAAATTTTGGAATGTTTTGCAGATTCATCAGTGTTTTCAAGAACTGCCCATTATTGCTTACCGGAGGGGGCATACCATAGGTGAAATCTTACCATATAAAAGATTGGATTGGATTACTGAGAATGTTGCCATTAGAGGACATGAAATGTGTGGGGAATGATATGGAAATCAGAACGATGAGTGAGATGATTAAATTTGCAGGTGATGCAAAACTATTCAAGGTTGTTAAAACACATGCGGACTGTGAAATATTGCAGGAAGACCTTAGGAAATTGGAAGACTGGGCATCCATATGGCAGACGAATTAATGTGGACAAATGCAAGGTGATGCACATTGGAAAGAATAATCCGAATCATAGTTGTCCGATACTAGGGTCCATCTTGGAGGTCAGCACTTAAGAAAAAGATCTAGGCATTGTAGATAATATGCTGAAATCTTCTGTTCAGTGTGCGGCGGTGGCCAAAAAAGCAAACAGGATGCTAGGAATTATTAAGGGAGAGTGAATAAGACCAAAAATACTATAATGCTTTTATATTGCTCCATGGTGCATCCGCACCTTGAGTGTTGCATTCAGTTCTGGTTGACATATCTCAAAAAAGATATAATGGAATTTGAAAAGGTTCAAAGAAGAGTGACCAAAATGATAAAGGGGATGGAACTCCTCTTATATGAAGAAAGGTTATAGAGGTTAGAGCTCTTCAGCTTGGAAAAGAGACGGATGAGTGGAGATATCATAGAGGTCTACAAAATCCTGAGTGGTGTAGAAAGAGTAGAAGTAAATTGATTTTTTACTCATTCCAAAAGTACAAAGACTAGTTGACACTCAAGGAAGTTACATGGAAATACTTTTAAAACAAATAGGAGGAAATATTTTTTCACTCAACAAATAATTAAGCTCTGGAAATGTTTGCTGGAGGATGTGGTAACAGTAGTTAGTGTATCTGGGTTTAAAAAAGGTTTGGACAAGTTCCTGGAGGAAAAGTTATTGAGACAGACATGGGAAGCAACTGCTTGCCCTGGGATTTGTAGTATGGACTGTTGCGATGATTTGGGTTTCGGCCAGGTACTTGTGACCTGGCTTGGCCACTGTTTGGAAAACAGGATACTGGGCTAGATGGACCATTGGTCTGACCCAGTATGACTACTCTTATGTTCTTATGTGCTGTGGCACCTGCGGGGCTTAATCTTGAAATTGATTGGTTTTCTTTAATTTGAGTTGCTCATTGTGTCATTTCTGGTGTTTTGGGCCAGTTCATAAGTCATTATATGGGTGGTGCTAAAAATTTGAGTGTATCTTGAAAGATGATCCAGATGCTAGAAGATAACAACATTGATATAGGTATGGGGTTAGAATATTTATATTTATATTATTTAGACATTGTTAAATGTATTAATTGTCTCTTTTATATTTGGTAGGACCAGGCCCGGATGCAGCCTTGAGAAACATGTCATGTTGGCGTAGGTCTGAGAAACTTATGCTATTTATTAAGTTGTTGGAAGATAAGTACTTCATTCAATTTTAAAGTGATTTTAATAATAAAGATGTTTTGTAATTCAAAAACTTAAAATTAATAGAGTGGACTATGAAATATTTAGACACCGATGATGAAACTACTGAGTTGTTGGGCAGTGCTCCTAGCATGAAATGAGTCACTGCCAAGATCTCTTTTTCACAGGATATAGCATTTGTACCCTTTTGTGACAAAACAGTGGAGCCCTTTTACTAAGCCGCGTAAGCATCTACACGCGTCCAACCTGTTGGATTATTTGTAGTAAATAATTAGCAGATTTTAGTACACACAGCTTCAGCTTTAGAAATGTTAATTTCTTTCTTCATCTCTCTCTCATTCACCCCTGAATAATTCACTGCTGAGTCACTTTAAAGTTGAAGTAACAAAACATCTGTTTACTCACAGTTTGTAGTTAGATTATAATCAGACAGGCTTATATATACATATTACTATACATTTGTATTATCAGCTCCTTCCATGTGCTTAGATGGTAATGGATGCTCACACCACCATAGATCCTCTCAGGTTAGGAGAGATCATGAGCTCCATGTGCTCCATGTGCTGCATGTGCTGTGTCTGCTGCATCTAACCCCCACAGGAAGTTGCATAGCAGTGTGACCTCTCTAAGTAATTCACATCAGAGGTCACAGAGTAATCACAGAGAAATAATAGGTGACAGGCAATGCATGTAAAATACAATTACATTCCAACAAACCCCTTCTCATGCATAACTGTCATGCAATTATTTATTCATACAAAGTCCAAGCTTTATACGCAGATTCACAAAATGTTCTCTGGGTAACGGTTTGGTCATGATGTCAGCTGTCATCTCACTGGTGTGACAATAGTGTAGACTGATGACCCCTTCTTTCGCCAACTCTCGCACGTTGTGGTATTTCGTTGCGATGTGCTTGGTGCGTGACTGAACCTTGTCATTTTGTGACAGTCGGATGCAGCTCTGATTATCTTCCATTATCTGGATTGGTCTCTTTTCAGCTATTCCAAAATCCAGCATAAGTTTTTCAATCCATATCAGTTCTCTGCACGCTTCCGATACGGCCACATATTCAGCTTCTGTAGAAGACAAACTCACAATACTTTGTTTATGACTGGCCCATGAAATTTGTACATTTCCATACATAAACACATATCCACTTGTGGATTTATAATCAGAATGATCCCCTGCCCAATCTGAATCACAGTAACATATTAGTTTTGGATTACTATTGGCTGAAATCTTTAATTTACAATCAATGGTACCCTTTAAATACCTTACCATCCTTTTAACTGCAGTCCAATCTGATTTGGTAGGTGAGCTGACCCTTCTGCTCAAAATTCCTACTGCATTTGCTATATCAGCCCTGTATGTGGTAGCTAGATATAAAAGCTTACCTATGGCTGATCTATATTGGATGTTATCTGGTAAAGGTTCTCTTACTGTTTCATCCTTCAGAAAATCAGTGATCATGGGAGTGCTTACAACTTGGGCATCTTGCATACCTAAACTTTCAATAAGCTCATTTATTTTCTGCTTCTGGCTTAGAAGATAAGAACCATCATTTTGTTTCTCAATTTCTATACCAAGATAGTATGACACATTACCAAGTTCTTTTATCTCAACATTGAGATTTAAACACTTTACAATGTCCTTGTACTCTTGCTCACTTTTGCTTGCAATGAGCAGATCATCAACAAAAGCTAAAATGTATGCATATTGTCCATTTGTGCACCTAGTGTACAAGCATTTATCTGCTTCACCTTGCTTAAATCCTAAATTTGTCAATATTTCATGCAATTTTTCATTCCAACATTTTGCACTTTGCTTTAATCCATAAAGACCTTTGTTTAATTTACACACTAGCTGTCTTTGTTTTGTATTTATGAAACCTGTTGGCTGTTCCATGTACAAGTCTTCAGTTATATCTCCGTGAAGAAACGCTGTTTTCACATCAATGTGGTTGACTTGCATGCCTTTTGAGACTGCAATGCTCAGAAGTGTTCTGATTGTCGTGTGTTTCACTACAGGTGCAAACACTTCATCAAAATCTTCTCCATATTTTTGAAGATATCCCTTTGCCACTAATCTGGCTTTATACCTTTCCACTTTTCCTTGTGCATTCCTTTTTAACTTGAATACCCATTTGCATCCTATAGCTTTCTTGCCAGGAGGTAATTTTGTAAGAATCCAAGTATTATTTTTATCCAATGCATCAATTTCTTCTTGTGCAGCTTTACGCCATTCAGCAGCTTCTTCTGCTGGCATTTTCTCAATCTCATCCCATGTTAAGGGCTCTTGAGCTTCTGCTGACTTTGTTAGGTAAGACAGTCTTGGGGGTGGAACACCTTTGTTTTCCCTGGATGAGCGTCTGACAACAGGTTGGTCTGACCTTTCCGCATCCTCTAAATCTGAGAGTTCTTCTCCAATTGATTCCCCTTCTCCAACTGTACTGTCTTCTTCAATGATCCTTTCTGTGTCTGCTTCCTCTGCCTGTTCCTCGTTAGATACAGGTGAGTTGCTTTCAGACATCTGCCTTGGTATGGCATTTATATACACTGGCATGTCTATTATGGTTCTAGTTTCATATTCTGGATGATAAGGCTCATCTGGGATAATCCAGCCTTTATCAACCCTCTTGTTTTCATCAAAATATGTAACATGTCTTATGCCAACAATGCCAGTTTTCAGATTCAAAATTCTATATCCTTTGTGTCCTGGAGCATAGCCAACTAAAATGCCCCTTTCTGTTGTGGAATCCAGCTTATGCCTTCTTTGCTTTGGTACATGAGCATATGCTGTACTTCCAAATGTTCTTATGTGTGACAGGTTTGGCTTCCTACCATGCCATGTCTCATGTGGTGTGCGCTCAGCGCCTTTAGTTGGCATTCTGTTTTGTAGGTACACTGCTGTGAGAATGGCTTCTCCCCATAGTCTTTTAGGGAGATTGCTATCTGACAGCATACATCTGGTCATTTCCACAAGTGACCTAAATTTTCTCTCTGCAACAGAATTTTGCTCTGGTGTATAAGCTACTGTTGTGATATGCTGAATGCCTTCTTGTTCTAGAAATGTGCGCATGCTTTGTGAAGTGAACTCACCACCATTGTCGGTCTGAAGAACCTTTGGTTTTCTTTCAAATTTATTGCTCACCATGGCTACGTATTTCTTCAGCATGTCTGTGACTTGACTTTTTTCTTTCAGCAAATAGGCCACACAATATCTAGAGAAATCATCCAAGAATATTAGCACAAATCTGTTATTTCCCAATGATGGGATATTAAACGGTCCACATAAGTCACTGTGTATTAAGTCCAGCACTTTATTACTCCTATTTCCTGTGTATGCAGGAAATGAGGGTCTCACACCTTTTTGAGTAACACAGTCTATGCATTTCTCCATTTTACCAGCATCTGCACTTATCTGAATGCCAGTGGCCAGTTGCTTACTGTAAAGATCCTGGATCACCTTAGAATCACGATGTCCCAGGCGGCGGTGCCAGATTTCCAGACTACATTTACCATCATTCTTCCTTACTTGTGCCATATGTGAGGCTTCACCTGAAATGTTCAGCTTATAAACATCATTATGCATAAAAGCTTCAGCATACACTTCATCATTTTTAGAGATTGTGCACTTACTGTTTTCAAAATGAATCGCAAATCCCTTCTTATCTAATGTAGATACACTAAGCATATTGCAAACTGCTTGGGGAATATACAAGACATCACTTACAGGAATTTCTTTAACTTCATTAGACACTTTGCATTTTAAGAATCCAATACCTTTTGCTTGGATCTTAGCAGTCCCTGCGTTTGCAGTTTTAAGAATACCTTCCTCTGGACACATTTCCTGAAAGAAATCTTTAGAATTGGTTAAATGGCATGTACTCCCTGAATCCAAAATCCAAGTACTTTCATTTGAATTATTATTTACCATAGTCAAAGATTTTTCTGCCATTAGAAAGCCCTTGTGTTTATCTTTGTCCTTCATACATTTCCTGGTTTGAAAATTCTTTAGTTCCATTGGCTTAGGTGAGCTAGAGGGAGTGTTTTGTGTTTCCTTACACCATTTAGATACATGTCCCTCCTTTCCACATGAGTAGCAAATCAGCTTGCCCTTGGGTGGAGTTTTCCCATAGCTCCGCCTTCCTCTGTTCTTTGCCAAGAATTTGTTTCATTTCTCTCTGACTGACTTTGAGAACACATCTCCTCAGAATCATTTATTATGCATTCCTGCCTTAGTTTTGATGTTGCCTGTTCAAAAGATTGCCCTTCAATGGCCTCATTTACAGACCTAAAAACATCAAACTTCTTTGATAGTGAGGTAAAAAGAAATGCTCTTTTCAATGCATCACACATGGGAATTCCAGAAAGTTCTAGCTTTTGAAATGAAGACATAAGATGCATAATGTGATCATTACATTTACTTTTATCCCTTAATTTGGTTTCATTCAACTCTGCCAGCCAAATTGGTTGCTGCTTTGCATATGTAGTTGCATACATAGTTCTCAGTTTATATAAAATGTCCTTTGGTGTATCTTTTCCCTCCACTAATATGGCTTGTTTCTCTGAGAGAGCTTCCAAAAGCATGCACTTCACATAATAGTTTGCATTGTCCCATTCAGCCATATTTTCAGCTGTTCTGTCTTGGTCTAAGCATATATTCAATCCTTTTGCTCGAAGGAGACATATGAATCTTAGTTCCCACTGCTGATAATTAAACTCAGTTAATTTAGGCACCTTGAGAGAATAGAACAATGGTGAATTTCTTCCCTCAGCCATTTTCTTAGCCTTCTGTCTGCTGTGTGGGGGGAGAGAGAGACAGACTGAATCTTTCCTTTAAAACTTAAGAGAAAAATGTGGCCTTTTTTTCTGCCTGGTAATATTTCTCTTCTTTTTCAATTCCTGGACCCTGGGCCCATAACCCTTTTGTTGGATTATTTGTAGTAAATAATTAGCAGATTTTAGTACACACAGCTTCAGCTTTAGAAATGTTAATTTCTTTCTTCATCTCTCTCTCATTCACCCCTGAATAATTCACTGCTGAGTCACTTTAAAGTTGAAGTAACAAAACATCTGTTTACTCACAGTTTGTAGTTAGATTATAATCAGACAGGCTTATATATACATATTACTATACATTTGTATTATCAGCTCCTTCCATGTGCTTAGATGGTAATGGATGCTCACACCACCATAGATCCTCTCAGGTTAGGAGAGATCATGAGCTCCATGTGCTCCATGTGCTGCATGTGCTGTGTCTGCTGCATCTAACCCCCACAGGAAGTTGCATAGCAGTGTGACCTCTCTAAGTAATTCACATCAGAGGTCACAGAGTAATCACAGAGAAATAATAGGTGACAGGCAATGCATGTAAAATACAATTACATTCCAACACAACCTGCACAAAATGGAATTACTGCCCAACTACCGCGTGGCTCTTGTGGCAATTTCATTTTTGGTTTGCGTCTGATAAGCGTGCCTGTTTTTGGGTGCGTGTAATGGACATGCGGCGCACATAGTTCAATACCACCCGGTTACCGCGTGAGTCTTTACTGCTAGGTCAATGGCTGGCGGAAAGGTCTCAGACCCAAAATGAACACAAAGCAATTTTCAATTTGCCGCACATCTATTTTCAGCAAAAATTTTAAAAATGCCTTTTTAATAGGCGCACTAAAAAATGGATTGGTGCGCACCCAAAGGACCCACAAAGGTAGGACCAGGGGGGCCTACAGGAATAGGGAGTGGGGGGTCTGGAACATACAGCTGCTTTAGATTTTCTTCAGGGGGGTAGGTGGGATGGGGATCTTAAGGGGGTATGCTAGGTTTCAGGGAGAGGTGAGAGGGAGATCAGAAGGGAGGTTGGGAGTGGCCAGAATTTTTTCTGTGAGGCCTAGCTGATATTCAGTCAGAACCAGCTGAATATTGGCTGGGACCCATATAATACCCCGTGCTAGCACATTATTAATTAGCCTTGAATATTCAGTGCTGGTGCCCAGATATGTTCTAGCATTGGATATCTGGGGCTAATTCTGTCCATGACAGTCACTGTTTTAAAAAAGGCTGACCAAAAAGCCCAAGCTGAGATTGGATAAACTGTGCAGGACGTGGAAGAGAGCAGGACTGGGTCTTCCTAATCTCTACCTATATAATCAGGCTTGAATTTTATGCCACGTAATGAGACTGGCTATTAGAGGAGGATGTTTTTATGCCTTTGACTTTTGAAAAAGCTTGGGTGGCATCACTCCACCTTCATTATATTCTGCATGCCAGCCCTTCCGCGATTCCCCCTCCCCTGAGAAATAGTGTCTTGGTAAGATCTATGCAAGGAGGTCAGGAGAAAATTGCTTGGCCTATGGGGACATAACCCGATAATTAGTGATCTCTTGTCCATTGAGAAGAATCACTTTTTTTCTTCAAGGTTTGGAGGGAGGGGTATTTCAGACTTGTGCTACAGACGGCTGTGGTTTCCTATATCGGTTTATGAGGGAAGATGGTTCTATGAAGCCCTTGGAGGAATTGATTAGAAGTACAAGCAACGGAGGGATGACTTTTTGCTTATAACCAACTGGTCCATTATATATCATCTTTGTGACATTCAGGTCTTGAGGTCGGAGCAGCTAAAGGATTGATGGAGTTCTTTAGGAAAGATTACCCCCAACAGATGTCTCTTTCTGGACTCCATAGGGCCCTTCAGGAGCTCCTTCCTTTGAATGATTACTCTGAGTTCATACAGAAGTAGGCTGGGGAGTTGGGGATTCAACTCACTTTCGAGTGTTAACCAAAGCATAATTCTCCCCGGTACAAGCCCATTGGGCGGTTATATTACCTTCTCCTCTATGTTTGAGTGTGCAGCCCCAGAGGGTTCCATATCTCATGCTTTTTGGAGTTGCCTGAATATCCAGTTTTTCTGGACCCGAATGGTGAACTACCTGGAGAATTTACTGGGGAGATGAATTTGGCCCTCCCTCTTGGGTTTTTTCATTTGGGAGTCCCTTGGCCTGTGGCCCATTGAAAAAAGGTCAACAGCTTTTTTAGCCAAAACAGGCCTTGTCGGTAAAAAATTCATTTTTCATTGTTGAACTGGGACTTCCTCTCCTGACATACTGGCAATGGAGAAACACACTCTATACATAAGAACATAAGTATTGCCATATTGGGACAGACCGAAGGTCCATCAAGCACAGCATCCTGATTCCAACAGTGGCCAATCCAGGTTACAAGTACCTGGGAAGATCCCAAAACAATTTATACTGCTTATCCTAAAAATAAGCAGTGGATTTTCCCCAAGTCCATCTTAATAATGGGTGATAGGCTTTTCTTTTAGGAAGCTAGCTAACCCTTTTTTAAACCCTGCTAAACTAACTGCTTTTACTATATTCTCTAGCAAAGAATTCTAGAGTTTAATTACACGTTGAGTGAAGAAATACTTCCTCCAATTTGTTTTAAATTTACTACTTTGTAGCTTCATTGTGTGCCCCCTAGTCCTAGTATTTTTGGAAAGAATAAACCAGTAATTCAAGTCTACCTGTTCCACTCCACTTATTATTTTATAGACCTCTATCATATCTCCTCTCGGCTGTCTTCAAGCTGAAGAGCCCTAGCTGCTTTAGCCTTTTCTCATAGGGAAGATGTCCCTTCTCTTTACCTTTTCTAATTCCACTATATCTTTTTAGAGATACAGTGACCATTGGAGGCTTGGGACACTGTACATTCATTTAAATTATGGAAATTGTTTTGGGCAACTTGGAAGGTTTATATACAATCCCTTGGCTGGAGTGAGAAATGGAATTGTTAACCAGCTCAACTTATAACTTTTACTTTCTTTCCTCAGCACTTATTTGTTTTTTGTTTTTTTTAGGGATGAAATAGGGGGTGACTGGGGGTAATAGGGAGAGGAAGAGGATCTATAAAGGAAGGTTTGAGGAGTATTTGTGGGGATTTAGCGGAATCTGGAATAGCTTGATGATGGTGAAAATGTTCATATAGTAGAAAGAACGGCTGAGGTGTGTTCACATATTGTGCTATGATAATTGCTGTTGAACTGTTATGTTTCTTCATTAATAAATTCAATTTCAATTAAAAACAAGAAAAAAAATGCTGACCACTGCAGGCTAAATATCGACTGGAAAGTGTTTTCAAGCCCTTCGACCCCCAAAAATTACCTCAGAAATAAAATCAAAGTGAGGAAAACAAAGAGTTAATCTTAATGGTACTTTTTCATTTTTTCTTTTACTTCTTACAGATAGCCCACAAATTAACACTGCTGAAAGTGCTACCATGTCCTCCAGTATCTTTGCTTTCCCCTGGTCCCTTAATTCAGTCTCTGGATATCTTCCAATTTTTACCCAGAATACTGTATTTTTTTTGCACTGCTGTGCTTCTTTTAAAGTTCAGGCATAAATATCCTCTTAAAGTGCTAGAAGGTGTTGATGCTGCTATTAGCACTGCATTATCTTCCAATTACTGACAAAGGCTGGGACCTCCACCTCCTGTTTAATTTCACAAAATAGCAGTTGTCTGAAGGATAAATACAAACACATTATAGGAAGCAAAATCCTTTGAAACACATAAGCATGTGCCCCACAGCTCTTGAAAAAGACCTCTTAGGAAAGCCATAACTAGATTTCTTGTATCCAATTTGATAAAACAGTTTGATATTTTGTTTTGAATTACAAACTTATTATAAATTTCCATCAGCTCCCCATGGTCAGCATAAAATTCAATTGCCAATGGTTGTTGTGAACTGGATTTTGAGCCTTGTGATTATCCCAGTTGGATTTAAAAATAATAAACAATAAACAATATAAAAATAACAATTACAAGAATAGAGAGTGATTGTATTAAGGTAATATTTACCAGTAAGCTTACCTTTAATTGCAGGATGCTTTTCACACTGCAAATACCCTTTTAACCAGAAGCTCTAATTACATACATACATATTTTTTTGCACCCCTCTTTTAGCAATGGTATCCTACGTGGCTTCTGATTACAATGCCTGCATTCTTATGTCGACATTTGAATGCATCACTAAAAGAAAGAAAGAAATAGCACAAAAATATGGACCAAGAGAAATCATTGTTGTTCTGTTTCTATGTAATGTTGGTAATGTTCCCAGTGATGTAGAAATATAAATAAAGCATTGTACACCCACAGGCTTTTTAAATTTTGGAAGAAAAAAAAAAGGGAAATAGTGGGAGAGGATCTAAAAAAAAAATCAGTGCTGACTAAGCGTATTCTATAACCAGCACCTAGATTTAAGCACGATATATAGAATATGTTTAGTTGATATATCAGCGCCTAAAACTACGCGCATCCATTTATACCAATGAAAACCTGACTTAATCCCTGTGAGTAGATTTAGTTGCAGTGGAAATATTCTATAACTATGCACATAAATTTCAGAATATCCATGAAACACCCATTTCTCCACTACTACTACTACTAATAGCATTTATATAGCGCTACCAGATGCACGCAGCGCTGAACACTTGACATAGAGAGACAGTCCTTGCTCAAAGAGCTTACAATCTAGGTAAAACAGACAGACAAGACATTACAGGCAAGGGAATTACAGAGTAGAGAGGAACAGGGAGGAAGAGAGCAAATGAGTAGCGTTTAGGAGCCAAAGGCAGTAGTGAAAAGGTGAGCTTTCAGCATAGACTTAAAAACAGGTAAAGAAGGAGCTAGACGTATGGGTTCGGGAAGACAGTTCCAGGCATAAGGTGCTTACCTGCGCACATTACAAATTAGGTGCACTGCATTATAGAATATGCTTAGCAAGTTGTGTGCATAAATTCTAATTAGTGCCAATTAGTGTTAATTATTGCATGTTAAGTGCTGATATCAGTGCTGATAAGTTGTTAAGCCAATTAAGATGTGCACAGTATTATAGATTCCACTTGGATTTTGGCACGGATCTCTAGGCACACTATATAGAATCTGGGTATTCAGAATTTATTTTTTAAACAGCTTATTTTTATTCAAATCTTTGCAATAAAAAAAATTGCATTACCAAGCAGGAACATTGGTGAAGGAATTTAATACAAATACACCCCAAGCAAAATAGAATGTTATGAAAATAATAATAATAATAATAGACCTCAAATTTGGAAGGTCCATATCTAAATTATTAAACAACTACAAACTATAAAGGGAAAAAAAGAGATAAGAATTCACTAATGATTATAAATTGTAGTAGTTAATTTACACCATCCCTAGAATCAGGCTATATTAATTGACTCAGGGCTTAATGTAGAGATAACTGGCATGATGAATATAAGAGTGTCATAATCATTATTAAAGGGCAAATTTATTAAGCCCATTCATGTTTTGCAGTTAGCATAGGTTAACTGCAAAAGTTAGCCTGTGCAACTGTTGGGGGCATTCCCACCACTGATGCCACTAACAAGGGACAGAGGTCTCTACTCTCTTTTATCTCGCTGCACCTCACGCCTAGAATAGACTTCCAGAGCCTGTACGTCTAGCCCTGTCTTTGGCTGTTTTCAAGTCCAGGCTAAGAGCCCACCTCTTTGACACTCCAGGGACCTGTATACTGCTGCGATGGACCTGAGTATGACATTTGAGGCTGGCATAGAGAATGACAAAAAAAGTTTATAAAGTTGTATTTTTGAGGGTGGGAGGGGGTTAGTGACCACTGGGGGGAGTCAGGGGAGGTGATCTCCGATTCCCTCCGGTGGTCATCTGGTCAGTTGGGACACTTTTTTGGGACTTGGACCTTTAAAAAAAGGGTCCAAATAAAGCGGACCAAATTCTCGTGACCTGAAAAAAAAGGGACCAAATTCTCGTCAAGGCCGGCTTTCTTTTTTTTTTATCAGGCAAAGCCGGCCATCTCAACGCGCGCCCCCGTCCCCATCCCGCCTTCGCTACAATGCCGACATGCCCCTTTGAACTTTCGCCAGCCCCGCAACGGAAAGCAGTTGGAGCTGGCCAAAATTGGCTTTTGATTATACTGATTTGGCCAGATTCAGGAGATCGCTGGCCATTTCCCGATTTGTCGAAAGATGGCCGGCGATCTCTTTTGAAAATAAGCTAGAATAGGACCATAGGATGTTAGTACCTTCTCTTTTGAAGGCATATTGGGTGGGTACATTGGAACAGGGCTTTCTTCTGGCAGGCACCATCCCTTTGGAATAACTTGCCAAAATAAATCCCAGCTGAACCTATTTTAAGTTGGCTTTTGATCAGTAACCTGGAGTGTTGGAATTCTTGCTAGTTTTATATAACTGAATTAAATTATTTTAATGTTAAACAGTGTGTTAGTATTATGTAGCATCAGATTGAATGATTCTCTGATGAGTGTGGGTTAGGTCTTTTCTTTCAATGATACAGTTCTGTTCTGTCTTTTAATTTTATTTAGAATAAGCTTTGTTAACTGCTCTGATCTGGAAAGGTGAGTGGTATATCAAGTTTTGAATAAAGATAAAGATAAAAGGAAGTGACTGAAGTAGTTGAACTATTACACCAAAGAACGACAAAGGATCAATTACTAAGATAAGATTTAAACCATGAGAGAACTGTCAGATATACAGTAACACAATAAATGACAGCAGATATCCTCATGGTCCATCCAGTCTTCCCAACAAAGTGGCCAGAGTCACGCCTGCTACCCATGCTTAAACACTAGCTGTCAGATCGTCACCATGCCAACCATATAGGCAGCCAAACATGATGAAGTTATGGATATAACCATATATCATTCCCAAGTATTGCTGACAGTATTCAACTTACCATTTAAGATGTCTTCACCTTCCCTCTGAGCTGCACAACACCCTCACTCATAGCACATGACAATAAGATGATCTACAACACTGTAGTTGCTGAACTTTCACCTGTCTTTTGCAATTTGTGGGTCACAGACTGAATAAGTCTGTCAAGCATCAGCCATAGTTCCCCCATGCTGGATTTGATGAATATTCTTTCCGTCTTTTGCCATTTGTAAACACGTGGAAGGGCATAATTAAATGGGGCACCCAAGTTTTCATGAGGGCGTCCTCGCAGGACGACCCCGCGAAGGGGCGGGGAAACCCGTATTATTGAAACAAGATGGGCGTCCATCTTTCGTTTCGATAATATGGTTGGGGACGCCCAAAACTCAACATTTAGGTCGACCTTAGAGATGGTCGACCTAAATGTTGAGATGGTCGCCCCCGGTTTTCGGCCATAATGGAAACCGAGGACGCCCATCTCAAAAACGACCAAATCCAAGCCCTTTGGTCATGGGAGGAGCCAGGATTCATAGTGCACTGGTACCCCTCACATGCCAGGACACCAACCGGGCACCCTAGGGGGCACTGCAGTGGACTTCAGAAATTGCTCCCAGGTGCATAGCTCCCTTACCTTGGGTGCTGAGCCCCCTAACCCCCCCCCCCCAAACCCACTCCTCACAACTGTACACCACTACCATAGCCCTAAGGGGTGAAGGGGGGCACCTACATGTGGGTACAGTGGGTTTCGGGTGGGTTTTGGAGGGCTCACATTTACCACCACAAGTGTAACAGGTAGGGGGGGATGGGCCTGGGTCCGCCTGCCTGAAGTGCACTGCACCCACTAAAACTGTTCCAGGGACCTGCATATTGCTGTCATGGAGCTGGGTATGACATTTGAGGCTGCAAAAAAAAAATTTTTTTTTTTTTTTTTAGGATGGGAAGGGGGTTGGTGACCACTGGAGGAGTAAGGGGAGGTCATCCCTGATTCCCTCCGGTGGTCATCTGGTCAGTTCGGGCACCTTTTCACGGCTTGGTTGCAAGAAAAAATGGACCAAGTAATGTCGATCAAGTGCTCGTCAGGGACACCCTTCTTTTTTCCATTATCGGCCGAGTACACTCATCTCTTAATCACACCCCAGTCCCGCCTTCATGCCAACATGCCCCCGTGAACTTTGGTCGTCCCCGCGATGGGAAGCAGTTGAGGACGCCCATAATCGGCTTTTGATTATGCTGATTTGGGCGACCCTGAGAGAAGGACGCCCATCTCCCAATTTGTGTAGAAAGATGGGCGCCCTTCTCTTTCGAAAATAAGCCTTATAGATTTTTATATTATCTAATTCTACTTCTTACCCATTCTTGAGTTAAACATTTTGTTATGGTTTGTACCATTATTGATCTGTATTCTTCAAGTGATATATCCACCATAGATACTGAAGGAGTTATTTAGTATTAGTGCTTTGTCTCCATCTCTAATAATTATGTTTCCCATTTCACCTTAAAGATGAGAAATAGCATCTATTTATTATTAATATTTTTGAGTGGCTGAAAATCCATGTAAATTAATAAGGTGTCTTATGCATTCAAGTCCTTATTTTTTATGCAAAGAAGTCCTAACTAAGATTTGGACAATTTACTCCAGTATATATTGTAAAGCTAAAACAACCATATCAAAGAGGCAGGAGTCTTTTTCTTCTCTATAATACTTATCTCAGCCCTGGCAATTGAAACTCAAGTCACTGCAAATAGAAAAAAATGATTATCATCAAAATTGCAACTCATGTCATGCTTTAGTCAATTTTTTGACATGGATACAAGGCTAATGGTTCAAGACTGAAGGACAAAGGTATTAAAAAAAAAGAGAAAGAACACAAATATAGAAATCTTGCAGATTGTTTCCACAGCCCTTTATCATATTAGAGAGGAGAAAGACTATCTTCTTATAATGAAGAAAAGAAGGAATATTTGAACTTTCCCCAGGGACAGACATAAAAGTCATGGTATATGAAACATGTTTGTGATATTAATGCAAGTAAGTGAGTTTGCATTATTCTTTCTGCTACCCTTTTTTAATGCTAAGGCTTGCCTTTTTATAATTAAAAACAGAACTGTTTCTACTGACCAAGAAGTTCTTTGAAACAATGAAAACATCTATCAATACTGATTTTCAACACTATCATGTTCTATATGTAGCATATGAAACAAAATCTATATGCACTAGTATTCTAGCATACATTTCTCTATTTATACATACATAGATTGAAACATAGCCCAGGAAATAAATATTTTATCTAGAGAGTTTGCAAGTGCTGAGATCAATTTCATCAGAATTTGACACAGCTTAGTATAGCATAGTCCCTATGCACATTAATATCTGTATTGATCCAAAAGCTATTTTGGTGCAGGACTCCTTGCCCAGCTGTTTTAATTGTTTACCTCTTTGCTGGGGAGAAACATGGGCAACTGCTCTGGTTAAATATGCTCAGCACTGGAAAAACCCCTCAGGAGGCATTCTGTCACACAGGACCTTTTCTTCACTGACAGCCTGCCCTGCCGATGCTTTCTGGATGAGAAATGATAGCATTTTGGGCTCTTTAAGGTGTGATTGATAGGTGCTGTCAGTGCCTACCTGTCAACCTAGTGCACTGACAAGAACATGCTTTTCTCCTGGGATGCAGACTTGAATAATACAGCCTCCTCTGTGCATCCTTTTCAGCCAGGGGGAGTAGACAGTATCCTGCCTTCAAGTGCTAATTTTGAGAGGGTTTGTTGTATATTTTTTAAAGTTAATGGGTCCGTTGATACAACGTAGTAAAAATGTTTTTAAAATTCCTGCTCACTTTCCATTCTTTCTGAACAGCAACTTTATTAAGAAGATACAGAGAAAACAAAATTCCATCTTTATAATTCACCCTGAAGTCAATATTACAAAATAACATGTGGGGGAAACACATTGAACATAAATCATGTAGATCTTTTTTCCCCTCTGCATGTGCATCTATCTATCTATCTATCTATCTATCTATCTATAATATACCTGGAACATTCACACTGGCTTCCATGTTGGCAGGAAGAAATCATTGTATGTAAACTACTGTGTTGTAGAATATTGATACCTGCATTATCCCAATTGCAAATACCTAGTTCAGGTAACATGCAAATCAAGCTTCCAGACTTAAAGATGCTCAGGAGATTGGCACACAGAATGCACCAGGTTCGCTCTGGACCCAAATTCACCTGACAGCGTTTTAGGTTTGAAACCTATTTGAACCTAAGAACAATTTGAGAAAAAGAAAATAAAAGCATTACATATTAAATGAAGAGCCAAATTCTTTCTGTAAATACTTAAGGGAAAAATTTATATGAAGAAATATTGATATACTTATCTGACATCTGGTCTGTTACATAAAATAACTGAGTTGTGTTCTCATTGTAGAAGTTGTTTTGAAAAAAAACATTGTTAAAGAGAAACTGGATTCAGTAATAGGCTTAAGATAGCTAGAATAGGGTTTCAAAGTGATTTAAAACTCATTTTAATTCTTTAAACTGTTTTAATCTTTAAAAAGTAATTTTACCTGATAAAAACCATTTTAATGAAACATTTTGTGCTGTAAACTACATCCTTTGCACTTTAAGTTCAGTGTTCAGATGTTGTAGGACATTCAAAACTCTGTGGATATTATCAGAAGCCAACATCCCTCCTATAAAAAAAAAAAAAACCTGCCTGATCTTTGTAAATAACCTCAGGAAAAATAGTATTTAGTCTAGATGCAAACACTTTTGCAAATATTTTTTTTTCATCTGTGTTAATGAGTGAAATAGGTCTGTAAGATCTGAGGGGTCCTTTTACTAAGGTGCGCTGAAAAATGGGCTGCAGTAGTGTAGGCACGTTTTGGGCGCGCACAGAAACATTTTTCAGCGCACCTGTAAAAAATGCATTTTTTAAAATTTTGACCAAAAATTGGCGTGCATCCATTTTGGGTCTGAGACCTTACTGCCAGCCAATTAACCTAGCAGTAAAGACTCACGCGGTAACCAGGCTGTAATGACCTACGCGCATCAAATGCCACTTGATGCACATCCGATATGTGTGTCTGAAAATAAAAATTATTTTTCAGATGCGTGTATCGGACACACTTCAAAAATGAAATTACCGCAAGAGCCACGCAGTAGCCGGGTGGTAACTCCAATTTGGCAAGTGTTGGGCACATGTAGATGCTCACGCAGCTTAGTAAAAGGGCCCCTGAGAGTAGTACATCCTTCCCAGGCTTGTGGAGTATCATGATCACCGCATAAAAGAATGTGTCTACCTGTTACTGTTCTCAAAATTTAGAGAGTCTTGTAACTCCTTAACTAATTCTCCATCAGAAACTTAGGGGTCCTTTTACAAAGGCATACTTAAATATGGCTTGCGGTACTGTAGGCGTGGGTTTTGGGTGCACGCCGATCCATTTATTAGCGCGCCTGTTAAAAAGGCCTTTTTTTGCAGAAAATGGACGTGCGGCAAAATGAAAATTGCTGCGCATCCATTTTGGGTCTGAGACCTTACAGTCAACCATTGACCTAGAGGTAAAGACTCACACAGTAACTGGGCGGTAATGACCTATGCACGCCAAATGCCACTTAGCACATGTCCATTATACGCATCCAAAAATAAAAATATTTTTCAAACGCACGTCAAAAATGAAATTACCGCAAGAGCCATGTGGTAGTCGGGTGATAACTCCATTTTGGCGCATGTTGGACGCACATAGACGCTTACGCGACTTAGTAAAAGGGTCCCTTAATTCTACTGTAGTTACTTTTTCCTTCGGATTGGAGTCAGACCATCCAAACAAGGTCAGTATCTTTTGTTCACTACCACCCTAAACAGAAATTGGGTATGAGGTATTTTGACAGGAGCAGACTACAGATGGGTAAAGTAAGACCCAGTCCCCTGTCTCAGCAGAGTGGGGCGACAATAAGAGAGGTGTAACCCTTTCCCAGAGCTTCCTATACATAATCATTTGGGCAGCAACATTCTGCACCCACTACAACCTTCACAAAACATATTGGCATTACAGCAATACAATCAGATAAATACCATTGCTTATACAACAGTACAAAAATGCTGTGCACCCATATAAGAGTGCAATTGACATACCAGTTTCAATTTTATCCAAGCTGCCCTAACGACATTTGCCACCTGAAATTCCAAATATAGGGGCCCTTTTACTAAGTCGCATGAGCGTCTATGGAGTTTCCGCATGGCTACCGCATGGCTCTTGAAGTAATTTCATTTTTGGCGCACATTCAAAAAATAATTTTTATTTTTGGCCACACATATCGGAAGTGCGCCAAGTGGCATTTGGCACGTGTAGGTCATTTCCGCCTGATTACTGAATGAGACTTTACTGTTAGGTCAGATACCGCATACAGTTCAAGCTTCTCCTTCTTACCTACAAATGCACTCAGTCTGCAGCCCCTCATTACCTCTCTACCCTCATTTCCCCTTACGTTCCCGCCCGTAACTTCCGCTCACAGGACAAATCCCTCCTCTCAGTACCCTTCTCCACCACCGCCAACTCCAGGCTCCGCTCATTCTGCCTCGCCTCACCCTATGCTTGGAATCAACTTCCTGAGCCCTTACGCCAAGCCCCCTCCCTACCCATCTTCAAATCCTTGCTCAAAGCCCACCTCTTCAATGTTGCTTTCGGCACCTAACCTTTATACCTTTCAGGAAATCTAGACTGCCCCTATTTGACTGACTGTACATTTGTCCTTTAGATTGTAAGCTCCTTTGAGCAGGGACTGTCCTTCTATGTTAAATTGTACAGCGCTGCGTAACCCTAGTAGCGCTTTAGAAATGTCAAGTAGTAGTAGTAGTAGGCCAAGGGCTGGTGGTAAGGTCTCAGACCCAAAATGGACACGCTCCAATTTTGATTTTTCCGCACGTCCATTTTTGGCAAAAAGTTTTTAAAAACCTTTTTTACAGGCACGCTGAAAAATGGATTGGCACGCGCCCAAAACCCAAGACTACACTACCGCAAGCCTGAGCCCTCCAGAGACAGAGAAATACCCAGTGTACCTGAATGTAACTCTCCTTGAGTTACCACTGAAAAAGGTGTGAGCAAAATCCAAATAAATAAATAAATAAAAGGACCCCTAAGGGCAGACGTTAGCAGCACCCTCAATGTCTTAATTCTATAACCACACATAAATTTCTGCTTTCCAGATTCAAACACAAATAAGTTTGCACCAACCAGACATCCATGGTCTTCATGCGGTCATTCACATTAATCTTCAACTCAGTCACTATAAATGTCTGTGGCAAAAAGAAACAAAAACTGAACATCACCCACATAGAAAAAAAGAACAAAACAAACAAACAAAACCACATATGACTGCTAACAAGGGATGGAAATAAAGGTTAAACAATGTAAGAGAAAACGGGGACCCATGTGGAATCCCATATAACTGCATCTCGGAAGGTTCCATCAGCACCAGAAACCTGTAAAGATTTATCCTGTAAAAATAATTTAAACCAAGCTAGTGGCACCCCTTTCCTACCTCTGGGGCACTTACCACTCCAGCAGCTAAGCATGATCTAGAGCAGGGGTTTTAATCCAGTCCTCAGGGCACAACCAGCCAGTCGGGGTTTTCAGGATATCGCCATTGAATTCAATGGGGATATTCTGAAAACCCCAACTGGTTGAGTGTGCACCGAGGACTGGGTTGAAAACCTCTGATCTACAGCATCAAAGACTGAAACGATATCTGACAAAATTAATAACCCTGAGCCCTTTCACTGTTCAGTTCTGCAATAGCTGTGCATGCAAAACATGTAGTTTTGCCTGTAAACTACAAACATATAACTTCAATCAAAATATTCTGTGGTCCTTGTTAATTAAATGTTCTTCATTTACTTTTGTAGCAATAATTGCAACAACATGCTATCAGTATGTCACCAGGTGGCCAGATCGGAACTGTCAGAGCAAACAACAGGCAGCTTTTTTGCTGATCCTTAGCTGCTTCCATTTACCTTCACATTTATATTTTTCTGATGTAGTCTAAATGAAAAAAAAGCATTGATAGCTACTAACTAAGCCTACTTGAAATATTTATGTCAACAAAAAGAACTTTTATTAGATCCTGTAGTCAAGTAGCTCTAACAATTCAGGTATATAGTGGCAGGATGACTTCATTGTTTCAGGTCCCTAGGGAGTGGCTATTCCTTCTCTGGTTTATTTATTTCTACCTCAAGGCATTCTGGGATTTATTACCTTCCTTCCACTACTCTAGGTTAAACAGAATTCCCAAAGCACAAAAATCTTTGAGAAAGAACTGATGGGATTTTGAACCTGAACCTATGTGAATAGCTTTATAAAGGTCTCTTTTGGAAAATTACAAATGTGTAGGCATACAATAAGCCAAATATGACCCAGTGGATATAATATTGGATTCAGCATGAGTAAATTAGGAACAGTATAGCTTTGCAAATCTGTCCGTCCTCACTGTTCCATTTGTTTAGGATGGAAATCCAGTCAAGGCAATTTATAGCCCTTTATCTTAATGATTTCATTGTAGGCATAATGAGTAAAAGGTGTGATATAACTTTGACCACTCCTATGAGATTTGCTTCTAAAATGCAGGATGAAGGCACAACACTATTATAAAATCAAACTGGTCAAGATCCAGCAACAATTATACCAGTAAGAACAGCTCCTAGCCAGATGAGTACCGTTTACTGGAGCAAATCACTGATATTCGGCAGAATTACCTGACTAATGGTGCCGAAAGCTGGGGTAGTCTGAGCAAAAACAAACCGTAATCCACAAAAGATAAAACTTTTGGTATGACAATATAGAAAAACACATTTCTATGAAAAGAAAGGGAAGAAAAAGCCTCAAAGTAGCTCAAAACATGCAGTTTTTAAAGAGCTAAGGCAGTCAAAAGGACTTCACTTCATCGTTGGCATAAACCTTCCCACATGAAAAGAGGCTGTGTGTTTTGAGCTACTTTGAGGCTTTTCTTTCCCTTTCTTTTTGTAGAAATGTGTTTTTCTATATGGTCATACCAAAAGTTTCATCTGTTGTGGATTACTGTTTGTTTTTGCTATATTGCATTTGTAATACCACACCCATTTTTTGCCACTGTAGTCTGAGCAAAGCCAAGGCAGAGGAGGAAGTTATCTAGATACAGCCAATATTCAACACCAGTACCTGGATAATTATACGAACAGACTAGGACAGCTCTTTTGTTGTCCTATGCTGAATATCGGCAGTACCTGGATAACTTCTGACAGTCACATTATATC
This sequence comes from Microcaecilia unicolor, assembly GCF_901765095.1. Taxonomy (NCBI): domain Eukaryota; kingdom Metazoa; phylum Chordata; class Amphibia; order Gymnophiona; family Siphonopidae; genus Microcaecilia; species Microcaecilia unicolor. Next base: position 539,025,065 of record NC_044031.1, read on the forward strand.
TAGACATTCAGCACCAGTATCTGGATATGACTTCGTTGCTGAAAATCTGGGTATAAATTTAAACGCCGACAGTGGAATTTAAATATCAGGAAAGACTGTTTTTGCTAGAGAAAAAGGATATTATATCAATACTAGGCACAACATTGCTTTAATAAGTTACTTGTTTACCGAATTCACATTAATAATTATCTCTAAATCATATTTAGCATCTAGAGTATAACATAATATAATATAGCCATATTGTGGGAAATTCTATAAATGGTGCTCAAAATTACGGTATTCTATAACGTGTGTTCTGGGATCAGCGCTCTTTATAGAATAGTGTGTAGCGTGGGATTCATGCTTAACTTTGGGCGCAAGGAGTTAAATCAACTCAAACAAGGTGTAAATCCCTGCACAAAAGTTAGGAACGGATCCCCTGAATTCTATAACACTGCAGGCATTTTAAGGGAATGCTCCAGGCCTGCCGAAGCCCCTCCCATGGCCACGTCCCTTTGCAGATCCACCCGGAAATACTTACATGCTACTCTATACGCATGCTACTCTGGAATACACTACCAAAACGCCTGAAATCCACGAATAATCATCTTGAATTCCAAAAAACTCACCTTTTCAAGAAGGCATACCCCATAGATTTGACATAAATACCGAATAATGTAATATGGCAATTTAATCAGGAAATGGACAGTACTCAACCCTGACACATGATCGCTCCCTAGCATTTTGATTGAGATGAACCACCCCAACCAATTTACTGATATTTCTTTACTGTATTTGTTCACACCGGAGTCTGTAACCACCTCTCTGGAACAATGTAAGCCATTTTGAACCTACTAATAAGTGGGAAAAGATGGGATACAAATGCAATAAATAAATAAATGGGGGCGTGTGTTTTTATGTAGATCTGCCATTTCTGCCCCATTTCTGTGTCTTGCAGCCGTTAGAATGCTTTTTTCATGCTGAAAATTCAGCACAGAAATAATACCTTACTTTCGGCACCATATATAGAATTTCCTCATTATGCCATTTTACTGTAAGCAGCAGGGCTTTTGCTTTGTGGATAGGAGACTTTTTCACATCGGTCCAGAGTAGTGCCTTTTTTTGAGTATTGTGAGGCACAGTTTGACAGCTTTTCTCTTTCCTACCCAAACAAGAGCAGTTCATGGATTGTTTCCACCATACCAGTTTATATAGCGGTTTTTATAACTTACACCAAAGCAACATTGACCTTTTTGTTTAGACGTCTTTAAGAGACTCCTGAGGCAGGCCAGTCGGCCAAAACATGGCTGTTTCGAGTCTTTTAAGTTTTACAATAAACTTTTCGACACTGAGGATTGTCAAGATATTTCCTTGAAACATCTTCACTGTTTCCTGTGTGCTTTTGAGTGTGCGAGGATTTTTGTGCACATCGATGGAAAATCTTATATACCGTTCTCTGCTAAAGTTCCCTGAAGTCACATGGGAATAGTAATTCCTTGTCATCTGTTCATGACTCTAAATACCAATTTTTCAATACTTCTTATAAGCATCTGAGAATGTCCCTTCTTTATTATTTTGTTCTAGCAGGTGAGAGTTCAATTTTTTTTTCATTTTACACATACTTTTACTAAAGAGTGACTTTAGCAAATCATGAGTAATTTTCAATGCTGAGAATCAATTTTCATTTCTACAATGGAACATGCTGATTTCACACATGGGCTTTTATAAAAGCTGCTTGAAATATCTTCTCCATGTAAGAATTCTCTGTAGAAGAATAAATGCAAAGGCAATAGTTTTCTCATCGGAGGACTTACAAAATTGTGCATTATGGAACTGTGGACCAGAAGGTATCTTGGGATCAAAACTACAACTTTCATTTGATGGATCACAAACTGTGGTAGAAACTGTTCATTGCCCAAGGGCACCCAAGTTCTATATTTCTCAGAAAAAGATAAAAATTATACAAGCTATAAAAGTAGAAACAGTTTCACTGCACCCACGAGACCCTGAAAACTGGACATTGTCCTATTTACTAGGTCTAGTAATGTCTGGGCACATATGTAAACCTTTGCTGTACAGTACTGATTCTGTCATCTTTGTAAGACGTTTTCCACGCTGGGCTAAACACCAGTGCAGCAGAAAATAAATTGACATATTTGTCTGTTGCTTAAGCCTCTGTAAAATAATATAAACATTATTTAGCTCTCCCTTAAAGGTGACCTCCACAATGTAGAAAAAGACATGGCAGACAACTTTGGTGAGGGGTGCACAGTAGACATTTTTCTGTTCCTCAAGGGATAACATCTGAAAAAAGCAGTTAGTGGAATTTGAACCTGTAGCCCTTGGTTTCCAGTCCACTGCACTAACTACTAAGCTACTCCTCTGTTCTGTAAAGATGTCTGTGTGGCCATTTTCATAAGAATACTGCCAGACAGACATTTCTGTGCCTTGTTTTCCCCTTTTATAATTCAAACATTTCAGTTTATAAAATGGTTGTTCAGGATGGATGTCTCCAGTGTAAGGACATCCATCTCACATATTTTCGAACAGGAAATCTGGACATCTTTATTGTTCGAACATTGCTGTGAGATGGACATTTTGTTTAGATGTTATGGACTCGTGAACAAACTCCTAGACACCAACCTGGTCACTACATCAAATACAGACATCCCATCTACAGATATACTTGCTAAGTATTTCAATGAAAAATTGTAAACCTACACAACACGCTACCTCAGAACAACACTGACATCAAAAACTTCCTTAATGAATTGGACCCAACCACGGGAGAATACCCGGCTGACCGAATCTGGTTAAACTTCGCCCTCCTTACCGTCGACACAGTTGCACAGGCGATCAGCAGGTTCTCCAACACTCACTGTAAACTAGATACCTGTCCCAACTACCTAATGAAATCCGCCCCCGACCGCTTCATAGCAGACCTCACATCCCACCTGAATTACATGCTTCAGCAAGGTCTCTTCCCTAAGGAAAATGGCAATATCCTACTCACTCCGATACCAAAAGACACCAAGAAGAAAACAAATGAAATCACTAACTACCGTCCAGTAGCATCCATCCCATTGTCAGTCAAACTGATGGAAAGCATGGTAGCCAAACAATTTACAGATTATATAAACAAACTCTCAATATTACACAATTCACAGTCAGGTTTCCACCCCCTCCACAGCACAGAAACAGTACTACTTACTCTCCTAGCCAAATTCAAGCAGGAAATAGCAATAGGGAAAAACATTCTCCTCCTCCAATTCGACATGTCTAGTGCATTTGACATGGTAAACCATAATATACTAATAAGATTACTAGATAAATTCGGGATTGGTAGAAACATACTAAGCTGGATTAAGGGTTTCCTAAACACAAGAACATATCAAGTAAAATCAAACTCAAACATAACATCACCGTGGAAAGCAGACTGTGGAGTACCACAAGGATCACCAATATCACCGATCCTCTTCAACCTAATAATGACACCACTAGCCAAGTCCATATCCAAACAAGGCCTTAACCCTTTCATCTATGCAGACGATGTCACAATATACATTCCTTACAAATCTAAACTGACAGAAATCACCAACAAAATCAAGATCAGCTTGAACATCATAGACTCTTGGGCAAATGCATTTCGACTAAAACTCAACAAAAAAAAACCACAGTCTCATCCTCTCATCCCCACACAACGCAGACAACCCCACAATTATCAACACCCCAGATTACACCTCCCTGTCTCAGACAGCCTGAAAATCCTCGGCATTACAATGGACCACTACTTAACACTAGAGAGCCAAGTGACATCCACAACAAAGAAAATGTTCCACTCAATGTGGAAACTCAAACGCGTGAAACAATTCTTCCCGAGGGAAACATTTTGCAACCTGATACAATCAATGGTACTAAGCCATGTAGACTACTGCAATGGAATTTATGTGGGATGCAAAGAACAAACCTTAAAGAAACTTCAGACTGCTCAAAACATGGCAGCTAGGCTTATCTTTGGAAAAACGCGATTTGAAAGCGCAAAACCCTCTGCGAAAAACTACACTGGCTCCCAATCAAAGAACGCATTGCTTTCAAGATCTGCACTCTGGTTCACAAAATTATCTACGGTGAAGCCCCGGGATACATGACAGACTTGATCGACCTACCAACTAGAAACACATCCGAATCAACACGAATGTACCTCAATCTGCACTACCCAAGCTGCAAAGGACTCAAATATAAATCAACTTACGCATCCAGTTTTTCCTACATAAGCACACAACTATGAAACGCATTACCAAAAGCCTTGAAAACTATGTACAACCACCTAAACTTCCGGAAAACACTAAAAACTAACCTGTTTAAAAAGACATACCCTACTGATCCAACATAAATGCCTGATATCTGCAACACAACAAAACCAAAGTACATAATGGACACTACTACCACTACTACTTAGCACTGTACACTTGAACATGAAGAGACACACATCTCTTCCATTGTACAATTCTCTAATGTGGCTGCGTCACATGAACTTTATCTTACCACAACATCACTTTGTATTTGTTTACACCGGAGTCTGCAAACGCCTCTCTGGTACTATGTAAGCCACATTGAGCCTACAAATAGGTGGAAAAATGTGGGATACAAATGTAACAAATAAATAAAATAAAATAAAATAAAATGGAGCAGGATGTCCCAATTCTGGCTTGCATGTCCTTTCGAAAATGCTCCTCCACAATGCCTCATGCATAAATCAGGACATCGATTTTTCTGTATTTCTTTGATGCTGTTCATTTACAGGATCATGGTTGCTCATGTTGTGCCTTTAAAGATGGTTCCTTTTGATCTTAAACAATTTTACATGATTTGATTTAAAGAGATTATAATGAACATTGTTGAAATTTTATTCATTTTTATCATGGGATTTTTTTTCTAATGGAGTTCAAACCATACATGATCAACTAGTATTAATTGATGTTTTACATTAATCAGGATGATGCTTTACACTTTATGGTTTTACTAACATATAATTTGTACTATTTTAAAATGATCTCATACAATTATTGGCAAAAGTCACTTTCCAGAGATTTTTATGCAGTTGTGAGATCTTAAGGGTCCTTTTACTAAGCTGCGTAAGTGTCTATGCACGCCCAACACAGTCCGAAATGGAGTTACCACCCAACTGCCGTGTGGTTCTTGTGGTAATTTCATTTTTGGCGCGCGTTTGATACGCGCGTCAGAAAAATATTTTTTATTTTCAGGCACACGTAATGGATGCACACAAAGTGGCATTTGGGATGCATAGGTCATTACCATCCGGTTACTGCATGAGTCTTGACCACTAGGTCAATGGCTGGCGGTAAGGTCTCAGAACCAAAATGGACGTGCTGCAATTTTCATTTTGCTGCACATCCAGTTTTGACAAAAATTTTAAAAAGGCCTTTTTACAGGCGTGCTAAAAAATGGATCAGCGCGCACCCAAAACCCACACCTACACTACCGCAATCCATTTTTTAGCGTGCCTTTGTAAAAGGACCCCATAATTTGTATTTGCAGGAAATTTGAACCGATATTCACCACTCAATAGTTATAATCAGTTCCTAAACTGAGATAAATTATCATCACTAACAACAATGTGTGACCACGGAAGAGATATTTTTGATAAATTCACATTGTTTTGAAATGTATTCTTGATTTGAAGCTTCTAAATGATGTTTTTAAGGTTTTTAAAGAGGTTATTCAACAGACTCAGGCAGCTTCCAAGGTTAGATTGCATAAATGACATCAGTGGAAGACATTTATGTCATTGGAATGCATGGAGGGGTATTTTTCAAAAGGTTGTTGAGAAGGGAATTCCAATTCTTAAGTCAGGACATGTGGAATTCCCATACTGTTTTACAAAAGGCTCTGCAAACAAAACCTCTTATATAAAAAAAAAAAAAAGGAGCAGGGTTGCACAATCAAACCCCTCTACATCAAGCGGGAGCAGTGATTTTAGAAAGCTGGATGTGGAGAAGACATGGGAGCAGCTACTAAAACTGCTAGAGCTGTTGGCAGCCATTTGGGATTCCAGAGGCTCAGGAGGTGGGAAGGAGTGGACACTGCCCCACTGGGAGTGAAGCCCCAGGAACCTAGAAATCACTGGGGATAATTTCAGAGCGAGAGACTCGCCCAGAGACGGTTGTGACCCAGTCGGTGAGAGGAGGGTGCTAGTGTAGAGCATGAGTGGCAGGTGCAGACGAACCAGAGCTGTGCTGCGGATAGACCCTCTAAGTGACTGCAGAGTAACCCCAGGCGAGTGGCTAGGCATTTTGTGACAGTATTTTATTTATTTATTTATTGCATTTGTATCCCACATTTTCCCACCTCTTTGCAGGCTCAATGTGGCTTACAATACATCATGAATGGTGAAGATGTAAAAGAAATAAACATTTAGTATTACAGAGGATTTGGGGTAACATGACAATAATAAAGCATGATATTAGTATAGCAAGCAAATATTCAAGGTAGTGCAGGATATATGCGAAGGAGTTCACATTTGTTGGTCTTTGTGGTATGCCTTGTTAAAGAGATGGGTCTTCAATAGCTTGCGAAAGTCAGTTAGTTCATAGATCGATTTTAGGTTGCGCGGCAGCGCGTTCCAGAATTGTGTGCTCAAGTAGGAAAAGGTTGACGCGTGCATTAGTTTATATTTTAGACCTTTGCAGTTAGGGAAGTGAAGATTGAGGAATGTGCGGGATGATTTTTTTAGCATTCCTGGATGGTAGTTCTATCAGGTCTAACATGTAGGCTGGGGCATCTCCATGAATGATTTTGTGGACTAGGGTGCAGATTTTGAACATGATGCGTTCTTTGAGAGGGAGCCAGTGCAACTTTTCTCATAGTGGTTTAGCACTCTCATATTTTTTTTTGCCGAATATGAGTCTAGCTGCCGTATGGTGATAGGCTGGGTGTTGTGATTCATGAAGGGTGAGCCCTTGCACGCTACCCAGTCAACCCAAGGGTTAGCTGGGTCTTAACTGGAAGCAGGCAAGTCACCCAGGATAGGCACAGGACAAACAGAACTAGGCACCCAGCTCAACTGGAGCTGAAAGCAAGGCTTGGCTGGAACTGAACACTCAGCAAGATCTGAGGCAGGGTTGGACTGTAGCTGAAGACTCGGCAGGTGCTGAGGCAAGGATGGACTGGAGTTGAAACCTCGGCAGGAGCTGAGACAAGGCTGGACTGAAGACAGGCAAGGCAATCTACTAGAACAAGCAACCCATTGCAAAGGCACTAGCAGAATGTCAGGGGCTTCCTAATATATACCCCAAACTGAAAGTGATTCACAGAATGCCTCTGGTGTTGCTGCAAGCATCCCTTTAAACCAGAAACTTTGGCACATACGTGCCCCAGGAAACCAGCATCTGTTAGCATTGAACGTACAGCAGGAGAACTCACCACCACCCAGAGAAGCACCATAGAGCAGAAGGTTCATTGGAGCATCAGGGCGGAGACCCAGCACAGGTTGTGACAATTGGGGATCACTGGAACTATGGGACCTGAAACCTTGGGATTTAGAGCTGCATCTGAAACAGGCATTTAGTCGTGCCTTGGAGCAGGTCTAAATTTTGATGTATGGATTTTCAGCTGCAGATGTGGATTCCCTATGTGAAATTGGGAATGCACATCTGCATTGTCCTGCCCGGACTACTCCCTCTCCCCGCCTACTCACCGTGTAGAAGTTGTGAACTTCCACACGTGTGAATGACATCTGTTGTAAAATGGCTGTTAAAAGTCTGGGTCTCTCCAGAGTTTTAAAGACTGCCATTTAGTCATGTGGATGCTTCTAAAATAACCATGATAATCTTTTAAGTATTTTTGAGCAATTTGAGGCTTTTAAACCTGTTTGGGGTTTTTAATGTGTTCTAGGTGGTGACATGTTAGAACATCTCAATATAGTTTTGGATTTTTTTTATCTTGGTTAAAAATTGCCAGTAAAAAAAAAGTTACAATGGCGCTCCAACTGGCCTTTCTAAAGTCATAGTACCTTTTATTATTATTTATTTATTTTATTTTTATAAGTATTCACAATAATTCAAGAAAAACTCTTGATATGAAAGATGGAGTAACATAAGTTCAAATTATACAAATATTCAAGCAATATATTATTTTCCCCCTCCAATCTCAAGTCCACATTTTTAAGGAGAAAACAAGGTACTATATGTTCCACTAATTAAAGCTAGGAAATTGAAGAGAAAACTTAAAGTGCCATGACAATAATAATTACGGAGTGGATGTTGATAATACTACTGGCTGTAGATTAGGAGTAATAGCAACCTTTGAATCTAAGATTAGGAGTAATAGCAATCTTTGAATCTAAAAAGGAACTCAAGTGAGTGGGATCGTAGAAAATATATTTAACTGAATTAACTTTCAGTACACATTTACAGGGAAAGTTGAGCCAAAATAAACCACCCAATTGTACCACCCGAGAATGGAGTTTTAGAAATAATTGACGCCTCTTTTGAGTTGCTCTTGCAATATCAGGAAATATTCTAATCTTATGATTCATAAAGAGTTCCTCCCTATGACGAAAAAAATGTCTCAAAATCCAATCACGGTCCGGTTCCAGTACAAAAGTCACTATTAAAGTTGTTGGTGCAGTACCCATCTCATCATCTTGAATTATTTGTGTAAGATTCAATATATCAAATGAAACTTCTGCTACTAATTCAACTTGATTAATATTTTCTTTTTTATCCTTTTTATAGGGTGGCAAGTAATATATCTTAGAAACTGGCAGATAGGCCTGTTCAGGAATCTTGAGTATCTCTGATAAATATTTCTTAACGGTTATTAAAGGAGCAATAGCTGTGATTTTGGGAAAATTAATCAACCTTAGAGTTTTAGCACTTAGTTGAGTCTCTAAATTTTCAGTTTTATAATGTAGTAATGTACTTTCCTTAATCAAGTTGAGCTGAGTCTGTTAAAGAGATTTTATGTTATCATTATTCATTGCTATTGTTTTCTCAAAGTTTAATGTTATTGTTTCCAAGATTGAAATTTTTTCCAAAGGCAATTTTGAAGCTTGAGTCACTAATAACAATTTCAGTGAGAAAGAAGTTTCTAGGCCCATGAGAGCTTCTCAAATTGAGTCTAAAGTAATAATAGTTGGTTTTACAGGCAGAAAAGACTTGCTAAGTGAAGTAAATTCAGCTAAAGTTTCACCCGATGGTTGCTTCTCCTCTACTGCTCTGGAGTCTGCCAAAACACTGGCTCTCCCCAATATCTTTCCTCCGGTGATGACATCCAGTGGATCAACGCTGCAGTCCGACCCCGCTGGAGGAAGCACTCCTTGGTCAGTAACACAAGGGGTTTCCCACCCCTGCTGCAGCTCCACCGCCGGTATTATCAGAGGTCTCCGTTCATCTGGGCTGAGTGAGATCTCTGCCTCAAGCTGGGGGAGCGGGACACCTCCCTCTGCTCCTTCCAGCAGCGAGGTATCTAACCCCGAAAAGCTTCCAGGCATGGCAAAGCGATCCATCGGTCCCGATGGTCTCACAGGTGTAGCGGGGCCAACACACTGTTTTCCCCTTCTCTTCGGCATAAAGACAGGTAAGAAATTCAATATTGGAGGAAGTCGGGAGAGTAGCCACCGTGCTGCATTCTCCTCAAGACACCATCTTGTTCTCTTTATTATTATTATTATTACTACAGTCTTATAACCTGCAAAATACCAAAAGTTCACTGTAGGTAAAAACAGGAAAAAGCAATCATCCATTTTTTTGGAGCATAACTATAGGAGAACATTATAATAAATATTCAGAAAATAAAAACATCTTGTTTTAACTTATATATTTATTTACCTGTATATAATATGTAAACTGCTTTGACTGTAACAACTGATAGGTGGCATATTTTATTTTTGTTACATTTGTACCCTGCACTTTTTCCCACTCATGGCAGGCTCAATGCGGCAGGCAATGGAGGGTTAAGTGACTTGCCCAGAGTCACAAGGAGCTGCCTGTGCCAGGAATTGAACTCAGCTCCTCAGGACCAAAGTCCACCACCCTAACCACTAGGCCACTCCTCCACTCCCATTTCCTTTCCCTTTAGAGTGATGGAGCTGACTTGATAAGCAAGGTACTTAAGTTAGGGCACGTCACAAAGTTACTCTGATTTACTACTTGGAAGCTCAGTCAGAGATACTGGTGAGTACACACCCCAAGCCTTCTCCATCTGCTTTTTAAGCTGGTTTTAAAGTGACTGAACCATTACAACACTGAGATGACTTTATTTTTACCCTAATATTTATCAGTTTGATGAAGTCTGGGTTTGTAAACTTATTGGGTAAGCTCACTTATATCTGTGTTTTTTGGTTCCTGCATGATTTCAATGTGATTTTATTTCTATCAAGTACACATAATTAATTTTATTGCCTTCATGATCTTTTTATCATTTAATTCATATTTTAATGTAAATGGCCTTTGTTATGATGTTTCAATATAGATGTTTTTAATCTTTTTGAATATAATTTGATTTTGATTTAATTTTAATTTGAGCTGTTGGTATTATGATTGATACTAACATTATCCGGCCAATATTCAAAAGCATTTAACCGGTCAGGAACGGCACCTCAAGCCTGCTATCCACCAATATTCAGCGGGAGACAACCATCTCCCACTGAATATCCCAGTCAGCGAGTAGTCAGGTCAGCAGCTACAGTATGTTGGCAGACATGGCCGGCTACCGCCAATTTTCATCAGCTGCCCGGTTAAGTTTAGCGGCAAGATAGACCCGCGTAAATAGCAGGTCTATCTTTGGCCACTATAAGGGTTCCTTTTACTAAGCAGCAGTGAGCCCAACACAGGCTTACCGCTTGCTATATAGGAAGTGCAGCCGGGCTACTACTACTACTACTTAACATTTCTAGAGCGCTACTAGGGTTACGCAGCGCTGTACAAAATAAACAAAGAAGGACGGTCCCTGCTCAAAGGAGCCCACAATCCAAAGAACGAAATGTCAAGCTGGGCAGTCCGGACCCCCCGGGCAGAGGTGAAGAGGCCAGGCGCTGAAGCCCAGTGGTACTTCCAACCAGTGCTTTTTTTGTAGAAAAAAAGGTGCCGGTACTCATTGTGGGCAGGGTCACCACACATAGCACCGCCCCTATTATAGCCACACCCACATTAGCCACACCCCTTATACCAGCCATGGTGCATATAAACAGACATCATTGAAAATATTATACTAGTATAGGAGAAAAAATAATGTGATTTTTTTTCATTATAAATAATTTCTGTAAGCTGTTACAGCTCCAGTATACCCAGTGCAAAATAAGACAAATTCCAAACACTAAAATGAAAATAAAATGATTTTTTTCTACCTTTGTTGTCTGGTGACTTTGTTTTTCTATCCATATTGGTCCCAGTCTCTGATTCTGCTGCTCTCTATCTGTTCTCTTAACCCTGTTTCCAGGGCTTCCTTTCCATTTATTTCTTTACTTTCCTCCTTTCTTCTTCTTTTGTTGCCCTGCATCCATAAGTAAAAGCTGGGTCCTCCTCCATGGAATTGACTGGAGGAGGTATAACATGGATCCAGCTTTTGCCTATTTTCTCCATCCATGGGCAGTTTTTCTCCTCTTCCCTTTCCCTCATCTCCATCCATGCGCATCTTCTTTTTTCTTTCCTCCCTTCCATTCATGTCCAGCACTTCTCCTCTCTCTTCCCCTCCATCCATGTCCAGCATTTCTCATCTCTCTTCCCTCCTCTGTATCCATATAAAGCAATAATTCTCTCCCCCCTCTCCTCCATCCAAGACAGCATTTCTCCTCTCTCCTAGCCAACTCCTCCATCCATCCATGTCCAGCAATTCTCCTCTATCTCCTGCTCTCCTCTCCATCCATTTCTAGCATTTCTCCTCTCTCCCCTCTCATCCATGTCCAGCAATTCTCTCTTCCCTGTCCTCCCCTCCCTGTCCAGCGATTCTCCTCTCTCCCCTCCATGTACAGCAATTCTCTCTTCCCTGTCCTCCCCTCCCCGTCCAGCGATTCTCCTCTCTCCCCTCCATGTCCAGCAATTCTATCTTCCCTGCCCTCCCCTCCATGTCCAGCAATTATCTCATCCCTGCCCTCCCATCAATGTCCAGCAATTCTCTCTCCCCTGCCCTTCCCTCCCATCCCATGTCCAGCAATTCTCTCTCCCTTGCCCTTCCCTCCCATCCCATCCTATGTCCAGCAATTCTCTCCCTTGCCCTTCCCTCCCATCCCATGTCCAGCAATTCTCTCTCACCTGCCCTTCCCTCCCATGTCCAGCAATTCTCTCTCTCTTGCCCTTCCCTCCCATGTCCAGCAATTCTCTCTCTCCTGCCCTTCCTATGTCCAGCAATTCTCTCTCCCTTGCCCTTCCCTCCCAGCCCATCCCATGTCCAGCAATTCTCTCTCCCCTGCCCTTCCCTCCCATCCCATGTCCAGCAATTCTCTCTCCCCTGCCCTTCCCATGTCCAGCAATTCTCTCTCCCTTGCCCTTCCCTCCCATCCCATGTCCAGCAATTCTCTCTCCCCTGCCCTTCCCATGTCCAGCAATTCTCTCTCCCCTGCCCTTCCCTCCCATCCCATTGATTTCCAGCAATTCTCTCTCCCCTGCCCTTCCCTCCCATCCCATGTCCAGCAATTCTCTCTCCCCTGCCCTTCCCTCCCATTATTTCCAGCGATTCTCTGCCTCTCCCCTGCCCTTCCATCGACGTGCAGCGATTTTTCCGTCCCTCCCCTGCCCTCACCTCTCCCAATATCCAGCGATTCTTCATCCCCCAGCGTCCTCCTTCACTGCCTGCCAGCCAGCGTCGGACTCAGAAGCGAACGGTGCAGGCAGCGATTGGCTGGCAGCATCGTAGCTTCCCTCTGCAAGTCCCACCTACAACTTCCTGTTTACACATAGGCGGGACTTGCAGAGGGAAGCTACGATGCTGCCAGCCAATCGCTGCCTGCACCGTTCGCTTCTGAGTCCGACTGGCTGGCAGGCAGTGAAGGAGGACGCTGGGGGACGAAGAATCGCTGGATATGAGAGAGGTGAGGGCAGGGGAGGGACGGAAAAATCGCTGCACGTCGATGGGAGGGCAGGAGAGAGGCGGAGAATCGCTGGAAGTAATGGGAGGGGAGGGGAGGATGAGAAAAAGGTGCCGGTACGCCGTACCGTTGCGTACCGGCAGAAAAAAAGCACTGCTTCCAACCCTTAGTGCACCGTCATTTCTAACTGTACAAAAAATTATTTTTGTAGCGCCTGAGTGTACCCGACGGTAATTGGGCAGTGTTGCATGCTGCCCAGTTACTGCCAGGTTAATGCGGGAGCCCTTACCAACACCTCAATGGGTGGCGGTAAGGGCTTCCCATAGAAATGGCTGCTGTGAAGAAGGGAATGGGGGGGGGGGGGTATCAGCAGAGGAGAAGATAAGGCCCAGAGGAGGGGACAACCCAGATTCTTAGCTCAGGGAGTTCCACGTCAGGAAAAAGCATAGGTCATATTCTCCAGAGGGCTGAAGGCAGGGTAAAAACTAAGATTCCCAGCAGTCCTTGAGGAAGTCTTACAACCAAATCAAAGACTTCCTATCCCAGCAGCCCCCAGTGGAGCCCAAGAGAAAGGCAAGTAAAGATGAAACCCACGACATGGAGGGGAAGCCAGGAATGGAGGGGGGCCTCTAAGCAGAGCTAATCAGGGGGAGAAGGATCAGCTGAGGAATGGGTGGGACAAGGAACCCATGGAATGGAAGGGGGAAGAAAAGGAGGAAGAAGTGAGGCAAGAGGGCTGATGGAGATTGCAGCTCTGGCAAGATCCACAAGTAAAAGTTTCAGACAGCAGGTAACCACTGGGTGCGGGGTCTTGGTAAACAAGGGAAGGCAGTGGCTATTGTAGAGTAGCCAGGGAGCGACGGGGTCAAGTGGGAGGAAGCCAGGAGACAGAGCTGGCAAGAGGAGGGAGGGGACCCCTGGGAGCTCTCTGCCTCTGAACTGCTGATGGCATTTCTAAACTTCTTGTTTGAACTGCCTGTTTGGAAGTACTTGTTTTCTTTGAACTGCTTTGGATCTGCATTATTAAAATCTACTTTTTCTAAACTGTTTGCTTTTGGGATTGCATTCTTGAAACCGCTGGGATAATTTCCCTGGCGGATAGTACTGCTGACATACCTCAGGTCGGAGAGTACACCTGGAGGATTACAGGGAGTTGTACCTAAGTGGAATATCATATAGAAAACTTGGGCTGGAGGCCAGAGTTTTCCTGAGAGGAGCGGAGGGATCCTCCACACTGTGCGGCAAGTACTTTACTTGTCGCATGGCCATTTCCTGCAGGAAGGCGAGACTTCCCTTTTACCAGCTGCGGTAAAAAGGGACCTTGGCGCGCATGTAAAACATGCACCGAAGCCAGCCCCCTTTTGCCGCAGCTTGGTAAAAGGGGCCCTAACTTAGCTGGTCAGCCAATGAATATTGGCTTAACTGGCTGTGTTTGCGGTGCTCCCCCCCCCCAAAAAAAAAAAGCCAGAAATTGAATGCTAGTGTCTGGATACAACCCTGGCATTGAATTTCTGGGTTCGCTGGTGACTGCGGTAGTTAGCCAGTGTATCTCCCGTGGTCTCAATATTGGTGTGTGTGTGTACAGTATATATATATATATATATTGAGACCACGGAAGATACACCAGCTAACTCCTGTGGTCGCTTTATGGGCACTAATATCTCGGATTTATGCAACCCATGGGTGGTACCATTTTAAAATGGGGCATGACCCAAGCAGAGTTCTGGTGTCACTTCTGGTGATGTCATGAACAGAGGCAGGGTGGGGCAGGAGAGATGTGGCTTGGGAAGAAAGTGGGTATAGCTTGGGCAAACCCTCATTTCTGATTGGGTGACATAAGCGGAAGCTGATTTGGCCACCTGCCAACATATGTAAATTAGGTTTGAGAAAAGTTAGTATTCCTTATTACTTCTAATGTTTTTACCCTTATCATTTATATGCTACTAGATTCTATTTTTAAGTTTTTATTGCAAATTATTATATTGCATTATGTGAGGGGCTTATACCTGTGCATTTCAATTAATATAAAATATTGGGGAATTCATTATTTAAATACTAGTCAACTTGACATCATAAAATGGCTCTCTGACAATTAAAGGTCAAACAAGTGTTAAGGAAGAAAACACAGAGATATGTGAATTAAATTGTTTCTGGTAGATTTTCCTTCAGATTTTTCTTTTTCTTAAAAAAAAACAATTCTTATTCTACAGCTACTTAAAGTTGAACAAGTGAAACACACTTCCACTATTTTTGATTCTGTTAAAATGTTGCCCTGAGTGCTTTTTCTTCCACAGATGCAAAAGTGTGTAGTCAATTCCATTAACTTATGAAAAAGGATGTCTTTGCTATGCATACAAATGCTGTTTTTCTTACTGGATGTGTGTCTTAGATGGCTAATCCAATGGATGAAGCTTTCACATCTGTAATGACACTTGAGTCCATTCTGCATTTCCCAGTGATCCACTTTGATAGCATAATAATCTTATTGTCCAACTAAAGGCTACCTCAATGGTAGTTGCCCATATACTTAATATAAAACCTAAACTACAGAAGTACAAATTAAGGGGTTCTTTTAATAAGCTGTGGGAAAAAGGTCCCTTAGGTAACAGCGGGGGCTGTTTTTCCCATGCGCGAGGGCCCTTTTTATCACAGCGGGTAAAATCCTCCCCTCCCCTAAAAATGGCCACATATAAGATAACCCTAAGCACGTGGCCACGCTGCAGGAAGCACTTACTGCTACCCATGGTAACCTGGTGGTAAATAGGCAGCACATGGTGATGCCTGATTACCATCGGATTAGCGTCACACTACAGAAAATAAATTTCCAGAGTGCTGGAAATGGCACGCGCTCCAGCTGGAACTACTGCCGGTGGCCCATTGGGCCAATGGTAGTTCCGAATTAGCAAGTGATAAGCCCATGTTGAGCTTACAGCCGCTTTGTAAAAGACCCCCTAAAGTGGCTACACCTTCAAATTATAAATATTTTTTCTGTTTAAGCATCATGTGTAAAATGCTAGAAATATATAAACAGGACAACAATGGCATTTTTTCCACAGTATATTAAAGAATTTTATTTACAAAGTTAAATAACATACATATATAAAATAAAACCCCACACATATACAGAAGACTTTTCAAAATTATATTATTTGTTCAGATATTATGTTACTTTATACAATGGCCAAATCTGGCAACTGCAATATATAGCAATAGGAATAGTAAACAGATTGCTGCTTTTTATGATAAGATATTCCAAAATGTAATACTTCACAGTTTAACATATTTATTCATCTAAACAAGCTAAAAACTAATGGCATGACAGCTGCTTGAAATATACTAGTGCTGAAAACTTTGGCTGCCTTTCCGTTAATTTGGTTGAGATTACAGAAGAGAAGAGCTTGCCATTTTGGACATACAAACCTCATTTCTTTGTCCTTGGAAAAGTGCTATGAAAAAAAAACATAGATTTTTCATAGCACTGAAGCACTTCACTGTAAGAATTCCTAATTTTCTCTTTTCAAAAGCGTTTCTCCCATGTTGTGCTACAGGCAAAATCCTTTCTAACACAGATCGTTTGGTCTTTTCCCCTCCATTTTTTATAATTTGGGCCCCTTTTACCAAGCTGCGGCAAAAGGGGGCCTGCACTAGTGTCAGCATGGGTTTTTGATGCGCGCCAAAGCCCCTTTTTACCGCAATGGGTAAAAGGCAGGTCTTTCCTTTTTTTAGGAAATGCCCATGCAGCAAGTGAAGCACTTGCCACGTGGCCATTTCAAGGGGGAGCCCTTACCACCACCCACTGAGGTGGCGGTACGGGCTCCAGCGCCAACCCAGTGGTAACCGGGCAGTGCATGGCAATGCCTGATTACCGCTGGGTACACACTGGCACTACAAAAATAAAATAAATATTTTTGTAGTGCTGGATATGATGCGTGCTGCGGGTGGGAGCTACCACCAGACTGCTGTGGTAGCCTGGCAGTACTTCCTCTTCAGCAAGCGGTAAGACCACATTGGGCCCAAAATCATTTTTCTTAATGTTTTTTATGCTGGTGTTGGCATATAAATATATGAACTTTGGTAACCTGAGAATTTTATAGTGCATTTTTATCAAGTATTTTCCTTTGTATCTTTAAGCAATAATAGTAATATGGGGCCTATTTACTAAGTTGTGTTGGTTGTTAAAGTATCAGTTAGTGCACACTAACAGTGAGGCCACCATTTTAACACTTAATGTGGCACATTGACAGTAAAAGCATGCTAATTGTCACTGCTAACTGCTAATGTGAAAGGGGGTGTGTGGGATGGTGGAGGATTGACAGAGGCTGCATCATATAGTTAACACAGTTGTAGGTACTGGACATTAACTGTCGATGCAGTAAATAATGTGTCACACAATTACCACCACCTAAATAGATGCATCTAACTCCATTGCATTATCTGAAATGCAGTTAAAACACAGTATTGACATTTTCTCTAGATTAACTGAATAGAAAACTGCTAAAGACGCCTCCAGTAGTTAATACAGTGGTCTTGCAGTTACTATGCATTAATTTCGGCAATTAAAAGAGAACTGCAAAACCCATTTTACATAAGTTATTGAGATGCGTATTGAGTTGTCCAGGTTGGGACTTACTTAATTCTCACTGTATTTTACAAAAGGCTCTGACCTTGAAGCCATTTCTAAAATTTGCATAAGGATGTGCAGAACTGCATGTGTTTTTGTCAGCCATTTTGTAGCAGAACCAACCATATTGCAAATGTTAAGTCTGCACACAAACAGCAGCATCAACTTGGCGACTCCCACATAGAAGTGCTATCATTTAGACATGAAAGCACTGATTTGGAAACAGAAGCTTTTGGGTTTCCAAAATAGCTCTGGTTACAGACTTAAATGACTGGTCTACTGGTAGGATAAATTCTAAGACATAAGCCCAGTGTGACTTGAGGATTAACTCTCTCCATCTCTTTCCTATTGTGTTTGAACAACAGATTGTTATTCCTAATTTCCCCCTACTATTGATATGTTTTTGTATACTTTTGTGTGTATTTTCTGTTTTGTTGCATGTGTTTTTATGTTTTCATTGTATACAATTTTGGTGTATTCGGGGAAAGGAAGTATGGTTTAATAAACCATAAATCAAATCACATGGAATTACTGGTACTTCTACAAGCAGTGGGGCAAATGTATAAGTGCTGCTAATTAACTAGTGAAACAAGATTTTTTATAAATTTGGAAGCAGAAATAAAAAAATTGAGAATTAAAGAGAATTATTCCTTTCCTACCTCGTGTAAAGCTTTGGCCAAAACAAGCCTAATTTAAAAGTCTGAGCTGGTACAAAACCTGATGGTGAAATTTGTTTTAATATACATGGAGGGGCATAATTGAAAGGGACGCCCAAGTTTTCCTCGCAAAACGTCCCAATGGAGAGGCGGGGAAACCTGTATTATCGAAACAAGATGGGCGTCCATCTTTGGTTTAGATAATATGGTTGGGGATGCCCAAATCTTAAAATTTAGGTCATCCCTAGACTTGTTCATTTCTGATTTTCGGTGATAATGGAAACCAAGGACCATCTCAGAAATGAACAAATGCAAGCCCTTTGGTCATGGAAGGAGCCAGAATTCGTAGTGCACTGGTCCCCCTGACATGCCAGGGCACCCTAGGGGGGCACTGCAGTGGACTTCATAATTGTTCCCAGGTACATAGCTCCCTTACCTTGTGTGCTAAGCCCCCCAACCCCCCCCCCCCCCATACAAAAAAAACCACTACCCACAACTGTACACCACTACCATAGCCCTTACGGGTGAAGGGGGGCACATAGATGTGGGTACAATGGGTTTCTGGTGGGTTTTGGAGGGCTCACATTTACAACCACAAGTGTAATAGGTAGGGGGGATGGGCCTTAGTCTGCCTGCCTGAAGTGCACTGCAGCTACTAAAACTGCTCCAGGGACCTGCTTACTGCTGTGATGGACCTGAGTATGACATTTGAGGCTGGCATAGAGGTTGGCACAAAATATTTTTAAAGATTTTTTTTGAGGATGGGAGGGGTTAGTGACCACTGGGGGTGTAAGGGGAGGTAATCCCCGATTCTCTCCAGTGGTCATCTGGTCATTTCGGGCACCTTTTTGTGCCTTGGTCGTAAGAAAAACAGGACCAGGTAAAGTCGTCCAAGTGTGCGTCAGGGACGCCCTTTTTTTTTCCATTATGGGTCGAGGACGCCCATGTGTTAGGCATGCCCAAGTCCCGCCTTCGCTATGCCTCTGACATGCCCCCGTGAACTTTGGTCATCCCCGCGACAGAAAGCAGTTGGGGACGCCCAAAATTGGCTTTCAATTATACCAATTTGGGCGACCCTGTGAGAAGGACGCCCATCTTCTGATTTGTGTTGAAAGA